>NC_063366.1:2944786-2991746 GCF_021869965.1 Rhincodon typus
CCAGAATTGGTATTTCTTACTACCTCTGAGGGTTAACCTTATAGAGGTTGATAAAATCATTGAGAGGCATGGAAAAGATGAAGAACCAAAGTCTTTTTCCTAGGGCGGAGGAGTTCAAAACTAGTGGACATAGGTTTAAGGTGAGAGGGGAAAGATTTAAAAAATTTAAAAAGGACCTAAGGGGTAACTTTTCCATACAGAGTGTGGTGCACGTATGGAATGAGCTGCTAAAGGAAGTAGTGGAAGTGGGTACAATTACAACATTTAAAACATTTGGATGCAAGGTTTAGACCATTGTCGGCCAAATGATGGCAAATGGGGCTAGGTCAGAATGGTGTGTCTGGTTGGCCTGGATGAGTTGGACCAAAAGATCTGATTCCATACTGTATGACTCTGTGACTCTTGCAAATGCTTTGATCATGAAGCCAATTAATCACAATGTACCAGTTATAAACAAAGCTGCTTTCGTTGGTCACATATAGTTTTTGTTCAAATTCTTGATTTATTAAAACTCCTTGACAAATTTGCAACACCTACAGGCACACTCGTTGTGACTGGCAGTTTATGCTAAAGTGTGTCAGTATTATGTGTCTGCATGGAGCTTGCACGTTCTCCCTGTGTCTGCGTGTATTTCCTCCAGGTGCTCCAGTTTCCTCCCACATATGCAGGTTAGGTGGATTGGTCATACTAAATTGCCCACATGTGCAGGGATTTGCAGACTACGTGGATTAGCCACAGGAAATGGGGAGGTACAGGGATAGGATGGGTTTGTGTGGGTGGGTCAGTGCAGACCCAATGGACCGAATGGCTTTTATCTACACTGTAGGTATCCTATAATTCTATTAGAAATGTGATGGACTAAAACTAAGGGCATCAGGGATTTTAAATGCAAGTTACTTTGGTTGTTAATTGAACTTTTGTGATCATTAACACTGGTTTATTAAACAACAGCGAGGAACCACAGAAATGACCACAGCTGCAGACTGGAATAATGAGAGTGGTGAGTTTCAGCTGCTTGTGCTTGTTTGAGGTGACTCTTCAAATTACACTCAGGATTTTTGAGTGTTCAGACACTAACAGTCAGTGCCATTCATGACTCCAGTTTACATGCTGTGGCCAGCAATTATTTTAAACAGGTCCACAGAAAATAGTTCATTTCAGTTGTGGAATGTTATCAGAACACAAAGGTTTCAAATCATTATAATTGCATTATTGTCTTCAATAATGTTGCACAGCTTTGTTTCTAATTTGTTTTTACCATTGATGACAGTGCACCATTTTAAACTCTATCTCTCTATCCCCCTCAAATTAATGATGCTGGACAGAAGGAGGACAGATGAAAGAGAGAGAAAGCAGGTAAGAGGGAGGATTCAAGTGGAAGGAGAAGTGGGGAACAGGATCAAGTGGAAGAAGAGGGAGTGGAAGTAGTTAGGACAGAAAGGAGAGATAGGAGGTGGAGGAGAGTGCAATGAATTGCTCCCACCCTCCCTCCTCAGTCCTTCAGTTACCAATCAACATTCCGAAAGGTGAACCAATCAGGGCAGTGAAAAGCTGTCTGAAGTCAAACTGAATTTGGGATTTGTCATGAAAGCAGAATTGGCACAACTTCAACTCTTTTGAAATACTTAACAAAACAATACATAACTGCGCATCATCAACTATTCCAATATAGCAGCATCCCATAAACACCCACCTTGGCAAAGGGAAAATCAGCAAAACAGATTTTTCTCATGTGGTATTCTCCTGCAGTCCAGGAGAAAGAAACAATCGAGCAGCAGAGAGAGAACTCAAGCTTTTTGCTGCAAAGAGAAAACTGTATCTATCAGCTTCAACAACCAATTCCAAACCCCCACCAAAGCACAACTAAAACCCTAATCTCTGTGAACCTGACTCCACCCACTCATGTTTCTTTTGTATAATTTAAAAAAAATCTCAGGGAGCTTCTGAAGCAGACATTCCATCGCCACTGTGGCAATGACTTTCTGCAAGAGAAACAGCACAGAACAAATCTCTCTTAAAGGCAAAGTACTGACACAGAATGAAATGCAGAAAATATTTATCACAAAACCAATCATTGATACAGAGAACACTTTGGGAAAAAGTAATCAACTATTTTATTGGGAAGCCGCACAGTTTGAATAATCCAGAACAATTTTTCTCTCCTCCCTCCCCATGTGCCAATACCATCACTGCATATCATCAGTGCCTTGGATGCTTCCTCTTCTGATCTACTGTCATACACATCCCACCTTGATGTTGTCAGTTTGAAAGCTTCTGAGGATGAAGCATGCTATTCCCACACTAGAAATCTCTGTCAAACATTTACCAGGGAAACTGAGACAGCAACTGGAATAAGTGAAGTTTTATTCAGCTAGGTCAATGCATAGACCAGAAGACGTTACAAAACTGGAGCAGAATTAGGCCATCATGTCTGCTCCACTATTCAATCATGGTTTGTATGTTTCTCAACCCCATTCTGCCTGATCCCCTTACTAATCAAGAACCTAGCTATCTCTGTCTTAAAAACTCTCAATGACTCGGTCTCCGCAGCCCTCTGCAGCAATGAGTTCTATAGATTAACCACCCTCTCACTGAAGAAATTCTTCCTCATCTCAGGTCAAAAGGGTCATTCCCTTCACTCTGAGATTGTACCCTCACATCCTAGTCTCTCCTACTGGTGGAAACATCTTCTCCACATCCATCCTATCCAGGCCTCTTGGTGTTCTGTAAGTTTCAGTCAGATGCCCCTTCATCCTTCTAAACCCCATCAAGTACAGACCCAGAGTCTTCAACCTCTCCTCATACGACAAACCCTTCATTCCAGGGATCATTTTTGTAAACCTCCTCTGGAACCCCTCCACATCTCTTTTCAGATACGGGGCCCAAAACTGCTCACAATATTCCATATGCAGTCTGACCAGAGCCTTATACAGCCTCAGCAATACATTTCTGCTTTTGTAATCTAGCCCTCTTGAAATGAATTCTAACAATGCATTTTCTTTCCTTACTGCAAATTGAACCTGCATGTTAATCTTAAGAGAATCCTGAACTATGACTCCAAAGTCCCTTTGTGTTTCACATTTCTGAAGCCTTTCCCAGTTTAGAAAATGCCTCTATTCTTCCTACCAAAGTGCATAACCTCACACTTTCCCATACTGTATTCCATCTGCTATTTTTTGCCCTCTCTCCCAACCTGTCCAAGCCCTTCTGCAGCCTCCCCACATCCTCAACACTACCTGTCCTTCCACCCATATTTGTGCCAACTGGAAATGTAGCAACATGGCCCTCAATTCCTTCATCCAGATCACTAACGCATAACATGAATAGTTGTAGTCCCATCATGGAACCCTGCGGAACTCTGTTAGTCACTAGCTGCCATCCTGGAAAAGACCCCTTTATCCCCACTTTCTGCTTCCTGCCAGTCAGCCAAATCTCTATCCATGCCTATACCTTCCCTCTGACACCATGGGCTCTTATTTTATTTTGCATGCTCCTATGCGGCACCTTGTCAAAGGCCTTCTGGAAATCCAGATAGATCACAGCCACCAGCTCTCCTTTGTCTAACTTGCTCATTACCTCCTCAAAGAATTCTAACAGATCTATCTGGCATGACCTCCTCTTGATGAAGCCATGCTGATTCAGCCCTATTTTCCATGCACTTCCATGTTTATTCCACAATTATACTCACATAATTAGGGGCAGCATGGTGGCTCAGTGGTTAGCACTGCTGCCTCACGGGACTAGGGTTCAATTCCACCCTCGGGTGACTGTGTGGAGTTTGCACATTCTCCCTGTGTCTGTGTGGGTTTCCTCCCACTCTCTGAAAATGTGCAGGATAGGTGGATTGGGCATGCTAAATTGCCCATAGTGTACAGGGATGTTTACATTAGGTGGGTTATGAGGGATGGGACGCTGTGAGGGTCGGTGTGAACTTCTTGGGCCGAAGGGCCTGTTTCCACGCTGTAGGGATTCTACGATGATGTATCTTACGAACAACTGAGGTCAGGCTACCCAGCCTGTAGTTTTCGGTCTTCTGCCTTCTGAAAAAGGGGTAACATGTTAGCCATTTTCCAGTATTCTGACACCCTCTCTCACAACTGACAAGTTTGAACCCCCACCTGATCTTACTATTCGGAGGGTGAAGGTTTGTTTGGGGGATGGGCTCTAGGATTAAGAGGTTGTGATCCCAGTTTTCGCCGCCAGGGGACTCTAATCCAGCACCGCCCACGTGACAACCGCACCCGCTCGCGCGCTCAGATTTGAAATCCCGAACGCTGGGCGCGTTAGAACTACAACTCCCGTCAGGCACCGCGATCCGGCTCCTGTATGATTCCAAACAGCTATCCCTCACTGTCAGGTGCGGGCCCCACATGCAGCATGGGTAATGTAGTTCGGAGCGGGATTGTGAGGGGTTTGGGTGAATTGAGCTGAGTCCCTGTGGAGGTTTTAAAACAACCTCAGTGAAGGGGGAGCTTTCTGGACTTGGGGCTGTAATTCAGTTAATGTTTGAGGAGATGGACTGTTCCTCCCTCCATCAAACACAGGAAGGCACTTACAGAGAAAACCTCCAACATTTTCTCATCAAATGTGAGTTTTTGCTGCAACGTCCGAGATATTTCTGGAGATGTTGGGTTTTCACAAGATTTTGGGACAGACCTGATAAATGTTGACATTTGTTCTTCTATTGGAGATATTACTGTCTCAATACAAAACATTTTAACACTAATTCCAGGAACATGTGTATGAGGAAGGAGTTGAAATTTTGGATTATTTTGTGTGAAACCCGCTGTAATGCTCTCTGTGATGTGGAAGTTGTGGACACAGCTTTTATAGAGACATAATCAGTGTCCAATTTCTGTTGTCGTCCCACCAGATAAAACTGAAGAAGAGAAAACACAGGTGACCATGGGCCAATTTGTTTAGCATCAGTTATTGGGAAGATATTAAACTCTGCTTTAGAGGATTTAATTGCAGAGCCTTTAGAAGTACATCTCAAGGGCAATAAGTGATGGGAACAAATATTGACCTGATGCCCACATCCCATTAGTGAATAATAAAACTGCAATTTGTGGGTCTGTACACTAGAGACCTTGGTGTTTATAATCCTATCGATCACCCTCAGTAAGTCAAATGTTTTATTTTAAATATATATTTTATTCATAATCAATAAGTACATATAAATATTCATACAGCATGGAAACAGACTCTTTGGTTCAACCCTCCATGCCAATCTTAATCCCACCTAGTTCCACCTGCCTGCTCCAGGCCCATATCTCTGCATACATTTCTTATTCATGTACTTAAACAAATGTCTTTTAAATGTTGTAACTGTACCCACATCCACCACCTCAGTTCTGTACAGTATTTACGGAGAACAAAAAATAAACAAAACATGGGATTTTGATATTTCTGAGAGCTTCTCTAGATTTGCAAAACAAAAGGCATTTTCTACTTCTGTAGGAAGCAATTTGGAAGCGCCAAGAGCGTCTGAAAACAGAACAGATCCTCATTATACTCTGGCACAAAGACCTTAAACAGTAGTCTTTCCCATTGCACCTTGGTGCATTCCTCAGCAGATTGTCCTGAACATTGGAATGTGCCAGTCTGCAATACTCAGTCCAGGTCAACTCTTTACACTGGAAGGCTAATAAGTTTCAGGCAGACTGAAGAACGCCTTAAACTCCGTTGATGGTCCTCCAGCCACAGTCAACATTTGTCTCGGTGTGCATCCCAGGGAAGAGCCCATAGAGCACAGAGTCCTGTGTCACAGAGGTGCTCAGGACAAACCTTGACAGAAACCACTGCATCTCTCTCCGTACCTTCTTTGCAAAGGCACATTCCAGAAGATGAGTGACAGTGTCTTCAACAGTGCAGCCACTTGAGGGTAATGTGTGGTGGCGCACAGAGACTGGGCATTCATGAAGAATTCGATGGGCAGTGCCTTTCTCACTACTAGTCTGGGCAGAGAACCACTCAACAAGATCCACACTCTCCTTTTCCTGCAGGCTCTCGAGGACACTACATGCTGACCACAACCTGATGGATGTGCAATCAAAGGTGTTTTTCTTCGCAAATTTTTCCACAAAGGACAGGTTGCACAGAATAGTCCCACTACTTGGAGCGTTCAGCAGCACTAAGGTCAAACCCATTCTTAGTAGGATGGGACAGGTAGAACCTCAATCATACTGACACTTGGTAGTTTGCATACTGCCGGTCTACACACAGCCACACTCAAATGTGGCCAAAAGCATCAGTGCGGCGATGGGTGCATTTTTCCCCCTTTATCTAGAGCTTTGTCCATTGTGTCCCTTCACATCTGGTCTATCTTTGACCTCCAGGTGAAGTGATGGATAGCTTAAATGACTGCAAAGGCACAAGCTCAGGGAATGGGCCTGACCTGTGCCATATATAACAACGCCAAGAGTACCTCACACCTGATGACCGCAATGACCATTTTTACCCGCAATGGAGAGGGAACTGTGCTCCCATCTCCAGAGCTTCTGCCTCACCTTGACAATATGCTTCTCTCAAGTTTTTGCACATGCTCCAGCCCCACCGAACCATATTCCCAGCACCTTCAGGTAATCTGTCCCGACAGTGAAGGAGATAAAGGATCGGTTGGCCCAGATCCCTAGAGAACATGGCCTTGCCCTTGCCTTGACTGACCTTAGCTGCCGAGGCCATTTCAAACTGGTGCAGATGCTCATGAGTCTGCACACTGACAGCAGATCTGAGCAGAAAACTGCGACATCATCCGTGTACAGGAAGCTTTGACCTGCAGGCCTGGAATAATCACCTCTCTCAGGCTCACATCTTCCCTGATGGACTCAGCAAAAGGCTCTCAACAATACACAGATAAGGCAGCAGAAAGAGGGCAGCCCTGCCTAACTCCAGATCCGATTGGAAGCTTTCTGATTCCCACCTGTTAATTGAGACTACACTAACAATGTTGGTGTAGAGCATCCATCACTCACCCCCGCAACCCTACCATACAGCACATAGGTAATCGTATCCCTGAGGATGGTGAGGATCTCAAAGATCTTCCTGCTTGGTACAGCACAAGTTTGGTTGGGGTGAATCACCAGTCCCACAGCAGACCTTACCTGGTTGGCGATGACCTTTCACAGAATTTTGTAATCTGCATTCAACATGAAATTGGTCATCAATTTCTAATTTCCTCCTTCTCCCCCTTCAACTTGTAGATGAGGGTGATGATGCCCTTACACCTAGATTGAGATGTGCTACTTGACAGAAGCATACTGTTGTACACCTCCAGAAGGTACTAGCCAATTAAGTCCCATGGAGCTGAATACAACTTGGGCAATAAGCTCCTGGGACTTTTATTTTGAAAGGTTTTGAGGGCCTTGGTCGGCTCATCTCCTGCATGCTGTTGTCTAAAACCTCTGTGACAGACGACAGGAACAACTGGGAGGCCATGTGGTCTTTGTGTCATACAGTCTGGGATAAAACGATTTGGTGATCATCAGCATGTCAGACTAAGATGACGTTACTGAGCCATCTTCTTCCTTCAGGCTGCTGTGCACAGCTCTCCCTGTGCACTTTCTGCTCCACGGTGCGGACCCTGAACCAGAAGATTATCTTGGAGTCCTCTGAGGCAAAGAGCGAAGTTTGCTGGCTCCTCACCTCTTGGAGATCCTCCTTGGCATTGACCCCCATCATCTGAAGCAGGAGTAGGTTCTGCATGCTTTTCTGGAGTTTTGACAGTTTTACCTGTCTCTGTCCCTAATGCCTTATCAATACCTTTGAGAATGAAGAACCTCTTGATGTTCTCCTTGTCCGTTTCCCACCAGTCAGCTGGAGATCAAAGAGGTCCTTCAACCTGTGTAATTCCGTTGGAGAACCACAATGTGTCTGAGGTCAAATATTTTATGTTCAGCTTCCATGTTCCTTTGCCAGCCTGCTGGTGGTCCTGTAGGTGACAGACAGCCAGCAGGAGGCATTGTTCAGAGAAGAACACCAGCTTGACGTCACTGGATCTGGATAAGAACATTTGAGACACAAACAGGAAATCTATCCTTGAGTGGATAGACCCGTCTGGCCACAACCCAGTGCTGAATCTTGCAGTTTGGCAGCTTTAATCGTTCCCATCAGCAATCTGCACGTGGCATCCAGTTTGCCGTCAGCCCCTCAGGATGGTCCAGCCGCACCGATGATGCAGTTGAAGTCCCCGGCCAGAATGAACAGCCTGGTCTTGGCCAGCAGCACTGGGAGCTACAGAAAGACAGCCAGCTGTTCACTCTTTACCACGAGGGTATACCTGTTAATTAATCTCAGGGGAGTGTTTCTCTCCATGACCTCTACTATGAGGAGGCACCCGTCCATCACCTCCTTAACCTTGGAGACGGTGAAGTTACCTCCTTGCAGCAGAATACCCAGGCTTGGAAGAACGACGATCGTTAGCCCCGACCAATTGAAGGCCCGTGAGCCCACAAGCTCAACCATTTCCTGTAGTTGCTTAGGTGTGGAATCCCACCTCCTGCAGAAACAGGAGATCTGTTTAGATGTTGGCCAGGGGGAGGCGATGGTAGAGTGGTATTATCGCTGGACTGTTAATCCAGAGACTCAGATAAAGTTCTGGGGACCCAGTTCAAATCCTGCCACAGCAGATGATGGAATTTGAATTCAATAAAATATCTGGAATTAAGAATCTAATGATGACCATGAAGCCATTGCTGATTGTCGGAAAAACCCATCTGGTTCACTAATGTCCTTTAGGGAAGGAAACTGCCATCCTTACTTGGTCTGGCCTACATGTGACTCCAGACCCGCAGCAATGTGGTTGACTCTTAACTGCCCTCTGGCCAATTAGGGATGGGCAATAAGCTGCCTAGCCAGCGACGCCCTCATCCCACGAATGAATAAGGGAGCCAACACGGAAACGCAATGCCTGGTGCTATTGGTCAGGGAAGCCAATGTGGAGACACAATGCATGGTGGCTTCTATGCTCCGCATGTTTATGCTGGCAGTTTTCAAACCCATGTTTCAATTTTTTTTAAGATTACTACGCTGTCCATGAAAGATTTAAACCTGGTCCTGTCACTGAGCGAGCTCCTGCATCCCATGGTATGGATGAACTGTTGCCTGTCACAGAGCTGAGGAAGTTGTCCAGTGGCTGGGATACTTCCTCCATTGTTGTGTTTATATTTTCCAGTTCACATGAAATGTAATGTTTCCCAAAGAGAGAAAGACTTGCATTTATATATCAACTTTCATAAATGTATGGTGTTTGAAAACACTCAAAACACACTGATGTAATTTTTTAGCTGTACTCACTATTATGGCACAGGAAGATAGCAGCTAATGTGCACAGCAAGCTCCCACAAAGAGCAATATGATAATATCCAAGTATGTAGCATATGCAGGGTAGTTTGATCTTAGTAGGATAATAGGTCGGCACAACATTGTGGGCCGAAGGGCCTGTACTGTGCTGGTACTGTTCTATGTTCTAATCTGTTTTGGTGATACTGAATATGCCATCCATATTGTCCTAATATCAGGGATAACTCCCTTGCTCTTTTATAAAGCAGCGGCTTGGGGTCTTTTACATTTATCTTGATGGCAGATGAGACTGTGTTTTAACTTATCTTCAACATGGTACCTCTAAAATTGCAGCACTCTTTCAGTATTGTGCAAGAATTTGGACCTTTTGGGCTGCTGGTATCTGTAATTGGTTTACTTTTGTAATTCACAATCTAAGTTTGAGTTTGATTTCTTGTTATCCCATGTACCGAGATACAATGAAAACTGTTGTTTCACGTGATATAAAAAATGCATCAGCGTAGCAGAATGCAGTATTATAGCTGCAGAGAAGGTGCAGAGAGAAAGATCAGAATTAACATTTGACAGATCCATTTAAAAGTCTGATAACAGTGGGGAAGAAGCTATTCTTATATCTGTTACATCTTCTACCCAACAGAAGAAGGTAGAAGAGAATATAACGGGGTGGGAGCGGACTTTGATTTTGTTGGTTGCTTTCCGAAGGCAGCGTGAAGTATAGATGGAGTCAATGGATGGAAGGCTGGTTTGGGTGATGGACAGGGCTATGTTTACGATTCTCTACAGTTTCTTGCAGTCTTGGAAACAGCAGTTGCCATAGCATGCTGTGATGCGTCCAGATAGGATGCTTTCTATGGTGCATCTATAAAAATTGGTAAGAGTTATTGTGGACAGGCTGAATTTCCTTAGCCTCCTGAGGAAGTAGAGGCATTGTTGGTCTTTCTTGACTGTTACATCACAGTTCTGCATGAGTGACATACCGCACAGAAGTGATAGAAACAGTCGGAAGGAACAAAGCACAGTAGGATTTACTATTGAAGAACAGTAAATAGACTTAACAAAAGACAAAGTAGACAGCATGGATTAATCTTCAAATGCAGGTCCTCTGAGTTTCTGACAGCACAGGCAAAATCTTTGTCCTCTTCCTGATTTGAACTGTGTGTCAGGAAGACTTTTTGTTCAATCTGTGATTCTTTTTTTATTCACTCATGGGATGTGGGCATCACTGGCTAGGCTAGCATTTATTTTCCATCCCTAAATTCCCTGCTTGAGTTGGTGGCAGCTGTCTTCTTGAACCGTAGCAGTCTTACATGTAGGGACACACAGTGCTTTTAAGGAGATGATTCCAGGATTTTCACCAAGCAACAGTAAAGGAATGGCAATAAAGTTCCATGTCAGGATGGTGTGTGGCTTGGTGGGAAACTACAGGTGGTGCCTTCCATGTCTCCATTGACCTTGTCCTACTTGGTGATAGAGATCACAGGTTTGGAAGGTGTCACTGCAGAGTGATGGGGATGACTGTACCAATCTTGACATTTCTATGTTTATCATTCATTCGGAGTGTTTCTGTGCCATATTTGGATATGAGTTGTAATAATCCATTCTGTTGGTTAACAGTGAGTTGCCAGCATGATCTCATCCAGATGGCTCATCCACATGACCACCAGCTGAAAACAGATGTTCATTCCTCGTTCTCAATACTATCTAGATGTTCATGGAATCATCGAACCCATACAGTGCAGAAATAGAAACAGAGGAAGACAGGAATTAGGAGCGGGAGAGGGTCATTTGAGCCTGCTCTGCCATTTTACATGATCATGGCTGATCTTATCCTGGTGTCAACTCCACTTTCGTGCCTGCTCCCAATAGCCTTTTATTCTGCTTTCCATCGTAAAAAATATCTATTTCTTTCTTGAATCTGTTGATTGATTCTGCCTCCACTGCACTCTAGGGCAGTGAGTTCTGAAGTTCCCAACCCTCTAAAAGAGTAGTTTCTCTTCATCTCAGTTTTGAACCTATCTCCTCTCACTCTATATCTGTGGCCTCATGTTCTACACTGACCCACAATGGGAGCATCTGTTAAATGTCCACTTTATTAATCCCCTTTAGTATTTTGTATACCTCAATCAGATACCCCCTCATTCATCTGAACTCCAGGGAGTACAAGCCCAAGCTATTCAATTGCTCCTCGTACAATAGTCCTTTCATCCCTGGAATCAGTCCAGTGAACCTCCTCTGAACTGTCTCCAGTGTCACCACATCCTTCCTCAAGTATGGAGACCCAAATTGAACACGATACACCAGGTGTGTTTTCACCAATGCCTCAGCACCACTTCTTTACTTTTATAATCCAGTCCTTTTGCAATAAATGCCAAGATTCCACTTGCCTTTCTTATTATATGCTGTACTTGCATGCCCACTTTCTGCGATTCTGCACAAGGATGCCCAGATCCCTCTGCACTGACGCACTTTAAATCTACTTCCCATTTAAATAATAGTTTGCCCTTTTGTTTCTCCAACCAAAATAAATAATCTCATATTTATCCACATTAAACTACATCTGCCAGTTTCTGGCCCATTCTGCTCGTCTACGAATATTTATCTGTCAATTCAATCTGTCAATGCTTGCAGATTATTTATATAGATTGTAAATAGTTGAGGTCTGAAAACAGAACCATATGGCGCCCCACCAGTTATAGTTCGCCGTCCAGAGAAGGACCCATTTATTCCAACCCACTACTTTCTGTTAGTCAGCCAATCCTCCATCCAAGCCAATACTCTACACTTAACCTCTGGGATCTAACCTTCTGTATCAGTTTCTAACGCAGCATCTTGTCAAATACTTTCTGGAAATCTAGATATACCACATCCACCAAATTCCCATTATTGACCTTGTTGGTTACATCCTCAAAGAACTCCAGCTAGTTTGTCAAGCACAATTTGCCCTTCATGAACCATGCTGACACTAATGAATTGAGCTTTGTTTTTCTAACTGTTCGGTTATCTCCTCCTTTATGATGGACTCGAACAACTACCCCACCACAGAAGTCAAACTAACTGTTCTATAGTTTCCACTTTTTGTGCTTCCAATAAATTGATACTTTTCCAGAATCCAGGGAATTTTGGAATATCATAACTAATACATCTATTATCTCTGCTGCCACCTCCTTTAATACCATAGGGTGCAGGCCACAAACCCCAGGGACTTCTCTCCCTTAATCTAACCTAATCAATTTACTTAATACCTTCTCCCTAGTTAAAATAATTTCAGAAAGTCCCTCTGTAGTAAAACAAAAGAAGCCATTCGGCCCATTAAGTCTGCACTGATCCCCCCCAACCCCCAAAGTTCATCCCACCCAGACTTAGATCCCCACTCTATCCCTGTAATCCTGAATTTGCCATAACTAACCCACCTAGCCTGCACATCCCAAGACACTATGAGGCAATTTACCTTGGCCAAACCACCTAACCTGCACATCTTTGCACTGTGGGAGGAAGCCAGAGCGTCCAGAGGAAATGCACACAGACATGGGGAGAATATACAAACTCCACACAGACGGTCACCCAAGGCTGGAATCAAACCAAGGTGCCTGGCACAGCAAGGCAGCAGTGCTAACCTGCCTGCCATGCATAAAAAAATTGTGCTGCTTCGTTATAAGAATATCTAGCCATTTGGTGTCTTCAAACTGTTTTCACACACGCATTGGACTTCCTCTTCTGAATTGTTGTCAAACACGTCGGAGGACACACATCCCACACTGATGCTGTCAGTTTGAAAGCCTCTGAGATGAAGAATGCTATTCCCACACTAGAAATCTCTGTCAAACATTTACCAGGGGAACTGAGGCAGCAGCTGCAATAAGTGAGGATTTGTTCAGATGGGGACAATGACAAGCTTAAATCCCCACCTGATCTGCTGTTCAAAGTAACCTCCATTTCACTGGACAGTTTCCTAAGCTTCAGGAAACTCCTAGCAGGCCAAGCAGCATCAGAGGAGCAGGAAAGCTGACGTTTTGGGTCGGGACCCTTCTTCAGAAATGGGGGAGGGGAAGGGGGCTCTGAAATAAATAGATGGGGGGGTCGGGCTGGGGAACGTAGGTGGGATGGTGATAGGTGAGAGCAGGTAGGTAGTGGTGGGGATTGGTCAGTGAGGTGGGAGGAGCGGGTATGTGGGAGAGAAGATGGACAGGTCAAGGAGGAGGGGTGAGAGGGAGAGTTGGTCGAGGGATGAGGCCGGCGGTGGGGAGAGTTTGAAGCTAGTAAAGTCCACATTGAGACCATTGGGTTTTAGGCTCCCAAGGCGGAATGAGGTGCTGCTCCTCCAGTTTCCGGGTGCCGTCATTGTGACACTAGAGGAGGCATAGATTGGACATGTCGTACAGGAAGTGGGAGGGGCATTTGAAGTGGTTCTTGACTGGAAGGTGTTGTCGTTTGTCACGAACAGCGTGCAGGTGCTCTACAAAGTGGTCTCCGAGCCTCCGCTTGGTCTCCCCGATGTAGAGGAGGCCACATCGGGAACAGCAGATGCAATAGACCACATTAGCGGATGTGCACGTGAACATCTGTCTGATGTGGAAGGTTTTTTTGCAGCCTGGGATGGAGGTGAGGGGGAGGTGTAGGGGCCGGTGTAGCACCTCTTGCGGTTGCAGGGAAAGGTGCCAGGGGTGATGGCGCTATTGGGAAGTGTGGAGCAGACAAGGGAGTCGCAGAGAGAGCAGTCCCTCTGGAAGGCAGCTAAGGGTGGGGAGGGAAATATATCCTTCGTAGTGGGGTCAGATTGCAGGTGGTGGAAGTGGCAGAAAATTACGCGTTGAATCCAGAAGTTAATGGGGTGATACGTGAGGACAAGGGGGATTCTGTCTCTGTTTTTACTGCGGGGAGGGGGTGTGAGGGCAGCGGTGTGGGAAATGCAAGAGATGCAGTTGAGGGCTTCCTGAAGGGGGGAAGTTGCGGTTCTTGAAATACGAGGACATCGGGATATTTGGGAGTGGAACACCTCATCTTGGAAGCAGATGCGGTGGAGGCAGAGGAATTGGGAGTAGGAGATCACATTCTTGCAGGAAGGTGGGTGAGAGGAGGTGTAGTCTCGGTAGCTGTGGGAGTCGGTGGGCTTGAAACGGATATCAGTTTTGAGGTGGTCACCAGAGATGGAGACAGAGAGGTCCAGGAAGAAAGAGGATTCAGAGATGATCCAGGTGAACTTGAGGTTGGGGTGGAACGTATTAGTAAAGTTGATGAACTGTTCGAGCTCCTCATGGGAGCACGAGGCGGTGTCAATACAGTCATCAATGTAGCAGAGGAAGAGATGGGAGATAGTGCAAGTGTAGTGGTGGAAGAGGGACTGTTACATGAATCTGACAAAGAAGCAAGCATAGCTTGAGCCCATGCAGGTTCCCACGGCCACCCCCTTATTCTGTAGGAATTTGAGGAGTTGAAAGAGAAGTTTTAAGGGAACTGGAGGAGCAGTGCCTCATATTCCACCTTGGGAGCCAACAAACTAATGGTCTCAATGTGGACTTTCCTAGCTTCAAAATCTCCTCACCCCCGGCCTCATCCCAAGACCAAGTCTCCCTCTCATCCCCGCCTCCTTGACCTGTCCGTCTTCTCTCCCACATATCCGCTCCTCCCACCCCACTGACCAATCCCCACCACTACCTACCTGCACTCACCTATCACCATCCCACCTACCTTCCCCAGCCCAACCCCCCCTCTCTATTTATTTGAGAGCCCCCTTCTCCTCCCCCATTTCTGAAGAAGGGTCCCGACCTGAAATGCCAACTTTACTGCTCCTCTGATGCTGCCTGGCCTGCTGGTTCCTCCACCTCCACACTGTGTTATCTCAGACCCTAGCATTGGCAGTTCTGACTATCTCTCAGGAAACTCATGTTGCTGCAGAAATATTTGGATTGACTGTGAGAGACGTCAATCAGAGAGCCCACCCACTCTGCCCAGTCTCTCCTCTTCCTCTTCCAGAGCTGGTTCACTTCCTATAGGGACTGAAAACCAAGTGAGGAGATGGTGAGTGAAGAGCAGCTTTTATACAAATTGTATCATAATATCCACACCAATCTTCAGGCAGTCTGACAATCCTGTGGGCAATCAGGGGTGGAAATGCCCCTTATGCTGTGTGAGAAGATCCAGCTAGGAGAGCTGTTTGCTCGGTGCTTCATGCTGAACTGTTTGAATGGAGCTGTATGTTGGATATTGAGTGTATTTATTGGAAGTATTTCCTTTCTGATTTCCAGGCTGAGAATTGTTGATGGCTCATTCCTGAGTTTGAGAAGGTGTGGTGTAATTATCTGGGAGTGCAGAGTGTCTGAAGAGTTTTACTGATTTCCAAATGTTGAGTTCTGTTCAGTTTGGGAGCTGATTGTTGTGCAGTGGACTGTGAATTGTCTCTGGAGCAAAATCCTGCGATTTCCTTACTAGCTGCATTTTAGGTTTAACATCCACAGCAGCCCTTCTCTCCCAAGCTTCATGCCACACAGGGATACTTCAGCATCACTTTCTGAAGGTGAGTTATAAATGGGCAACAGTGCTGATCTTGTCAATGATAGCCACATTCTGTGAAACTGTGATTAAAACTGGGAAATCAGCTGTTCGCAAAGGAGGAGAGGGAGTTGGTGAAAATCATGTTTTCTTTTCCTGTTTTACAGAAGAATTGCACAGTACTATATCAGAGAATACAAAGAGAATAGACACCACAGATAGATCCTGACCATCAGCCAAGGAACAACTGCACAACCGTGGGAAGACAGTCAGTCCCTTCACAGCATTGCTTAACACAGAGAAGGTTGGGCAGTGAAACCATCAGCTGGAAATCAGGCGGGTCAGGGGACCTTTGACATATCATCAGATCTGAAACTGGTCAGTGGTGTGGAGCCTTCAACACAACCAACCTTTCTGAAGGTTCGGCTGTGGATGATCAGTCAGGATGAGGCTAGGAAGAACTGTTGAGTGGCTTCAAGTGTGGTAAGAGCTTCAATCATTTTCATGAAGCAGTGACTCATTCCTACAAGTGAGCAGCTGTTCAAGTGTGAGGTGTGTAGGCTGAAAGGCTGTCTTAACACATAATGTGCATTTGTTATAAATCTACTAAAACAAAACTGGTTATATAATAGTGGATAGTCTCAACTGCGAGTGAGCTTTTGCAAAGTCACTTCCATTCATGAAACACTAATGCACTCATTCTGGGGAGAACTAGTTCAAATCTGGGATATGTAACCAAGATTTCCCATGATCATTCCCATGAATGACCAACACATTCACATGGGGATAAAACATTCACGTGAGGTATGTGACAAATCATTCTCATTGTCATCAATCCTCCTCAGGTACCAAATCATTCACACAGGGAAGAAGCCAGTCATGTGCAGACAGTGTGGTAAATCATTCTCCCAGTCATCAAAACTCCACATACACCAACTTGTCCACACAGGGGAGAAACCATGGGGTTTGTGACGAATCATTTTCGCAATCAGGATACCTCCATATATATCAATATATCCATGCAGGGGAGAAACCCTTCCATTGTGAGGTGTGTGACAGATCATTCTCCCATTCAGGATATCTGCACAAACACTAATGTGTCCACAGGGGAGAGAAACCCTTCCCATGTCGAGTGTGTGACAAATCATTCTCATAGTCAGTTTAGCTCTACATACACCATTGTATTCACTTAGGGGAGAAATTGTTTAAATGTGAGGTGTTTGACAGATCATTCCCCACATCATCGAAACTCCTGCTCCATTAGAGGATTCAAATAGGGGACATTCAGGTGTGAGTTGTACCACAAATCATTCACACAGGCAGGAACCCTCCACACACACCAGCATATTCACACAGCAGAGAAATTGTTTCAATGTGAGGTGCCTGTTAAATGATTCTCACAATCAGGAATCCTTCGCATACACTAACGCAGCGGTGGGGAACCTTTTTACATTGGAAGGCCACATTTTATTTAACTGAGATTCTATTAGGCTGCATGCTGAGAATTTAACATATACAACAAAATGTCATATTTTTGTCGACAGATTTACTCATTTTAATTAAAGCCTGCTATTATATGAGGACTTTAAACAAAATAAGAATTCAGCAAAGATACGTTTATTTGTTTTGCAGAGTTGACAATAGAACTAGTAATAACTGAAACATCTAGACAAAAAACCATTTAATGACTTTTTTGTGATTGCTTATTGCAAGATAGGAATCAGATATTTGCTTCCAACCTCGTTGACCGTAGCTTTAATTGGTCCTCCAGGTGAATATCCATCATCTGAGATCTCAAGCACATTTTAATTTGTGTCACACATGAAAATGTTGATTCACAAAAGTAGATTGTGCCTAAACAAGACAGCATTCGACGAGCATGTTGATGTAGACATGGGTATTCAACAGCACTTTTCCATATTTCAATGGGATCCTTCTTAGCATCAAATAGAGACTTCAGAATATTATCTTCTGAGAGCTCAATCAGTTCCATCTGTAAGTCATCAGGTGTTTTGGAGACATCAAACAGGTGTGGTTGAAAAGCTAGTTTCTCAAAATCTGCAAACCTTTCATTGTATTCTTCAATCAGGGAGTCTAGAACAACTGTGTATTCTTTCACGTTGTATTTCCTTAATGATTTGCTTGTATCCTGTTCATTAATTACCTTTGCCAATTCAGGAAAGTGTTCAGCTGAAGGTTCTGATTGGGTAAGGAGAGTTTTGATAAAGGTCAGCTTTTTCCGAAATACCTGGATTTTTAGCCACATATCATGTATAGATTTAGTTTTACCTTGCAAAAAAAAACCGATCATTTTGCTTTGACATTATATCACAAAAAAATGCAGCATTTCTGCAGAAATCCTGTTTTGACAATTCACATGGTTCATTCAGGTCCTCAAAAAATCTTGTGATTTGTTTTTGCAAAGGTAAAATTTTTACAAGTATTTGTCCTTGTGACAACCAGCGCACTTTAGAATGATATGGCAGATCCTCACTGAATATTTCATCATCAAGCTGAACATTTGCGAAATTGATGATGCTGTGATGCATTTGCTTGAATGTAGTTTACAATACCTATAACTTTATTTAATATGTCACTTAAAACAGTAGATTTGGCACAGAGATTCTGTTTTGCTTCAGGCATTTTTCTTTGTAGATAGCAAAGATCAATTCCATGTGCCCTCGCTTTAAAGGTACCCAAAACCAGTAACTCCTTGTGGCAATAAAAATCCGCAGTTATTGCACAAATAAAAAATAACACCTGCGCTGAGTCAGTAACGTCAGTGGATTCATCCAAGGCAATCGAACAATGAATGTCTTCTCTTTGGCATATTGTATGAAGTTATTCTGTTACATTGAGGGCTAATTCATGTTGCCAATCAGTTATGGTCCTTCTTGAAAGAGGTGGTTGTTTGTACTTATTAACCTTATCTGAATCTAAACTTCCTACAATTTCAACAATGCATTCTTTTATAACTTCCACATAGCTAAATGGATTACCTCTTCTGCCAAGTATTCGAGTGCTATTTTATAAGTTTCTTCAGTGATGTCAGTCCCTTGTCCTGATATCGTTTTAAATACTTGCTGCTGCTGCTTTTGATCTTTCATTTTCTTAAGTGCAGACTTTAGGGGTTCTCCTTCCAGTTTAGCATATTTGTGGTCCTTATGAGTTGCATAATGCTGATATGCTTTGTGTTTCTTCGCTGTTGCAATTATGGTGTGGCAGAGCAAACACATCATTTTATCTTTCACAGCAACTACATAATATTGCAATTCCCATTCTTCATTGAATACCCTGTTCTCTTCCTTTAATGTTCTTTTCTTAGATTTTGGCATGACTGGGTTACCAGTAAAAATTTTTAAAAATGGTACACAGATTTCAAAAGGTGGATTTAGTATTTGCGGACAAATAGGCAGAAGGCCGCAACTAGTACCCAAAAGGCCCATGTGAGGTGTGTGACAAATCATTCTCACGGTCACGAAGCCTCCACACACACCAACACGCAGAAGAAAAAGTGAGAGATTTGTGATAACTCATTCCCAACTGTTGTGAAGTTGGCTAAGAGTGCTTGTGGATTGAGAGGCAAGAAGTTAGAATTTGGTGTTTGTAAAATGCTAGAGGGGAAAGCATTGCATGGTCCCTTTAAAGATGATATGCTTTTTCTGTGCATAGAGATTCAAATTGAATGTCTGTGAGCAGCAGCTTGAAAGTTTGCATGCATACAGAGATGACCCGAATTGAAACATTTGTTTCAAAAGGCCGTACAGTTAGCAGGCCAAGCAGTGGTATTTTATTTTACCAAGACACTAGGCTTTTGAATTTAGCCAATCAATTTGAACCAGGCACTTAGATACCAAAACCTATTAGATTTAAGTATGATGGTTTTGACAGCATAGGACCAATCCTATTGTAAGAAATATTGATAAGTCATCAAGGGTATAAAAAGAAGGGGACAGTTGGAGAAAGTCCAGAGCTAGCTGCCATCTGCCAGAGCTAATGTCCCTCAGCTTTCGAGAGAATTGCCGGCTCTCGCATTCTTCTCTGTCTTAAGGAAAGCACCATCTAAATACCAGTGGTACCAATGGCACAACTAGTTAATATTTCTGACAGAAGAATCAACAGAAAAGGTGCAGAACATTCCAGAAGACATGTAATCTGGCTGTAATTTCGAGAGACGAAATACTTTCTTTTACATAGGTGGGATTTCTATTTATTGGAACAGCATGCCATTAGAATCTTGCTTTATTCGGGCGTAGTTATCAGTTAGAAGGGGTTTTTCGGTTTGTTAATACTTCAGTTAATTTGTTCACTGTTAGAGTTAGTTAAGTAAATTGTTACTTGTTGATTTTAAAGTGAGTGTCAGGAATTTATTTTATTTCACCACTTGAAGTTGCTGAAAGGCAGGTTACACCATGTTTCACACTCCTTTTAGAAATTATGAGGTGAGGTGCTCCTTTTTTGGTGCTTTGGTTTTAGTTCTCAGAGTAGGGGGTCAACCTCCACTTTATAACACATTGAGGGCTCATCGTCTGGGATTTGGACAGATCCAGACAAATTTGGATAGATTCGAACAGATTTAGGTATAAAAGGCCCCAGCAGATTTAAACAGACTTGGGGGCTAGTGTCCTAGATCTTTAAATAGAACTTAAGTGAGAAGTAGAAAATCTGTTTAATTTCGGTGACATGTTGATTAAATCAAAAGTGGGGAAATGGCTCATAACATTACTAAAGAGGTTCAGGGGCTCAAAGATGCTTCCCAAATTTGCTAAGAAAATTTAGAAAGACAGAAAAAGGTGACGCTTTTTGAATTAGCAAACAGGCTAAAATTGAGTTTAACTAGAAATAATAAGAAAGCTGAAATTGTAGCAGAGTTAGCCAAGCATTTAGATATTTCAGTGAAACAGTCAAATGCAGTGGAGTTAGAAAAAGTATAAAATTGCAAATGAGACAACTGGAGTTAGAGGACAAAGAAAGGAAAAGAAGGTTCTTAGCTGAGCAAAAAGATTCGCTCTGGCAGAAGGAAAAAAAAAGAAAAGGATAGCCATGGCAGAAGAACAAAAACAGTTTGAATTACAGTTAAAAGCAGAGGAAAAAGAAAGAGAGAGAAGAGAGGGAGAAAGAGAGAAAGTTTGAACTTCAGAAGTTGGCAATTAGACAGAAAAGTCAGCGTAACAGGATGGAGATGAAGGTAGAAGGTGGGCATAGTGAGGAGGATAGTGACGATGAGCAATCGTAGCCAAAGGCCTGATAGGGATATATACACAGTTAAAAGCAGAGGAAGGAGAATAGGATGGAATTGCCCTAGCAGAACAAAAAGTAAAAGAAAGGATGGCTGAAGAGAAGGAAAGGGAAAGAATGTTCGAGTTGGAAAAGCTGAAGTTGGAACTTGAAGCAAAAAGACTTCAGATGACAGAAGTAGAAGTACAGGATGGAAGTGATGATGAGCAAACTCATTGTAGCTCACAGTCTGGTAGGGATATATACAAATATTCCCAAACATTACCAAAATTCGATGAAAAAAGATGTAGAAGTCTTTCTCGTTTCCTTTGAGAAATTGTCTAAACAGATGAACTGTTTATCTGAACCCAGAGACTGTGTGAGTAATGTTAATTTAGACCAAGTTGGTAGGTAGGGCTAGTGAACTGTTTCCAGCACTGTCAGAGGAGGAGTCAGGAGAATATGAAGAAGTAAAACAGGCTATTTTGAGTGCCTACAAATTGGGAGCAGAAGCATGTAGACAATGGTTTGGAAATGTAAGAAAGGAACCAGGTCAAACTTATGTCAAGTTTGAAAGAATTAAACAGAGCAACTTTGGTAGATGGATGAGAGCATTTAAGATAGAAAAGACATATGATGCTCGAAGAGATATTATTTTGCTGAAGGAGTTTAAAAACTCACTTCCAGAACTGCTAAGAATTCATATTGAGGAACGACGAGAGCTGCAGAGATGGCGGATGAATACGCATTGGTGCATAAATCGAAATCTTGCTTCCGACAGCAGTTTCATTCCCTGAGGGATAGAAATTGGGAAAGAGGGAGATCCTTCAATGACAAACAAAAGTAGATCACACTGGGAATAGTGTATAGTGTACCACATGTGAAAAAAGAAACCCAAGAAGGTGGAAAAGAGGTGGAAGACCTCAGGTAGTTTCAGTGCAATAAGGTGGGATGCAGAAAGTCACAGTGCTGGTTGTTTAAGAAGGGCACTGGGAAAAAAGATGTGATTAAAGAGGCTAACCCAGTGGGATTAGTTGAGGTAGTGAAGGAAATCCCAAGAGAAGTCAAGGAGTTGCAGGAAAGTGCACAGCTTAGTCGTGGGCTAGATAGTAAGATAGCACCGATCATTTCAAAGACTTCACCTGTGTGGGTAAGGTTTACTCAGGTAGAATGGGGGAGTAAATAAAGATTTAAAATATTCAGAGATACAGGAGCTAGTCTGTCTCTAATAGTAAGAGATGAAAATATTTGCACTCCTGAAATATTGCCCAAGAGATTGTATTCCATGGAATAAATGGAGACAGGAGTGGTGTTCCCCTGTATAAGATAAGGCTAGAATGTCCAATCAAGACTAGGCAGGTGATAGTGGGAATGATGGAAAAATTGGCTATTCCAGGACTATAGTTTATTCTTGGACATGATATAGCTGGATCACAGGTGGGCATGATGCCCATTGTAGTGGAGAAGCCAAAAGAACACCAGGGAACTGAGGAGTTAAAAGAAAAATACCCTGGAATTTTTACCGGACGATGTGGTTACAAGATCAGGAACTTACTGTTCCTCAACACACAGCCATATGTTAAAACAAGAGGGAAAAACAAAAGAGAAAGATCAAAGAGTTGAGGTCCAGTTAGCTGACACTCTGTTTGATGAGATGGTAAGGGAAAAACCTAAACAGGTAGAAGATCAAACAGAGGTGTTTAGTTCTGAAAGCTAAAAGATGAGACGATAAAAGGTATACATAAAGCCTGTATTCCAGTGTATTCCAGAATGCTATTACCTCAAGGATAAAATCTTAAGGCAGAAATGGAGACCTTGGCAGGTTAGTGCAGATGAGAAATGGGTAGAAGTTCACCAGATTATTTTGCCAGTAGAATACAGTGTGGAGAAAGTAGGACCAGCCACTTATATCACAAAATTGGACTTACTTCACAGTTACTAGTAAGTACCTTTGTCGGACAGAGCAAAAGAAGTTTCTGCTTTTGTAACCCCAAATTGGCCATACTAATTTAAAGTAATGCCCTTTGGAATGAAAAACGCACCTGCCACTTTTCAAAGGCTTATGATCAGACTTGTTGCAGGATTGACTAATTGTGGTGTCTACATACTGACTCAGTGATCTTTAGCCATTCATGGAAAGATCACATGGAGCATTTGGCAGACTATGGAAGGCAAATTTGGTCATAAACTTAGTAAAAATGGACTTTGCGAAGGCAGAAGTGACATTCTTAGTTCACAACAAATGGATGACACCAAGGAACATGAAGATGAAGGCCATCAAGGAATTTCCAAGACCATCCTCAAAGAAGGAAGTGCTATGATTTTTGGATTGAGTGGCTTCTACAGGAAATTTGTACCAAATGTCAGTAGCGTCGTAGCATCGCTGATGGATTTGTTCAAAAAGAACATAAAATTTTGGTGAACAGAACAATGCCAGGAGGCATTTGAGAATTTAAAATAAGTGTTAACCACCGCACCAGTTTTAGCCATGCCAAATTTTCTAAAACCCTTCAAAGTCACCATTGACGCAAGGTGTTGGAGCTATGTTGTAACAGGAGGATGATTGTGGAATTGAAAAGCCAATTAGTTATTTTTCAAAAAAACTCAATATCCACCAGAAAACAAATTCAACCATTGAAGAAGAGTTATTGAATTTGGTACTGGCTTAAAACATTTTAACTTTTACGTTGCCAACAAAGCATCAGAGACAATTGTGTTTACCAATCACAATCCTTTGACATTTCTGGAAAGATTTAAGGACGAGAACACCAGGTTATTTCATTGGATTCTCATATTACAAGTATTTAATTTACAGATTGTGAAAGTTGCAAGTCGTGAAAATATTATCATGGATGCAAGTTTAAAAGAAGAATGTTTATATAAGATAGAAACAACGGTGTTCAATGTTGTGTATTATATACATATATGAATTAATATAAAATGTGTAACTCTGGATTAGTGAGCTATGGATTTAGTAATATAATGGAGTTAAGGTTTTAAGAGAGAGAAAATGAAGCCATCTTTTCATAATGATGGTTTATTGTTTTTCTTAACGGGGAGGTGTTGCAAAGTTGGGTGAGTACTTGTGGATTGGGAGGGAAGAAGTTAGAATTTGGTGTTTGTAAAATGCTAGGGGGAAAGCATTGCGTGTTCGTTTTAAAAGATGATGTGATTTTTCTATGCTTAGGGAGTTAAAATGGATGTCTGTGAGCAGCAGCTTGAAAGCTTGCAAGTACACAGAGAGCACCCAAATTGAAACATTTGTATCAAAAGGCCGTACAGTTAGCAGGCCAAGGAGCAGTTTTTACCAAGACAACAAGTTATGAATTTCACCAATCAATTTGAACCAGGCATTTAGACACCAAAAACCTATCAGATTTTAATCTGATGGTTTTGACAACATAGGACCAGTCCTATTTTAAGAAATATCGATATGTCATCAAGGGTATAAATAGAAGGGGGCAGTTAGACAAACAATACAGAGCTAACAGCCTTCAGCTCTCGAGAGAATCGCTGGCTCTCACAGTCTCCTCTATATCTTGAAGCAAGCATCCATCTATATAACAAAGGTAACAATGGCACAACTAATTAATATCCCTAACAGAAGGATCAATGGAGAAGGCATTCCTGATAGAAAAATCGACAGAGAAGGCACAAGAACATTCCAGAAGACCCGTAACCTGGCTGTAATTTCGAGAGACTAAATTCCTTTTATTTTTAGTTAGTATGATTTGTATTTATTGGAACAGCATACCATTAGAATTTTGATTTATTTGGAATAGTTAGCAGTTAAAAGTGATTTATTCAGCTGGTTAATAGTTTAGTTAATTTGTTCACTGTTAGAGTTAGATAAATAAATTGTTACGTGTTGATTGTAAAGTGAGTGTCAGGGATTTATTTTATTTGACTGCTAGAAGTTGCTGAAACAAAGGTTACATCACTTTTCACACTTCTTTTACAGACTGTAGGGCAAGGACCTCCTTTTTGGGTGTTTTGGTGCTCGTTCTCAGAGGGGGATCAACCTCCGCTTTATAACACTCCCTCTCTGCAACTGCCATCCATCACACCCCCAGCTCCTGTAAATTCCTCATTACCTCTAACTGCCACTCCAACTGGTCCATGCAATCTGATAGGATTCGCAACCAAACACACTTCCTGCAGACATAATCATCAGTAACATGGAAACTCTCCCTTATTTCCCACATCCAATAGGAAGAGCACATCATTCTACTAAAGGCCATCTTTGCACCTTAACAATCTTCAGACCCAGAAAGTCGCACATAGAGCCTTACTGCTCTAAAACACTGCTCCAGGCTAACTTACTACCTTGTTTTTATATTTTTATAGTTTAATCACGAGATAGATCTGAATAACAACATATAATCAAAAAAACCCACTCTGATTACTCCTGTAAGGTTACACTTTAAAAAGCTGCTTAGCTGCTCCTCTGCTGTGAGCTCCCTCACGCAGATTTCTCTAAGGTCAGCTATGAATTTCACTGTTTGTTTATTTTTCTTAGAACAAACTCCAGGTCCAGAGATACTTGAAACCAGACAGCAAAGGCAGCAACTGTGCAGATTCACTGCTGGTTCCGACAGTCGTGTAGGTTACTTTCTGTGTTTGAATCACTACCCACGTGGTCACTGCCTTTGTCTCTCTTCCTCCTTTTCAAAGTGCCGAAAGTTCCAAAAAAATGCAACAGCCTATAAAGCAGTAATGCTGCTGCTAGAATTTGAGGAAATCAGCTCCAGCTCTGAAAATACCTCAAAAAAGAAGCAGCTCTTACAGCAACAATGTTTTACCGTCCTCCAATAGTAACCAGGGCAATAGTTAAACAAAATCCATCATTAAGGGTTAATGTGATGCCATAAGCAAGTGAAAGGGTAGCTGAAACTTTCCTGAAAGATGAAGAAAAACCAGGTGCAATGTTTGGTATGACATGCCTAAGTACAGTACAAAAAACAGATCTTGGGTTAAATAAATTAGTGTAGTCAGCTCATACTGAGTTAGAGGCATGTAGTTTCAGAGTACTGTTATCTTGAGAATGGAGTGCTGATGAGGAAGTGGAGCGCCCCTCATTGACCTGCAGATGAAGAATGGTCAGTTGTACATCAGGTGGTATTCTTAGTGGGATATTGTGAGTAGCACACAGGATCTCTGGGCAGGAGACATAGGGATTCAGAAAACCAGAAAACTAGTCATCCATTAACAGGCATTTTACCTGACCAAGCTTGCATAAAGATGTGGCATTCGTAAAACATGTCATACTTGTCAAGTTGTAGGCAGACTTCAACATGTGATTAAACCAGCACCCTTAACTCTCAGTTTTTCATTCATTATGGTCTGCCAATGGAAGTATAGCCTGATCAAGAATGAAATTTTGATTTCAAATCTTTTGAAAGATATCATTGGTAGTTTAGGGATTAAACAATTGAAATTGACTGTGTACCACCTGCAGACCCAAGGTACTTTGGAGAGGTATTGATAAACTCTCAAAACCATGATCAAAGCTTATTGTTATGAGTATCCAAAGGATTGGATTTTCTCTTATTTACAACCAGAGAGTCCCCAAACAAATCCACAGACTTCAGCCCATTTGAATCAATTTATGGCAATGAAGTAAAAAGAACATTAAAACTGATTAGAGATTAATTGCTAAGTCAGAAAAAAATGAATCTTCAATGTTAGAGTATGTGTCCACATTTCTCAAAATGTTAACAAGATAATGTAGAGATGCACAGGAACATCTAAAAACTTCCCAAAGCAAGATGAAAGACTGGGTAGATAGACATGCGATGACCAGAATTTTTAGATCTGGAGATCAAGTTTTGGTAATGTTGTCTTTACAAGGTGAGCCATTCAAAACAAAATTCAGTGATTCAGGGAACATAATTAATTGATACTCCTGATTGTAGGAGAAAGAACTGATTGTGTCACGTCAATATGTTAAACAGTACTAATGTGGAGAAGACAACGAGAATGTACAGGTGTATGAAGTAGTGTAGTAGAGGAGGATATAAGAAAAAAAAAGCCAAAGAGAATTAGACAATTCCCAAAGTGAACTTCCCACTATTAGTTGAACAAATTTGTAAATATTAGAGAATTGAGACACTGTACCTTTATATCTGGAGAAAATTCAACAGAGACATATAGTGAGATTTCTCAGAAAATACAAAGAAGTTTGCAAAGGTACACTTGGATGTACCACATTAACTAAATATGACATGGATGTACCTAATTTGGACCCAGTAAAACAAAACCCAAATCAGTTACACCCAGAGAAACAAACCAAAGTAACAAAGGAACTTTAGTATCAATTGATCAAACCAAGCCAGAGTAATTAGAGATAGTAGGAACTGCAGATGCTGGAGAATCTGAAGGGTCTCAATGTTCTGAATGTAGGCATTGTCACGGTTGGGGCCAAATTGGGAAGGCCTGAATGTGGACTGTAGTCCATTGGGGATGATCTGGTTCTGAAGAAGGGTCTAGGCCCGAGACGTCAGCCTTCCTGTTCCTCTGATGCTGCTTGGCCTGCTGTGTTCATCCAGCTCTACACCTTGTTATCTCAGAGTAATTAGAGTTCTTCTGTAGTTTTAGTTCGTAAACCAGAAGGTTTAATTAGATTATGTGCAGCCTATAGGAATATAAATGCGGCCACAAAGATGGATTCATACTCTATTACCAGACTAGAAGATTGCATTGATAGGGATAATAGTGTGTCTTTCTTATTGAAAATTGATTTTTAACTGGATATTAGCAAGTACCGCTGACACGCAAGCTAGGGAAATTTCAGTGTTTGTCCCGAATGTATTATACCAATTTTGAATTATGCCATTTGGGTTTAAGAACATGCCAGCCACATTTCAATAATTAGTAAATAGAGTTATTGCTGAAGGGCCGAATTGGGTAGTTTACTTGGATGACAGCACAGTATAAGGTACTACATGGAAGGAACATATGGAATGGTTAGAAAACTTATTTACACAATTACAGTCAGCCGAGTTGATGTTAATTCTAGCAAAAAGCGAATTTGCAAAAGCCATGGTGATATATTTTGGACATGCTGGACAACGACAGGAGTCACCCAGAATGGCAAAGGTAAAAGCTCTAACTAACTTTCTCACCCCAAAACAAAATGGAGAGAATTAGGTTTTTGGGAATATGTGGATTTTATCAAAGATTTGTGCCTAATTTTAGTGCAGTAGGGATGCCTTTAACTAATTTACTGCAAAAACAAATGAAGATGGTATAGTCTACAGAATGCCAGGCTGCCTTTGGCAAGTTAAAAGCAATTTTAATGAATGAACCTGTGTTAACAGCACCTAACTTTAACAAACCACTTAAATTAGAAGTAAATACTAGTGACTTTGGAATTGGAGCAGTACTCTTACAGGATGACTAGATTGGAATGGAGGAGCCCATGGCTTATTTTTCAAAGAAATTGAACAGACATCAACAGAAGTACTCAAACAACTGAAAAGGAAGCATCATCATTGTTAACAGCTCTTCATAACTTCAAATTTTATATGTCAAGTGGACACTTTGAAACTGTCATTTTTTCAGACCATATTCCCCTGTGATTCATGGAAGAATTTAATGGTAAGATTCCAAGGTTGTTCAGATGGAGCTTAGATCTGCAGGTATTTAACAAAAAAATTGCATATATTTCTGGGCAAGAAAATGTATTTGCTGATGCCGTATCTAGAATATAAGCCATCATCAACTTAAAAATGTGACCAAGAAAGTTGAATAGTGAACAAGAATCCGGCGGGAGGAGGAATGAATGGCTGAGACGTTTGTGTTTAGTTTGTCATTAGGGAGAGAATTATCTTTAAGAATTGATGTTATAGTCCTTCAGCCAGTCATTTAATGCAAGTGAAAGCTGCTTCTTGTTCTGTGCCTCAATATTACTGAACATTCTGTGTGATAAGCTCAGTTTTCACTCAAAATTGTCCTCTGATGGAACCTTCTTTTGTGATGTCTCACAATCTGATTTCTTCCTGAAACTATTGGCCTGATGTGGGAGAGGTTGAAGACAGACAATGCTTTGGAATGACACCTTCCCTGTGTAAGCACTGGAGGCTAAACAACACAGACAACACTCAGTGTGCGCGAAACACATGACCTGGCTCTGAGTCTGTGTGGAGATGCTGGTATATAGTAGGAGAGGAGCAGCAGGTGAAACAATCCTGACACATGTCATATGGTAAGGGTTTGGTGTCCCGTGTGGGTTCACTAATGTTCCAGGTCAACCTACAACAGTGCGACAGCTTTATTACAGAATTCACTCCGAAAGGGTTTCTCCCTCGTGAGCATGTTAGTGGACCAGGAGATACACCGACTGAATAAAAACATTGCATCTGAAGAATTTCTCCCATGTGTGAATCTGAACTGGTTCAGAAGAAGAGTTGTATTGGACATGAAATTTTAACTCTGTATCTCTGTTCCAGATGCTGCCAGACCTGCTGAGTTTCTCCAGCATCTTCTGTTTTTATTTTAGATTTCCAGCATCCACAGTATTTTGCTTTTATTTGAGTCTTTACTCAACTTCATTTACTCCACATAATATCAAGAAATGGCACAGACCACAGTATGAAAGGGTTAAAAAGAATCTTGCACAGTTATTTTAAAAAGTCAAATAAATACAAAGTATTAGTTGCTAGCTGTGAATAAAATACAAGTACACAAAACTGCAGGTAGTCAGTTCAAACAATAAGGGATTGATTGTACCCTACCATTGACTCTGATGCCATGTTGCCTATGAGATAGCAAAGAAGTGATAACCTTGAAAGAAGTCATTCAAACAGCAGGGACATTGAGCAGGGGAGGATAATTGATATACACAAGTTAGATGTAAATTGCTATGTTAAAAACAAATTGTTGCCAGAAGTAAGATTAGATTTGCTAGGCTGTACCTGCTTTCACTCCAATTATATATTGCAAGTAGATTTGGGTGCCTTTGTTGTGATTGGTTAGTTATATGCACAATTCAAACTTAATCAGTAATAGTGATTGGGTTTAGATAATTGTCCAGCTTTGAATTGGTGCGTGCTGATTTCTTGTCACTGAATCTAAAAGTATAACTGACTTTGTAATCCTTTGTTCAAGGTCTCCAGCATGCCATGGTCTGACTTTCTGGGATCCTTACTGTAGCATGCAAAACAGCCATTATAAACACTAAAGATCTCTGTCTGGTCACTCTCAATGGATAAGGATCAGAGGATAACTGATAGCTATCAGACTCTGGAAATGCCTGCAACAGTGTATAACTTAGCTGTGGTAACAAAGAGTCAAGCTCTGGCATCTACCGAAGAATTGCCCAGATATGTTCTGTCCAAATCTTTCACAAACTCAGTCTGACCAAAAGCACCCTACAACTGATCAAGTGCACACTGAAATTTAGCCACTTCTTGGGGAATGGGGTTGTGGGGTGGGGGGTGATGAGAAGGATGGGGAAAGAAAAGGACGAGAGTGAAGGTGCTGGATTGATTACACTCGCACGGTATTGAAGATCACCTGAAGAGCCTCACAGGGCTCCCTGAACAGAAAGCAATTCCCTTCCTTCACTTCATGTGTAATGGCTGTCTGAGACTACTCCTTGTGAACCCATTCACACTGGATCATCCCACAATGCTTTCATTGTCAGGAACTCAGGCATCACACCTATATTCGGGGTAGGTGAGAGAGGTGATGGTCAGCTGGTTGGAGACGAGGTCCATCTCTTCCTTCCGTGGCTGATGTCACCATTCAATGCAGCACAGACTAAGGAGGAGATATTGTTTATTCTCACCGTCTCTTTCTGGGGCAGTTCGCAGAGAGAAGTGAATGGGATATCTTGAGAGAGCTATTTCAGGAGAGGCAAATCTACCAGGGGAGGAAGCAGATGAGGTGAATATTAAGCCGAGAAATTACAGTTGAGGAGATGTGAATCTTCACAACAGGCAACCTCATCATAGGGCGGGATGTTACATATCAGCTCATGGGACTGACAGTCACAAAATGAATCCCATCTCACTACCCTGTTACAGTGAAACTCATCCAGCACCTTATCAATCTGTATTCTCCCTTCTGTGCCCTTCCCTCCTGTGCATGTGCCATCCTATCAATGCACATCATTGTCTTGGATGCAGTAGGTCTTCCTCTTCTGTTCTGCTGTAAAACACATCCCACACTGATGCTGTCAATTTGAAAGCTTCCGAAAATGAAGAATGCTATTCACACACGATAAATCTCTGTCAAACATTTACCGGGGGAACTGAGACAGCAGCTGCAATAAGTGAGATTTTATTCAGATGGGGCAATGACAAGTTTAAATCTCCACCTGATCCGCTGCTCAAAGTCACCTCCATTTCACCGGTCAGTTTCCCAAGCTTCAGGAAACTCATGTTGCTGCAGAAATATTTGGATTGACTCTGAGAGACGTCAATCAGAGAGCCCACCCACTCCGCCCATTCTCTCCTCTTCCTCTTCCAGAGCTGGTTCACTTCCCATGGGGACTGAAAACCAAGTGAGGAGATGGTGAGTGAAGGAGCAGCTTTTATACAAATTGTATCCCATAATATCCACACCAATCTACAGGCAGTCTGACTATCCTGTGGGCAATCAGGGGTGGAAATGTCCCTTATGCTGTGTGAGAAGATCCAGCTGAGAGAGCTGTTTACTCGGTGCTTTGTGCTGAACTGTTTGACTGGAGCTGTGTGTTGGATATTGAGTGTTTATTGGAAGCATTTCCCTTCCGATTTCCAGGCTGAGTTTCGTTGATGGCTCATTCCTGAATATGAGAAGGTGAGGTGTGATTATCTGGAAGGTGCAGAATGTCTGAAGATTCTTACTGATTTCCTGTTGCTGTGTGTGTGTGTGTTGGGAGCTGGTTATTATCCTGTGGAATGGGAATGATTAGCTATGTCTATGTGTTGGGATTTGGATGTTGCCTGGCTTTTCAAATCGCTCCAAGTCCTCCTCCTCACTCTCCTTCCAAGCCATATCTCTGTAATTTCCTCAGAAAACAAAGAGATTTGAATTAATATTGAGCATTTCATAACCACCAGATGTCTCAAAAGGTAATTTCAGCCAATGAAGTACCTTTGAAATGTAATCACTGTCGAAATGAGTTGTTTTGTATAACTACTCCAGATGTTAATGCTGGTGATCACTGTGACCAGTTGAAGAGCTAGGTCAGTGCTCGGAACTGAGGTTCTGCTTTGAAGTTGATGAGTGGGGAAGAGTTGAATGGAATCTGATTTGGAGAGAAATATCTGATACATTGCTTTGTTCTGTTCCCTGATCATTCAGCTGTCAAGTGGGACTGAACTGGCTCATGAAGACTATGTACTTAGTTTGTCTGTTGGAACTAGCCTGGATAATGATCAGTGAAGAATTTTGGAAAGCATACAGAAGAGATTTACCAAATTACTTCCAGGAATTAGAATAACGGGGAGAGATTGAGTTGCGAAAAATCATGAATGAAGTCTGAGTTGGGCTGTCAGGTTGTGGTGGCATGCAATCCTGTTGCTGCTGATGGCTCAGTGCAGCTCGTGGACACCCAGTTTTGGAATCTGTCCTTGGTCTACTTCCCTCATGATGATGAACACGGTGAAGGGGACATTCATCAGTTGGGAGGGAAGTGGTAGTTTTCCTTGAACTTGTTTGACCTGTAGCCATTGGACCCCATGGAGACAAGATTGAGGACTTCCCCCACCACCAGTGAGATGGGTCATTCCCAGGGATGGTGACAAAGGAGTTTGGGATGTTCCCTGATTGATATGATTCGGTGAGTATCACCGTACCTTACCACTCTGTGGACAGCTTCCCTCACTTGGGGACCTGTCCTCAACCCATAATAGTTTTGCCCACTGCTGCAACTGACAGCTGAATTTGACTGATAGCTGCAGATGTGCAGTCTGAGGGAGTACAGTGTATCTGATTTCCCAGGATAAACCAGAACCCTCCAATCAGGTGCACTGAAGTAATGTTTTCCTCAGCTTATAGCACTTCTAACTCAGTGTGTTTTCTTCAAATAATTATAGCTTACAAAGGAGAAATTTCAGAATCTATTGAAGTAACATTTCTCCTGAGTGATTTTTATGTCAAACATAGACTCTTAACACGAAGAGATACATGCAAATGGTGGGAAATTTGTCATGGCATTGTATTTGTAATGCAAAGGCCCAGATCAGTATTCTGGGGACAGAAGTTCACATCCCACCTGTAAGAATGGAAATCTGCTATTTATCTCTCGTCTGGCTCATATGTGACTCCAGACCCACAGCAATGTTGTTGGCTCTTAACTGTCCTCTGAAATGGCTTTGCAAGCCTACCAGTTCAAGGACAATTCAGAATGTGCAACACTTGCTGGTCTTGCCATTGACAGCCACATCCAATGGAAATAAAAAACTGAAACCACATTGACTTGTTCTAATCATACTATGTTTTTCTAAGTACATTGTTAAGACTTTCAGAGAACACAGTAACTCTGAAGAAGTAAACTGCATTTATTTCAGTGCAAGGGGTCTTGCAGGTAACTCAGGGCATGTTTGGGAACATGGAATCATAGCTATTACGGAAACTTGGCTGAAGGATGGACAGGACTGGCAGCTCAGTATTCCAGGTTTCAGACGCTAAAGGAATTATAGAAAGAGAGGCAACAGAGGAGGGGAGTGGCATTTTTGATTAAGGAAAACATTACTGCTGAACTGGATAAGGTACTTCTGAAAAATCATCCAAAGAAAATATACGGGTTGAAATTAGAAATAAAAAAGGAATGATCACCTTGATGGGATTGTACTATAGACCACCAATAGACAGGGAAAAATTGATGAACAAATATATAGAGAGATCTCAGATATATATATAAGAATAATAAGATTGTAATAATGGGTGATTTTAATTTTCCAAACATTAACTGGGACTACCATAGTGTTAAAGGTTTCAATGGTGAAGAATTTGTAAAATGTGTTCAAGAAAATTTTCTTTATCAATATGTAAATGTTTCTATTGGAGAAGGAGCAAAACTTGACTTTGTCTTGGGCGATAAGACAGCGCAAATGACTGAAGTGATAGGGGAACGCTTTGGATCTAGCAATCATAATTCTATTTGTTTTAAAATAGGTACGGAAAAGGATAAGCCTTCCATAACATTAAACTTTTTAATTGAAGTAAGACAAGTTTTAATCGTTTGAGACCAAAACTTTCAAAAATTGATTGGCGTAGACAGTTCGTAGGTAAAGGGACATCTGATAAGTGGGAGGCTTTCAAGAGTGTGATAACAAGAGTTCAGAGGCATTCTGTTTCTGTTAGTGTGAAAGGTAAAACTGGTAGGATTAGAGAACAATGGATGAATAAAGATATTAAATCTCTCGTCAAGAATAAAAAAGAATCATTGATACAGACAACTGGATTCAAATGAATCTCTTGAATAGTAGGGGCATTCTGAAGACGGAGATCAGGAAGGCAAAGAAAGGATATGAGATAGCCTTGGCAAATAAGGTTAACGATAATCCAATACATTAACAGGAAGAAAGCAAATAGAGAGAGAGTAGGGCCCCTTAAAGATCAAAGAGGTTGTCTTTGTGTTGAACCTTAGGACATGGGAGAGGTATTAAATGAATATTTTGAGTCAGTTTTTACCATGGAGAAAGAAATGGAGACTAGAGAACTCGGGGAAATAAATATTGATGCATTACAGAAGGGGAAGTGCTGGAGGTCTTCAAAAATATAACAGGACCTGATCTCGTGTATCCCAAGACATTGTGGGAAGTTAGGGAGAAATATTTGTATCATCTACACTATAGGTGAGGTGCCAGATGACTGGAGAGTGGCTAATGTTGTTCCTTTGTTTAATAAGGGATGTAAGGAGAAGTGATTCAGAACGATAGGATTTGTACGCATTTGAAGAAGCAAGGAGTAATTAGGAATAGTCAGCATGGTTTTGTGCAAGGGAAATTGTGTCTCTCAAACTTGGTTGAGCTTTTTGAAGAAGTAACCAAGAAGATTGATGAGGCCAGAACAGTAGACATTATCTACTTGGACTTTAGTAAAGCTTTTGACAAGGTTCTGCATGGTAGACAAACTAGTAAGATGGGATTCAGGGTGAGCTTGCCAATTCGACACAAAATTGGCTTAATGGCAGGAGACAGTGAGACCTGTGACCAATGGTGTTCCACAGAGATCAGTGCTGGGTCCGCTTTTGTTTGTAATTTATATAAGTGATTTGGATGAGAATACAGAAGGCATGGTTAGTAAGTTTGCGGATGACACTAAAATTGGTGTCATAGTGGACTGTGAAGAAAGTTATCTAAGATTACAGAGAGATCTTGATTAATTTGGTCAATGGGCCAAAAAGTGGTAGATGGAGTTTCATTTGGATAAATGAGAGATATTGGATTTTGGTAAAACAAACAAGAGCAGGACCTGTACAGTTAAAAGTAGGACCTTAGGTAGTGTTAAAAAACAGAGGTCATTAGGGTACATAATTCTTTGAAGTTTGCCTCACATATAGATAAGGTCAAAAAGGCATTTAGCATGCTTGCCTTCATTGCTCAGACCTTAGAGTATAAGAGTTGGGACCTTATGTTGACGTTGTACGGGATGTTGGTGAGGCCTTATCTGGAGTACCATTTCTAATTCTGGTTGCCCTGTTATAGGAAGGATATTATTAAGCTGGAGAGGGTTCAGAAGGGATTTACCAGGATTTGACTGGGAATGGAGGGTTTGAGTTATAAGGAGAAGCTGGCTAGGCTGGGACTTGTTTCATTGGAGCATAGGAGGTTGAGGGAAGACTTTATAGAGGTTTCTGAAATCATGAGGGGTATAGGGAAGGCGAATGGCAGGTATCTTTTCCCTAGAGTGGAGGATTTCAAGAGTATGGGGCATATTTTTAAGGTAAAGGATGAAAGATTTAAAAAAAGACATGACGGGCAATTTTTTACACAGAGAGTGGTTTATGTGTGGAATGAACTTCCAGAGGAAGTGATGGATGTGGGTATAGTTACAACATTTAAAAGACATTTAGTTAAGTACATGAATAAGAAATGTTTCGAGGCCGAGCACAGGCAGGTAGGTAAGGGCTAGTTTAGTTTGGAATTATGATCAACATAGACTGGTTGGACTGAAGGGTCTGTTTCCATGTTGTATGTCTGTAATAAATTCACCATTTCCCCAATAATTGATATTTGGGCCACTGGCCTGTAGTTGTTTGTTTTCTCACTTGCACATAGCGAGTATGTTCACTGTCTGCAGGTAGCTCCTTTAGATTCCGAGAGTGTAGGCTGTCAGGTCCTGGGAATTTATCAGATTTTACTCCCTTCGGTTTCTCCAATACTTTTTCTCTGTTGATATTAATTTCCTCACGTTTTAGCCCCTACGTTACTGTCCATGTCCTGAATTAAACTTGTGTCTTCCGCTATGAAAACAAATCCAAAACACTATGTTATGTCTTATTCCCCACAATATTTTCTCCTATCTGTGCTTATAAGGGACCAATGTTTATTTGAGATACTCTCTCTCTTTATTTACGTACACATGCTTTTACAATCTGTTATTACAGTTCTGGCTAATTTAGTCTCAAATTCTACTTTTTTTTAACTTTTAATCAAATCTTTGGTAGTCCTTTGCTGTTTTCAAAATAGACTCCCAATCCCAAACTGGTTACTTTTTCCATTATAAGCCTCTTCCTTTCATCTTAATACTATCCTGAACTTCCTATGTGTTTGGGCTTTCTTGCTGAGATTTTGTTTCTCAATGAAAATCACACTTGTTGAGCATTTTGGGTTGTTTCTTTAAATATTTTTCATTGGTCAGTTACATCCATACTTCTGAGTCTATTTATCCAGTTAACCTGAGACTGGACCTCCCTTGTACAACAAAATTGGCATTACATTTAAGGTTATGTTTGAAAAAAGTCACTCACAAACTGAAGCTAGAATTCAAAGGTATTGTGATCACTATTTTGCCGTAGTTATTTGACTGTGACATGACTAAATAACCTGCTTCATAATTTTGCAGATAGATCCTGACCATCACCTATCATGTTTCCTTTTCCTATTTTACAGCAGGAATACACTGTACTACACCAAAGAATACAGAGGGGATAGATACCGCAGATAGATCCTGACCATCACCCAAGGAACAACTGCACGACTCTGGGAAGACATCCAGTCCTTCACAGCATTGCTTAACACAGAGAAGGTTGGGCAGTGAAACCATCATCTGGAAATCGGTCAGGTCAGGAGAGCTTTGACGTATCATCAGATCTCGAACTCGTCAGTGGTGTGGGGTCTTCCATCAGAACCAGCCCTTCTGAAGATTTGGCTGTGGGTGGTTGGAAGAAGTGTGATTGGCTGCAAGTGTAGTGAAAGCTTCAATCGTTCATCAAGTCTCACAAATCACTAACTCTTTCCGAAAGGTGAGAAGCTGCTAAAGTATGAGGTAAGTGAGGAGGGCTCCACAGGCTCGTAAAGTCTCCTAATACTCAAGGTGCATCTGTGGAACAACTGTTAACCTAAGTACAGCTACATGGAAGCAAAACCCTTTAAGTGTGAGGTGTGTGATCGAGCTTTTGGACAATCATCAACGCTTGTGAATCACCGACGCATTCACACAGGGGAGAAACCGTTCAAATGTGAAGTATGTAACCAGAGCTTTGCCCAGTTATCGGGCCTCGTGAATCACCGGCCCATTCACACGGGGGAGAAACCATTCAGGTGCGAGGTTTGTGGCAAATCATTCTCACAGTCATCGACACTGCTTGTGCACCAACGTGTTCACACAGGGGAGAAACCATTCCGGTGTGAGGTGTGTATCAAATCATTCTCTGATTCATCGACTCTCCGCAGACACCAACGCATTCACACAGGGGAGAAACCATTCAATTGCGAGGTGTGCAACAAATCATTTTCAACATCCTCGGACCTTCGTATACACCAACGCATCCACACAGGAGAGAGACCATTTATATGCAAGCTATGTGAGAAATCATTCTCATCATCATCAGACCTCCACGTACATCAACGCATTCACACAGGGGAGAAGCCATTCAGATGTGAAGTATGTAACAAATCATTCTCACAGTCAGGAAATCTCCGTACACACCAACGCACCCACACAGGGGAGAAACTGTTCAAGTGTAAGGTGTGTGACAGATCATTCTCTGACTCAACAAGGCTCCTGCTTCACCAGAGGATCCACACAGGGGAGAAACCATTCACTTGCGAGGTGTGTAACAAATCATTCTCTGTATCATCAAGCCTCCGTGTACACCAACGCATTCATACAGGGGAGAAACCATTCACATGTGAGGTGTGCAACAAATCGTTCACGAGGTCATGGAACCTCCTGTTCCATCAAAGGATCCACACAGGAGAGTGACAGGTTTGTCATGGAACTTTCATGAGGTCTTTGACTATCCATGGCACCACAGGATTCATACAGGGGAGAACTCTTCAGGTGCAATGTGTGTGACAAGCTTTCACACAGTCAGCGTATCTCTTTTCCATCAGCACACCCACCCAGAAGAGAAACCCTCTCACTATAACTTGTGTAATGAAGCCTTCACACAGTTTATGGACCTTGTGGAGCATCAGTGAACCCACACAGGAATGACCTACCATATTTTTGTCACTCTGTCCTCAGAGTGTGTAACGGTGTACAGTTTCAGTGCAGGGTGTTCAGTGGGACTGGGAACAGAACAAGAAGCAGCTTTCACTCCCATCAAACACCTAGTGATGACATCACCAGTGCTGAGGGATTATGATGTCAACAATGGAGCCACCCTGCAGTGTGATGTCAGTGACACAGGACTTGGAGCAACCTCCATACAGTGAGGGCAACCAGATCATTTACACAAACTTGAAAACACTATACAGATCAAGAAAGCGAGGCTGGATATTGTCTTTATTTGTGAGAAGTTCAACGTGTATATGTTTGGGAAAGAGAAAGTAATGATGGAGTCTGACCACAAGCCATTTCAAAACATCTTCATTGTATCTGCTTCAGAGCATTTGCACAGGATGTTACTTTGCTTGTGGAGAATTTGTTTGGAAATAAAGTACAATCAAGAAAAGCAGATGTACATCACTGACATGCTGTTGAGAGCTGCTTACTGTTTCAAGTTGATGATGCTTGTACAGAGTATGAAACCTTCCCAATTTACTACAAGAAAAATCAGCACAAAGTGCTCTGGAATTATCAACCCAGCAGTGACATGGAGACGTCTTCTGGTCTCCGGGTTATTGGAGTCCAGAGGTAAGGTATTGGAGCCACTCACAGTGACTCCGTGAGAATTATCTGGGAAATTAAACATCCAACAAGGAATTCCCCAGCTTCCAGGATCCTCTGAGCGGTCTCCAACTCCAAGACTTCAGACAGTTACAAGTGTTGACCTGGATAGTTACCCAGGAAATTTTAGGCAGGAAGAAGCCTTGTCTAACTACTGGGTGCCCGTGTTGCTTACTCACCATAACTCACTCTGACCTCTTGACCACCCCACTACCAAAACCCTCCACCTTACTAAGGCCTGGCCAGACAGCACCACCACCACAACAGACTCAACCTGTCCAGCCCCGACTATCCCAAAATTAACAAATTCCCAACCTGACAATCTCTCCTTACCCAACCTAACTAATCCCGAACCAAACAAACCCCTTCATCAACTCACTCAGCTGCTGACCTACCAACCTACCAACCTGCCATCCTATCCCACTCCCAACCTTACTGATTCTCTTCACTGCTCTCTGTGTGGATTCCTGCACTGATTCTCTTTACTGCTCTCTGTATAGATTCTAGTACTAGGAGAGTTCTTTTGCCTGCTGCTTTCTAAAGCAGTTATGCCAGAAAGTTGACATCTGCATAAGTGGGTAGTTTTCTCTCTGTTCAGTGTCAAAAATAGAGGTTCTGACTCAGGATTTGGGATGAATCTGACAGATTTAGCAAACTACCCAACAAGTTGCAACTCTTCAAATGTTACAAAAAGTTGTGATGAAAGGATGGCCTGAAACCACCAAAGAGACCCCTGTTACGGTAAGAGAGAATTGGACAAATAGACACAAACAGATTGCCAAAGATAGCATCTTGTACAAAAGGTGCAGGGTTATTATGCCTAAAGAAATGAGAATAGAACAGTATTTAAAACTCAAATTGCTCCAATTATTTCTGGAGCAACATGAGAAATATTTGACAGAGATTTCTAGTGTGAGAATAGCATTCTTCATCCTCGGAAGCTTTCAAACTGACAACACCAGTGTGGGATGTGTAGCCTCGGATGTGTTTTACAGCAGATCAGAAGAGGAAGACCCCCAGCATCCAAGGTAGTGATGACATGCAGTGGTGGGATTATCACATATACAGGAGGCAGGGTCACAGAAGGGAATCGAACAGGAGAGAGAAATACAGAAGGGGAGGGAGGGACAGAGGAGGGAGGATGGAGCAATTTACTTTGCTCTGTTCTCCTCCTCCCCCATCTCTCCTTCCTTCTCAATCTTCTTCCTATTTTTCACACGTCTCTCTCTTCTCTCTCAAACTCCACCATTATAGTGATGAGGAATGGTGAGAAAATGCACAATTTTAAACTCTATCATGAATGTAAAAAGTAAGCAGAAACTCTATTCAGTATTATTAAGGCAACAATGTTATTATGACTAGATTTAACTATTTATCCTGTTATGTGACACAAGTCTATGGGCCTTGCTGAATTAATTGCTGGCCAAGCATGTACGCTGCTGACGAGGGTTGTTGATGTTGTCTGATGTGCCCACTCTACTGTACCAACTCTCAGACATTTCCTTCTAGCTCCCTCTGGACCATTGTCCCAGCACTATTCCTCAACTGGTTTTTCCAGGACAGTCACTGATCTCATCTCCCCTGGAGATCTTCCCTCCACAGCTTTCTACCAAATAGTCCCCAACCCCAAAGAGCCCTTCTCCCCACAATCCACGAACAAGACTAATCCAGCAGACTCATCATTTCAGTCTCTTCCTGCCCCAATAAACTTATCTCTTCCTATCTGCAGTCTATTTGTCTCTTCCCCCTTGTCCAGTCTCTTCCCCCTCAGCCAGTTTCTTCCACTTACATTTGTGATTCTTCTGAAACTTAGTATTGGTTCCACAATTTCCAATTTGTTTGCCCCAGCTGCCTCTCTTCACCATGGACTATAAAATCCCTCACTTGTCCATCCCCCAGCAGAATCATCTGAAGGCTGTGCACTTCTTTCTTGAAAAGAGGCCTGAACAGTTTCCCTGTCCATCGCCCTCCACCTGGTTGAGCTCCTACTTACTTCGAACATTTTCTCCTTGAACTTGTCTCATATTCTCCAAGTAAAAGATGTAGCGATGAGTATCTACATGAGTCCCGTTGTGCAACTCTCTTTCAGGGGTATGTGGAACATTCCTTCTTCCAGTCCTACTCGGACCCCCTCCGATAACTCTTTTTCTGATATAGTGAAGCCTCCTGGTCTCAGCCAGAATTGGAAAAATTCATCAGTTTTGCTTCCAGTATCCATCCTTCTCCATCTTCATCTGGCCCAACTCTGACTCTACCCCTTCTTTTCCTTGACATTTCCATTTTTTGGGGATAGGCTGTCCATCAATATCTATTACAAACCCATCAACATCCACTTGCCTTGATTATATTTCATCACAGTCTTCCTGTAAGGACTCCTGTAATGGCTATTTGCTGAAAGTTTTAACACTTGCTCTTTTACCTTTTCCCTTCTCACTGCCCCACACCCCAAACACACCATGCAGGTGATGCAGCAATTTATTTTAACTGCAAATGTTTTGTGAACCAGCACCTATGGAACCAGGAGTGTGCCAGTTGATCAAATATTCCAGTTGATCAAGAGGTCCATATAGTCAATGTAAAACACATGAAAATAATAGAAGCATAATGCAAGCAGTATACACATCACTGTATACTTTGTTTACAGTGTAAATCCATAATAATGCAACTTTCCTTAAACTTGCTGGTAAACAGCATTCTCACTCGCACCCTCAATTGACTACTTGGGCATCACGGAGATCGCAATAATACAATAAACTTCCAGTATTGAGGTATATAATTTTTGTCATTTGATCGAGTGTGAGTTCATAAGGTGCCATTAAAACCTTTTTTCAATCTAATCTACTCACTGCTGACAATGCAATTTACATTGGTGAGACTAAACACATAGTCAGTCGCCACTTTGAGGAGCACCTCACTATCTGTGAGAATGACCCTAACCTTCCAGTCACTATTTCAGTACATCATCCCATACTAACATTTCTGTGTCATTGTGGAATGCTGCAATTTTCCAACAAACTGGAGGAATAGTACATCATGTTCTGCTTTGGAACTTTACAGCCTTTAGGAGTCAACAACTTCAGCCATGAACTCTGTCTTCTATTTTGATTATAAGCCACCCCCTCCACCGCAGAGTCTTGTTTGCTGTCAGCAGCGCTGACCTATTTTTAACTGTTCACACATAGCATTTTCTGCATCAATATTACTTCTCTACCATTAAAATTCCATTTGCCATTTGTTGTGGGCATTCTCGGTATCTGTTCCACTCATTCCTCCTTCCACTTTGTCAAAAGCATAAAACCACACATATTCCAGTTCCTTTCAGTTCTGGAGAAAAATCATATTGGATTCAGAACATTAACTGGCTCTTTTTGTACAGTGCAGTCAGACCAGCAGAAGTTCTTGAACATTTTTTTTAAATTTTATATGTAGACTTGATTCATGAATACGATTGACTGTTTTGTGCCTCAGAACAGAAAAATCTTGAGTATAATTTGAAGAGCTGTCTCAAATAGAGGCAATCAGCAGAAACTCAGCACTCTCACTATTCCTGTCTGGGGCCATTTCTGTGTTTGGAACCAGCTTCCTGGCTGATGTTTAATAAACTGATGCTGAAGATCGAAAAAGTTCAATTCACACTTAATGTTACTGACACTTAAAATTCCCAATACTGCCACTTACAACCAGATTACACTGATAAACCTGCACCCAAAACATAGCACAAACTCTTGACCGTAACTGGTGTGCTTGTGCTTGTTGCAAATTTGTCCAAAGGTTTTACTAAAGCAAATATTTTTTAAGTGTGTGTGACAATAGAAGCAGTTATTTTTTAGGGTGGTATATTGTGATCTGATTCGTTTCATGATCAATGCAGTGTGTAAACACTGTGTAAACATCCACTGGATAATTTTCTGAGACTTAAGATATATTTTAAATCTCATTTCATCGACTTTTAGCCCAGAGAATTTTTCATCTTCGTAATTTATGTGCTATTTTTTCTTAGTATTTTGTCCTGGCTTTTGTACTTAGTTACTCAGTTGTGGATGGTTCATAGTGTTCTTGTATGTGGGGAATGGACAAAAGCACAGCTGAAGAGAGGAAGGAAACAATGACTGAAGATATCTACAGCCTTGTGATCACTAGTAGTAGACAAGAGTCAAAAAGATGTGTTTTTCTTATTCCAACATCTGCAAGCCTTGTTATTTTCCAACTAAATCTGACAAGATTAGAACTGAGATTATTCACGTTTACGAAAGCCTTTGATAATAAGTGCTGAGAATACTTTAACTAACTGATGAATCTACAAAAAATCTGTTTTAATGTGGGAGAAAGCCACAAGATTGGCAGGGGCAAAGGGGAATACCACTGGCAACAATCCTAGGTCAGAGGGGATTGAATAAAATTATGTGCTGTTGTCATCTGATGTCCTGAAGGGGTGTGAACATTGGTCTGAGTGACATACTTCACACGATAACCATCAGGAGATTGTCAGGGGAAGTGGTCTGGTCAATCACTCAGGTCGTGAAAGGGTTTCATTTAACAGTTTGACCATCTAAGGACTGACCCTTGTCACACAAGAAGGCCAGTTTTGTAAGTTTATTTGTAGCAGCTCTATATACATATACATGTGAACATATACTCAATAAAGAAGCGTAATTACACTACACACACTTGTTCTGCACCATTGTGTATTCAGAGTAAGACCAGAATCTAGAAGTGGTCTGTCTGGGGAAAAGCGGAAATGTCTACAATTTCTTCACCCATTTTATGACGTGACTGTTTCAATAAACATAGGTTGGGATGAGGGGTGATGTATCTACAGGAAGCCCAGAGCCTGGGGACTTATTCATGGGATCCTAACAATAACATTAATGCATATTCATGGAATAATTAATCTAGAGTTGGACTTGAACCCACAACCTTGTTCTTTGAGTGAGAGAGTTATGGGTTCAAATCCCACTTCAGGTCTTGAGCACAAAAACTCCTGGTGGACACTCCAATGCAGCACTGAGAGGCGGACAAGATTACAGAGATAGAGAGGGGTGGGTTGATGGAGGAGCTTCAAAACAAACTGAAAAACCTTACTGAAACTAGCACTAAACGTTCCTGGGAAGAGTGGGTTATTCTCTGAGTTTTATTCCAGACACACTGTTAGAACTGTGTCTAAACAATAGAACTTTCCTGTGTGAATGAAAGTAGAATGGTTCATCACAGTAGTGATTGAAGACAATTCCTTAAGACGCCCATTCCAGCTGACACTAGGGACTTTATCAGCTTTTACAGCTTCAGAAAGACAATACTTGACACCTGCGGCTCTAACTAGTTATTCTTTTCAATGGAAGAAAATGTTCAGGCTGCCTGCTTGCTGGGGGCTAAGAATTTTGTACACAGCCCTGGAACTTAACCCTTTAGAAACTGAATGTAAGACATCAACAATATCTGAGGCCAGCATTTCATCTGAGTCAAAAGACTCAATCCTTGAGCACAAAGGCTGATATTCTAGTGCTCTACCGAGTGAATGTTGCGTTGTCAGAGATACTATTGTTCAATGAATTAAACCAACGTCCATTCTGTCTTCTGACATGAATGTAAAAGATCCCATGATAGTGTCAAACAAGAGCAGGGCAGTTCACACAGGCATTCAGACCAACATGGATCCCACAGTCAATGTCACAAAAACATAATCTGGTCATTATCACTTTGCATTTTGTAGGAGCTTGCTGTGCACAAGTTGGCTGTTACGTTTGTTACATTGCATCAGTGTAACTATTTCAAAAAGGAATTAATTTGAGAGGTGCTTTCAGATAGGATGAGATTGTGCAAGTTTGCATATAAATGCAGTCTTTCCTTTGCTAGGGAAAAATAATATTTCTGGTGAACTGGAAATTATAAACCCTTTGATGAACAAAGTAACCCAGAACATGGTGACAATGACCAAAAAACTGCAAATATGGTTCTTAGTGTAGAATCCTATGAGTTTCATTGAATAAGAACTCATGAAAACTGGCTCACTTTACTAATAGACACACGTTCAAACTAGGGGAAATTCAGAATGCTACAGATGTTTCTTTAAAATCCCTGTGCTTTAGTCTGGCTCCCATTGCTAATGGTCAGAAATGACACAACTTTAGTGGTACAGAATGGAGCTTATTTCCATTATACAAACTCACCAATGATCACGGAAATCCAGTGATCACATGAATTGATAAACCAATCAGTTTCTAGTCCTGAGTGCGCACCCTGCGTACGCGAATGAGTCGGATCGTGCTTTCTAATTCCCGATTCTGCTCTTTGGTCTCTGTTCACCGGAATATTTCTCTAAGCATCAATCTGGTTTAACTTCTCCCTCACATCCACCATTTTAGACACTTGTTCCTTAAAATTACAACTAATCTCTTCACTTGCCTCGTGATTTCCATATCCTGGGGTGAAAATCTGAGCCTCTCTGGTACACAACTGGTTTGACTGTGCATCACCAGTTCTGACTGGACCACATCATGCACCACTAGACCTGCATTCCTCTGTCAAAACTATTTGTTACTTCAGGACAATCCTGAGAGAAGACATAACCCACAACTTATCCTCCCCAAAACTAACTGTGTTCTTGGGGAAGTTATGTTCCAGCTGTACAGAGCTCTGTTTAGAGCCTAATTGGAGACCGGTGTTCAGTTCTGGGCACTGCACTTCAGTTGGCCTTGGAGGGAGTGCAGCGTAGATTCACTATAATGTTCCGGGCCTAAAGGATTTAATCATGTGGGCAGGTTACTCAGACTGAGTTTAATCAGCCTGTTCAGACATGCCAAGATACATAGCTGAAACCGATGGGACTTGAACTTGGACTTCCTGGCTTAGAGGCAGGGATACTGACGAGTTTGCATTCCCTTGAAATTTGAAAATTAAGCAGTATATAATTATGGTTTTTAAGATGATTAAACAAGTTAATACTGTACTTTATCCAAAACAATGGTGAGAGCATTAAAATTTGAGCAAGGGGCTCTTGTGGTGTAGTGGTAGTATACCTTCTGTAAACGAGGATACCTAGGCTCAAGTCCCACCTGCTCCAAGTTGTTTATTAACATCTGTCAACAGGTTGATTCAAAAAATATAAAACTAGAACAGGGCTGCTCAAGGTGATGTCAATAAACACAAAAAAGGGACTGGAAATCTGGAACACTTTCCCTATGCTGGGGGTCAATTGAAAGTTCAAAGCTGAGATTTTATCATTTATTACTAAACAAGGGGATTAAGGGTTAGAGTCAAGTCAGGTAGACAGAGTTAAGATAAGGATCAGCCATGATCTAATTGAATGGTAAAAGTCAAAAATCACACGACACCAGGTTTTAGTCCAATAGGTTTATTTGAAATCACAAGCTTTCGGAGTGCAGCTCCTTTGTCAGGTGCAGTGAGAGGAGAGCACACAAACACACAGTTTTATAGGCAGAGAGATGACGGGCAGAGAGATCAAAGGATCATACAACTGGTGTGATGGAGTGAACAAAGTAAAGTAGCTGGCTGACTTCCTCCTGTTGAATATTTAATCAGTCATACATTCCTGTATTCTAGAAATTGCAGAAGCAGAATATGGAAAACTCTTCAGAGATCGTCGGAACTGCCGATGCTGGAGAATCTGAGATAAGAAGGTGTAGAGTTGGATGAACACAGCAGGCCAAGCAGCATCAGAGGAGCA
>NC_063366.1:2992146-3025811 GCF_021869965.1 Rhincodon typus
TTGTTCAAGAAACACACAATTTGTAGTCACAGTCAGTCAGTGTGGCATTTTATAAATTCCTGCTTTTGGAACAAATCCAGCCTGATTCCAGGTTAAAACTCTGACACAGACTCTAGACAAGGCCTCACACCGACAGTGCAGTGTCTGATCTGAGATATCACCTATTGCATGTTCTTATCGATCTGCCTGTTTGAAGTTTGGAAAGTTAGGCAGACACCGATGAAAGTTTTAGTTATCTTGGGGCAGTAACTTGAAACAGATTCTGGAATGTGCATCTTAATCAATCAAAACTAACAGAGTTCTCCATATCCTGCTTCTACAATTTCCAGAATGCAGGAATGTATGATTGATTAAAGATTCAGCAGGAGGCAGTCAGCCAGCTACTTTAGGTTTGTTTGCTCCACTCACACCAGTTGTATGATCCTTTGATCTCTCTCCCTATAAACTGTGAGTTTGTGTGCTCTTCTCTCTCACAGCAGCTGACAAAGGGGCTGCACTCCGAATGCTTGTCCTTTCAAATAAACCTGTTGGACTATAACGTACTGTCGTGTGATTTTTGACTTTATCCACACCAATCCAATACCGGCACCTCCCTATCATAAGTGAATAGTGTAACAGATTCATGTGATTACACCAGTTCCTACTCCCTTAATTCCTCTCAATTGTCTTCTCTACTCTCAACTCCAAGAACAATTGGTCAATGTTGTCCTCTCCATCACAAGGCCTTCTTACTTTCCCATTTGTGAGTGTGTCAGGAGACGCACAGACTGTATGAAAGCATTCTTATACACCTAACACCTGAATGGTTTCTCCAGAATGTGAATGGTTTGGTAATTACTGAGTATCATAGAACATAGAACTGCACAGCACAGTACAGGCCCTTCGGCCCATGATGTTGTGCCAAACTTTTACCCTAAACCTAAGGTCTATCTAACCTCCACCCTTACCTTACACTATCATCCATATGCCTATTTAATAGCTGCTTAAATGCCACTAATGAGGCCGACTCCACTACCCTCTCCGGCAATGCATTCCATGCCCCGACCACTCTCTGAGTAAAGAACCTACCTCTGACATTTCCCCTATATCTACCTCCACACACTTTAAAACTATGACCCCTCATAATAGCTATCTCCACCCTAGGAAAAAGTCTCTGCTATCCACTCTATCTATACCTCTGATCATTTTGTACACCTCTATCAAGTCACCTCTCATCCTTCGTCGTTCTAAAAGTGAAAAGCTCTAGCTCTCTCAACTTTTCCTTGTAAGACCTTCTCTCCATTCCAGGCAACATCCTGGTAAATCTCCTCTGCACTTTTTCCAATGCTTCCACATCTTTCCCGTAATGAGGCAACCAGAACTGGACACAATACCCCAGATGTGGCTGAACCAGGCTTTTGTATAGCTGGAGCATAACTTCACAGCTCTTGAACTCAATCCCTCCATTAATGAAAGCTAACACACCATTTGTCTTCTTAACAACTTTATCCACCTGGGTGGCAGCTTTCAGGGAACTGTGGACATGAACCCCGAGATCCCTCTGCTCCTCCACACTGCCAAGAATCTTTCCGGTAACCCTGTATTCTGCTTTCAGATTTGTCCTTCCAAAATGAATCACCTCACACTTTTCAGGGTTAAATTCCATCTGCCACTTCTCAGCCCAGCTCTGCATCTTATCAATGTTCCTTTGTAACCTAGAACAGCCCTCCGCACTATCCACAACTCAACCCACCTTCGTATCGTCCGCGAACTTACTAATCCACCCTACCACTCCTACATCCAAATCATTCACAAAAATCACAAATAGAAGAGGACCCAGAACAGATCCTTGCGGTACACCACTCGTAACTGAGCACCATGTTGAATATTTTCCGTTCACTACCACCCTTTGTCTTCTAAGGGTCAGCCAATTCTGAATCCAATCTTCCACATATTCCCCTATCCTGTGCCTCCTTACTTTCTGCATGAGCCTACCATGGGGAACCTTATCAAATGCCTTACTTAAATCCATGTATACCACATCCACTGCTCTACCTTCATTCGTGTGTTTGGTCACCTCTTCAAAGAATTCAATGAGGTTTGTGAGGCATGATCTACCCCTCACAAATCCATGCTGACTATCACAAATCAAACTGTGCCTATCCAAGTGATCATAAATCCTATCTCTCAGAGCCCTTTCCAATAATTTGCCCACCACTGAAGGCCTGTAATTTCCAGGGTTATCCCTAATCCCTTTTTTGAACAAGGGAATGACATTTGCCACTTTCCAATCTTCCGGCACTATACCCGTGGACAGTGAGGACAAAAAGATCATTGCCAGAGGCCCTGCGATCTCTTCCCATAGAATCCTTGGAAAAATCCCAGCAGGCCCTGGGGACTTATCTATCTTCAAGTTCCTCAAAATTCCTAGTGCATCTTCCTTACTAACATTCACCTCCTCTAGCCTACCAGCCTGTTTCACACTGTCCTCCCCTACAACTAGGTCGCTCTCAGTTGTGAATACCTTAGAAAAGTTATCATTAAGGACCTCTCCCTTCTCTTTAGGCTCGGTGCACAAATTCCCTTTACAATCCTTGATAGGCCCTACCCTTTCTCTGGTCATTCTCTTATTCCTCACGTACGTGTAAAAAGCCTTGGAGTTTTCCTTGATCCTGTCTGCCAAGGGTTTCTCATGCCGCCTTATAGCTCTCCTAAGCCCTTTCTTCAGCTCCTTCCTGGCTAACTTGTATCCCTCTAGAGCCTTTTCCAATCCTTGTTTCCTAAACCTTACATAAGCATCCTTCTTCCTCTTAACCAGTCGTTTGACCTCTCTTGAGAACCAAGGCTCCCTCACTGGACTGCATCTTCCCTGCCTGCTAGGGACAAACATATCGAGCACAAGCAGTATGCATTCCTTAAACAATCTCCACACTTCTATAGTGCTCTTCCCTGACAGCATCTGTTCCCATTTTATGTTACCCAGCTCTTGCCTAACAGAATTGTAATTACCCTTCCCCCAATTATACACCTTACCCTGCTGTATGTACCTATCCTTTTCCATGGCTATTGTAAAAGTAACAGAGTTATGATCGCTACTGCCAAAATGCTCTCCTATCCACAGGTCTGACACTTGGCCCAGTTCGTTGCCAAGCACCAAATCCAAAGTGGCCTCTCCTCGTGTTGGTCTATCTACATACTGTGTCAAGAATCCTTCCTGAAATTGATGAGAGTGTCAAAGCTTTGGCACACACCTCACACATGAATAGTTTCTCCTATGTCAATCATCTGATGCAGCAGCAGCTTCAGTGAGCTGAAGAAGGATTAGTTTCACACATCACAAATGAATGGTTTCTCCCAGTATGAATGCATTGGTGCACATGGAAGCTCAATGACCTTGAGAATTAATTGTTTCACGCCTCACACATGAATGGTGTCTCTCATTTGAATTCACCAGTGACTGACCAGGATTGATAATTGTGCAAAGCCCCTATTACACATCTCACACTTGAATGCTTTCTGCCCAGTGTGAATCCTGTGGTATATCAGGAGGTTCAGACTTCACAAAAGTTCTATTACAACTTCACAACTGAACAACAGTTCCCCAGTACAAATATATTGGTATATGTGGTTCGATGACACTGAAAACGACTTGTTGTGTACTTCACGTGTGAATGGCTTCTCTCCTGTTTGAATGCACTAGATCTGATGATTGTATAAATCCCCTGTCATAAACCTCACAAGTAAATGGTTTCTCCCTATGTAAATGTGTTGGTGATTCACAAATGTCGATGCTTCATCACACACTTCACACTTGAATGGCTTCTCTTCCATGTAGCTGTGTCTGTATTTACTGTTGTACATAATAGTTGGGTGGGAGGGTGAACTGTGACGAGGATGCAGAGATCCTTCAGCATGATCTGGACAGACTGTGTGAGTGGGCAAATCAATGGCAGATGCAATATAATTTGGATAAATGTGAGTTTATTCACTTGGGAAGCAAAAGCAAGAAGGCAGATTACTACCTGAATGGCTGTAAATTGGGAGAGGGGAGTGTGCAGCGGGACCTGGGTGTCTTTGTGTACTAGTCGCTGAAGGTAAGCATGCAGGTGCAGCAGGCGGTAAAGGCAAATGGTATGTTGGTCTTCATTGTGAGAGGTTTCGAGTACAGAAGCAGGGATGTGTTGTTGCAGTGACACAGGGACTTGGTGAGGCCACACCTAGAATGTGTGCGGTTTTTGTCTCCTTTTCTAAGGAAGGATGCTCTTGATCTCAAGGGAGTGTAGCAAAGGTTTACCAGACTGATTCCAGGGATGGCGGGACTGACATATGAGGAGAGATTGACTAGGTTAGCATTGTTTTTGGAGTTCAAATGAATGAGGGGGATCTCATAGAGACTTATAAAATTCTAACAGGACTAGACAGGGTAGGTGCAGGGAGGATGTTCCCGATGGTGGGTGTGACCAGGACCAGAGGTCACAGTCTGAGGATGCGGGGTAGACCATTTAGGACAGAGATGAGGGGACATTTCTTCACCCAAAAAGTGGTGAGCCTGTGGAACTCATTACCACAGAAAGTAGTTGATGCCAAAACATTGAATGTATTCAAGAGGCGGCTAGATATACCATTTGGGGCGAATGGGATCAAAGCTTATGGGGAGAAAGCAGGATTAGGCTATGGAGTTGGACAATCAGCCATGATTGTGATGAATGGCAGAGCAGGCTCGAGGGGCTGAATTGCCTCGTCATATCTCCTATGCTATGTTTCCATGTGGCTCGTGTGTCAAGAAGTAGATTTGAGCCTGTGGAGCACTCCACAAAAACTTCACTGCCTTGGATGCTGTTGGTCTTCTTCCTCTAATTTGCTGTTAAACAATGAGGCCTCACTAATGTGAAATCTTCCAAGGATGAAGAATGCTATTCCCACACTAGAAATCTCTGTCAAACTTTTCCCATATTAACTGAGGCAGCAGCTGCAATAAGTGAGTTTTATTCAGATGGGACAATGACAAGTTTAAATCTCCACCTGATCTACTGCTCAAAGTCACCTCCATTTCACTGGTCAGTTTTCCAAGCTTCAGGAAACTCATGTTGCTGCAGAAATATGTGGATTGACTGTGAGAGACATCAATCAGAGAGGCAAGAGATAACAAGGTGTAGAGCTGGATGAACACAGCAGGCTAAGCAGCATCAGAGGAGCAGGAAAGCTGACATTTCGGGTCTGGACCCTTCCTCAGAAACGGGGGAGGGGGAGGGGATTATGAAATAAATAGAGAGAGAGGGGGAGGTGGATGGAAGATGGATAACGGAGCAGATAGGTGGAGAGGAGACAGACTGGTAAAGGAGGCAGGGATGGAGCCAGTAAAGGTGAATGTAGGTAGGGAGTTAGGATGGGGGTTGGTCAATCAAGGGAAGACGGACAGGTCAAGGAGGCGGGATGAAGCTGGTAGGCAGGAGATGGGGTTGGGGGTTGAGGTGGGAGGAGCGGATAGGTGGGAGAAAGGACGGACAGGTCAGGGAGGCGGGGACGAGCTGGGCTGGTTTTGGGATGCGGTCGGGGGAGGGGAGATTTTGAAGTTTGTGAAGTCCACATTGATACCATTGGGCTGCAGGGATCCCAAGCAAAATATGAGGAGCTGTTCCTGCAACCTTCGGGTGGCATCGTTGTGGCACTGCAGGAGGCCCAGGATGGACATGTCGTCCAAAGAGTGGGAATTGGGAGTTGAAGTTGTTCGCGACTGGGAAGTGCAGTCGTTTGTCGCGAACCGAATGTAGGTGTTCCACAAAGCAGTCTCCAAGCCTCCGTTGGTTTCCCCGATGTAGAGGAGGCCACATCGGGAACAGTGGATACAGTATACCACATTAGCAGATGTGCCGGTGAACATCTGTTTAATGTGGAAGATTTTCTTGGGGCCTGGGGCGGGGGTGAGGGGGAAGTGTAGGGGCAGGTGTAGCACTTCCTGCAGTTGCAGGGACAAGTGCCAGGGGTGGTGGGGCTAGTGGGAAGTGTGGAACGGACAAGGGAGTCACGGAGAGAGCAGTCCCTCCGGAAGGCAGATAAGGGTGGGGAGGGAAAAATGTCCTTGGTAGTGGGGTCAGATTGCAGGTGGTGGAAGTGCTGGAGGATGATGCGTTGGATCTGGAGGTTGGTGGGGTGGTACATGAGGATGAGGGGGATTCTGTTTTTGTTGTTATTGCGGGGAGGGGGTGTGAGGGAAGAGTTGCGGGAAATGCAAGAGATGCAGTCGAGGGCGTCTTCAACCACTGAGGGGGGGAAGTTACGGTCCTTGAAAAATGAGGACATCTGGGATGTCCGGGAGTGGAATGCCTCATCTCGGGAGCAGATGTGGCGGAAGCGAAGGAATTGGGAATGGGGTTGGTGTTTTTGCAGGAAGGTGGGTGAGAGAAGGTGTATTCTAGGTAGCTGTGGGAGTCGGTAGGCTTGAAATAGATATCGGTTTCCAGGTGGTTGCCAGAGATGGAAGCAGAGAGGTCCAGGAAGGAGAGAGAGGTATCGGAGATGGTCCAGGTGAACTTAAGGTTGGTGTGGAAGCGCAATAACAACAGATGTCATCTTTTTTTTCCCTTTATTCATTCAGGGAGTTAGGGCATCGCTGACTAGGCAACATTTATTGCCCAGAGGGCAGTTAAGAGTCAACCACATTGCTGTGGGTCTGGAGTCACATGTAGGCCAGACCAGGTAAGGATGACAGTTTCCTTCCCTAAAAGACATTAATGAACCAGATGGGTTTTTCCAACAACTGGCAATGGATTCATGGTCATCATTCGACTCTGCTGTGGCAGGATTCAAACCCAGGTCCCCAGAACTTTCCCTGGGTCTCTGGATTAACAGTCCAGCGATAATACCACTAGGCCATTGCTTCCCCATCTGCAAACTTGCTAACCATATCTGGATGTTTACATCAAAATCATTTATATAAATGAGGTAAAGCAGTGGACCCAGCACCAATCCTTGTGGCACACCGCTGGTGACAGGCCTCCAGTCTGAAAAACAATCCTATATCACCGTCCTTTGTCTTCTTCCTTCGAGACAGTTCTGTATCCAAATAGCTAGTTCTCCCTGCATTCCATGTGAACTAACCTTGCTGACCAGTCTCCCATGAGGAAGCTTTTTGAATGCCTTACTAAAGTCCATATAGATCACGTCCACTGCTCTGCCCTCATCAATCCTCTTCGTCACTTCTTCAAAAAACTTAATCAAGTTAGTGAGACACAATTTCCATTCACAAAGCCATGTTGACTATCCCTAATCAGTCCTTGTCTTTCCAAATATATGTAAATTCTGGCCCTCAGGATTCTCTCCAACAACTTGCCCACCACTGATGTCAAGCTCACTGGTCTATAGTTCCCTGGCTTTTCCTTACCACCTTTCTTAAATAGTGGCACCATGTTTGCCAACCTCCAGTCTTCCAGCCACTCACCAATGACTATCAGTGATACAAACATCTGAGCAAGGGTTGCAGCAATCACTTTCCCAGCTTCTGACAGAGTTCTAGGATACACCTGATCAGGTCCCAGGGATTTATCCACCTTTATGTGTTTCAAAGTATCCAGGATCTCCTCCTCTGTAATATGGACTTTTTTCAAGATGTCGTTATTTATTTCCCCACATTCTCTACCCTCCATATTCTTCTCCACAGTAAACATTGATGCAAAATACTTGTTTAGTATCTCCCCATCTTCTGCCGTTCCACAATTAGACAGCCTTGCTCATCTTTAAGGGGCCCTATTCTCTCCTCAGTTACCCTTTTGCTGCTAATGTATTTGTAGAATCCCTTTGGATTCTCCTTAACCCCATTTGCCAAAAATCCCATGTCCCTTTTTGCCCTCCTGAATTCCCTCTCAAGTATACGCCTACTGCCTTTATGTTCTGCTAGGGATTCACTTAATTTCTGCTGTCTATCTCACATATGCTTCCTTTTTATTCTTGACCAAAACCTCAATTTCTCTAGTCATCCAACATTCCCTACACCTACCAGCCTTGCCCTTCATCCTAACTGGAACATACTGTCTCTGGACTCTCGTTATCTCATTCTTGAAGGCTTCCCATTTTCCAGCTGTCCCTTTACCTGCAAACATCTGCCTCCAGCCAACTTTTGAAATTTCTTGCCTAATACCATCAAAATTGATCTTCCTGCAATTTAGAACTTTAACTTTTAGATCCGGTCCATCCTTTTCCATCACTATTTTAAAAATGGTAGAATTATGCTCATTGGCCCCAAAGTGCACCCCCACTGACATCTCAGTCACCTGCATTGCCTTATTTCCCAAGAGTAGGTCAAATTTTGCACCTTCTCTAGTATGTACATCCACATTTAACAAATCCCTCTCCATCCAAGCCCTTAACACTATCACAGTCCCAGTCTATGCTTGAAAAGTTAAAATCTTCTACCATTACCACCCTAGTATTCCTACAGATAACTGAGGTCTCCTTACAGATTTGTTTCTCAGTTTCCTGCTGACTGCTGGGGAGTCTATAGTACAATCCCCTTGTTATTTCTCAGTTCCACCCAAATAACTTCCCTGGACATATTCCCAGGAATATGCTCCCTAAGAACAGCCGTAATGCCACTCCACCTCCTCTCTTGCCGCCCGTGCCCCCCCCCCCTCCCAACTTTGTATCCTTCCTATAGCGTCTATACCCTGGAACATTAAGCTGCCAGTCCTATCCATTCCTGAGCCACGTCTCTGTAATTGGTATGCTATCCCAGTCCCATGTTCCCAACCATGTCCCGAGTCCATCTGCCATACCTGTTAGCCTCTTGCATTGAAATAAATGCAGTTTAATTTATCAATCCTACCTCGTTCTCTGCTTTGTTCCTGTCTGCCCTAACTGTTTGACGTGCTCCTTTTCTCAACTGTACCGATCTCAAACTGATCTCTGTCCTCAGTATCTCCATGGGTGCCACAACCCCGAGCAGCTAAAGCAAATCTCTCTCCCAGTATATTAGTCCCCTTCCAATTCAGGTGTACTCTGGCCTTCTTATACAGGTCACTTCTACCCCAAAAGGGATTCCAATGATCCAGAAATGTGAATCCTTGTCCCCTGCACTAGACCCTCAGCCACACATTCACCTGCTCTATCCCCCCATTCCTACCCTCACTAGCTTGTGGCATCGGGAATGATCCGGATATTACGACCCTCGAGGACCTCCTTTTTAAATTCCTGCCTTACTTCCTATATTCTCTCCTTGAATCTCATCCTTTTCTCTTCCTACGTCATTAGTTCCAATGTGTACGACGACCTCCTGCTGGTCCCTCTCACCTTTGAAAATATTCTGCACTCTCTCCAAGATATCGTTGATCCTTGCACCATTCTGATGTCTCACTGCGGGCCGCAGAAACGTGTGTCTGTCTATCAGAATTGATCACTTGGAACCTGACATACCCCTCATTACATTAGAGCCAGTTTCGGTACCAGTGCAACATTCCCCTGAGAGTTCATCCCCCTACTTTTTCCAAAACAGCATATTTGTTTCAGAGGGGGATAACCACAGGAGACTCCTGCACAACCTGCATCCCCCTCCACCCTTCCTTGGAGGTAACCCATCTCCCTGACTATATCTTCAGTTTATCTCCCTTCCTGCAACTGCCATCCATCACACCCCAGCTCTTGTAAATTCCTCATTGCCTCTGGCTGCCTCTCCAGCTGATCCATACGATCCGATTAGATTTGCAACCAAACCCACTTCATGCAGACATAATCATCAGTAACATGGAAACTCTCCCTTATCTCCCACATCCAACAGGATGAGCACATCACTCTACTAAAGACCATCTTTGCACCTTAACAATCTACAGACCCAGAAAATAGCACAGTCTTACTGCTCTAGGGTAACTTAGCACCTATGTTTTTATATTTTTAAAGTTAAATCAAGAGACAAATCTCAATTAAAAACATGTAATCAAGAAAGAACCCACTCTACTCATTATTGTCGATTTACAAAAGAAAAACAGAAAGGATATACTTTAAAAAAACAAGCCACTTAGCTGTTCCCCTGCTGTGAGCTTCCCCACACAGGTTTCTCCAAGGTCAGCTGTGAATTTCGCTGTTTGTTTATTTTTCTTAGACAAACTCTGATGTCCAAAGATACTTGAAATCAAACAGCAGAGGCAGATTCCCTGCTGGATCAGACAGCTGTGCAGGTTTATTTCTCCATTTGATTCACTTTCCATGTGGTCACTGCCTTTGCCTCTCTTCCTCCTTTGTAAACTGCCGTTGTTTTGATCTCTTTTTTTTCTCAATGTTCCAAAACAATGCAACAGCTTATAAAACAGTAATTACTTCTCCTAGAATTCAAAGAAATCAGCTCCAACACTGAAAATACATCAAAAAAGGAGTAGCTCACACAGCCACAATTCTTTTCCACCCTCCATCTTGGATTATTTGTTGAATTCTCTCCACTTGCCATGTCGGTGCAGCCCATCTAGAAAGGCAAGAGAAATAAATTAGTGGAACACCAATCCCTGTAAGTTCGCCATTAGCTCACAAACTGTCCTGGTTTGAAACTGTATTGGTATTTCTTCTCTGTGACTGGAGTAACAGATTTTGAATCCCAACAGCAATGTGAGTGTATCTACACCCTGCTCACCCTACAGGTGATTCAAGAAGGCAGTTCATTCTGTGAAAGGCATTTATGCTGCTCCCGTGCAATGACACCTACACTCAGTGAAAAATCTGAGGAGTCAGCCCCTCTAGCAAGGGAGGAGTGGGAATTGGAAGAAATCATGTTTCCTTTTCCTATTTTACAGAAGGAATACACCATATTGCACCAAAGAATACAGAGGGGATAGATACCACAGATAGATCCTGACCATCACTCACTGCTGGATCAGACAGCTGTGCAGGTTTATTTCTCCATTTGATTCACGAACAACTGCACGACTCTGGGAAGACATCCAGTCCCTTCACAGCATTGCTCAGCACAGAGAAGGTTGGGCAGTGAAACCATCATCTAAAAATCACTCGGGTCAGGGGAGCTTTGACATATTATCAGATCTCAAACTGGTCAGTGGTGTGGAGCTTCCATCAGAACCAACCTTTCTGAAGGTTCAGCTGTGGGTGATCAGTCAAGGTGAGGGTGAGAAGAAGTGTTAGTGGGCTGCAAGTGTGGTGAGAGTTTCAATTATTCATCGAGTCTCATAACCCACTGACTGATTTCTACAGGTGAGAAGCTGTTTGAGTGTGAGGAAGGCTCCATATGCTCAAATGGTTTCCTAACGCATAAGGTGTGTGTGTGTGTGTGTGTGTCACGATCAGTGCTGCGATAAGAGCACTGACATGGATGAAAAATCTTTCAACTGTGATGCAGGCGACAAATTATTTTCCCATTCCTCTCACTTCCACATACACCAACACATTGATACATTGGAGAAGCCATTCTCTTGTGAGGTTTGTGACAAAACCTATATGACGTCGTCAAGCCTCATTAGACACCAGGAAAATTCACACAGGGGAGAAGTTGGTCATGTGTGAAGTGTGCGACAAATCCTTCACACAAATTTAGAGTCTCCTGGACCATCAAACAATTCACACAGGGCAGAAACCTTTCACGTGTCAGATCTGTGGTAAGCTTTTGTGACATCTTCGAGTCTCCTTCGTCACCACAGGAATCACACTGGGAAGAAACCCTTCCATTGTGAAGTCTGTGAGATGGCTTTCATCCAATCGTCTGACCTTCTGACGCACCAGAGAATTCACATGGGGGAGAAACCTTTTAAGTGTGAGCTCTGCAACCAAGCCTTCACATGGTCGACAACACTTGTGCAACACCAACACCAACAGATTCACACAGGGGAGAAGCCATTCAAATGTGAGGTTTGTGACAAATCATTTTCACACTCATTAAACCTCCACAGTCACCAACGCATTCACACAGGAGCAAAACCTTTCATGTATGAGATGTGTGACAGATCATTCTCAGAGTCATCAAACCTTCATGCACATCAACGCATTCACACAGGAGCAAAACCTTTCATGTGTGAGATGTGTAACAGATCATTCTCAGAGTCATCAAACCTTCATGCACATCAACGCATTCACACAGGAGAGAAACCATTCTGGTGTGAGCTGTGTGAAAAGGTTTTCACTAACTGCTCTGATCTCCTAAAACACCAGAGGATCCACATGGGTCAGAAGCCATTCAAATGTGACGTGTGTGAGAAACCATTCTCAGAGTCATCGAACCTCCACACGCATCAACGCATTCACAAGGAAGCAAACCATTCCGGAAGTGAGATTTGTGAGGCTTTCAGCCACTCCTCTGATCTCCTGAACCACCAGCAGGCTCACGCTGGTGAGAAACTATCCAGCTATGAGTAGTGGCACACAGGGTTAGCGATGTTTGTGCAACACCAACACCATTGTACCCAGGAAAATCTGTTTCAGTGTAAGGTGTGTAACGAGAGCTTTGTGCAATTATGCTGCCTAGTGAAACACTGCTGTTTTCACCCAACAAATTCACACAGGGGACTGAGTTGTGGGTCAAAGCCTTCACAAAGTCAATACATCTGCTGCCCCATCACAGGACCAAATCGGGGAGTAACCCTTCAAGTGAGAGGTTTACAATAATGTATTTCTGAAAGCTTTGAAATTCCTGAGACAGCAGCAGATCCAGACTGGAGAGAAACCAGTTGAGTGTGATGGATATGACAAGGCTGTCACAGTTAGCATATCCATTTTGATCCCCATCTTTATGATGCTGGAGGAGAAATGGAAAGAGATGAAGACAAAGGGGATGAGGGGTAAGTGAAATGACAGGATAGGAGAAAGGTACAGAAATGAGGATGGGAATGAAGTTGAAGAGATAGTGAATGGGGGAAAGAGAGAGAGTAGAAGAGGAAAGAAGAGGAGGCAGAAGGTGATGATAAAAGGTTGCTTTTTGGACTGAGGCCTGTGACCAGCAGTGTGGTGCAAGGATCGATGCTGGGTCCATTGCTTTTTGTCATTTATACAAATGATTTGGATGTGAATATAGGAGGAATGGTTAGTAAGTTTGCAGGTGACACCAAAGTTGGTGGTGTAGTGGACAGTGAAGAAGGTTATCTCAGAGTACAACAGGACCTTGACAGATGGGCGAAGAGTGGCAAACGTAGTTTAATTTAGATAAATGTGAGGTATTACATTTTGGTAAGGCAAATCAGGGCAGCACTTATAGACTTAATAGTAGGGCCCTGAGGAGTATTGCCAAACAAAGAGGCCTTGGGGTGCAGGTTCATATTTCCTTGAAAGTGAAGTCACAGGTAGACAAGACAATGAAGAAGATGTTTGGTATGTTTGGCTGTATTGGTCAAAACGTTGTATACAGGAATTGGGAAGTCATGTTCAGCTGTGCAGAACATTGATGAGGCCACTTTTGGAATACTTTGTTTAATTCTGGTTTCCCTGCTTTAGGAGAGATATTGTTAAACGTGGTGCTGTTGTTAGAAGGGTTAAGCTATCAGGAAGATACTGAATAGGCTGGGACTTTTTTCACTGGAGCATCAGATGCTGAGAGATGACCTTACAGAGGTTTATAAAATTATGAGGGGCATGGTTAGGGTGAATAGCCAAGCTCTTTTTCCCATGGTAGGGGAATTCAAAACTAGAGGGCATAGCTTTAAGGTGAGAGAGGAATGATTTAAAAGGGACCTAGGGCAGCTTTTTCATGCAGAGGGTGGTGCATGTATGGAATAGAGCTGCCAGAGGAAGTGGTGGAGGCTGGTACAGTTACAACATTTAAAAGGCATTTGGATGGGTACATGAATAGAAAGGGTTTAACAGGGATATAGGCCAAATGCTGGCAAATGGGACAAGATTAATGTTGAATACCTGGTCGGCATAGATGAGTTGGACTAAAGAGTCTGTTTCCATGCTGTACAATTCAATGACTCTATGAGAATAAATTACTCAAAAGTAAATTACTTTGTTAAATATAATTAACACTCAGCAGCTGCAGAGCTTGCTGGTGTTTTATTGAATGGCTGTTTTCCCAAGGTGCCGGCAGTGATTGATTATACACACATGGTATTGAAGGTCACCTGAGGAGCTTTGCACGGCTCCTTAAACAGAAAGCAATTCCCTTCCTTCATGTCATGTATTATGGCCATCTGGGAATACTCCATGTGAACCCATTGACACTGGATTATCCAACAATGCTTTCATTGTCAGGAACTCAGACGTCACACTTATATTTGGGGAAAATGAGGAGGGTGATGGTTAGGGATGAAGTCCACCCTTTCCTTCCATGACTGATGTCACTATTTCATGCAGCACAAACTTAGCAGGAGGTGTAGTTTATTGACAACCGTACGTCTCTGAGGCAGCTCACAGAGATAAGCAGAATGCTTTAGAATTGTTTCAGGTATCGGTTGTACCCGTATGTATGGAAGTGTTCCCCAAAGAGAGAGAATGGCCATAATCATCCTATTGGACTGCACACTGAACAATATCAATGTATTCAGGCAGTCTGACTATCCTGTGGGCAATCAGGGGTGGAAATGCCCCTTATGCTGTGTCAGAAGATTCAGCTGAGAGAGCTGTTTACTCTGTGCTGAGGAAGTGTCACCAGATCCGAAATGTTAACTCTGATTTTTCTTCACAGATGCTGTCAGACCTGATAAGCTGTTCCAGCAACTTCTGTTTTTGTTCCTGATTTACAGCATCTGCAGTTCTTTTGGTTTTTGTTTACTGGGTGCTTTGTGATGAACTGTTTGACCGGAGACGTGCGTTGGATCTTGAGTGTGTTTATTGGAAACATTTCTGTTCTGATTTCCAGGCTGAGTTTTGTTGTTGTCCCATTCCTGAATATGAGAAGGTGAGGTGCAATTATCTGAGGGTACGTACTGATTCCCTGTTGTTGAGTTCTCTGTGTGTGTGTGTGTGTGTGTGTGTTGGGAGCTGGTTGCTGTCCCGTGCAATGTTATTTCGACAGTTGCTCTGAGGGAATGTTGAACAGCAGAGGGATTGTTGTCTTCTTAAAGAATAGCAGTGGGAAGTATTTTGCCTCCAGTATGTCCTACCAATCACTGAGATCAAACTCCATATTCCTGCCTTTCCCTGGATCCCGTCAAACCTTTCAAGAACCAAAGTCTCAGGTTGAATATCAGCAATTGATTTAGCATTAATAGTCTTTTGTGAAAGTGAGTTCAATCTTCTGCCAGCTTTTTGTGTGTCAAAGTGTTTCCTCATTTCATTGCAGAAAGGTCTTCCTCTAATTTTAAGAACCAAAATATAAGAACCAGCATTCCATGAGACTTTTTGATTATTTCTTTCTACCCACTCATGATATTTTCATGATCTCGATACATGGGTCCCCAAGTATCTTCGAACCTCCACTGTGTGATTGTTCCTTTCTTGTGCCTAGATGTGTGCAGTTCTAAAAGCACTTAGTAAGCAAGTACAGGACAAACACCCCATATGATTTGCATCCCATCTAACATTTCCAGCATTCACTGTGTTCATTGTGGACACTCAGCAGCAGCAGTTTGTGCCATCCACAAAACACACAGCAGCAACTCACTCATTAACTTCACCCTCCAAACCCATGACTCCTTCCATCTAGAAGGACAAAAGCAGCAGATGCATAGGAACACCACCCACTGTACATTCCCCTCCAAGTTACACACCATTCTGATTTGGAACTTTGTCGCTATTCCTTTGCTGTCACTGGGTCAAAATGCTGGAACCCCCTTCACAACAGCAGTAGGGGTGTACCTACTACCTCAAGCTACCTCATGGACCCCAGTGGTTCAAGGAGGTGGCTCAGCATCACCCTCTGAAGCACAATCTGTGACAAATTGTATTAATAGAGTACCTCTGCACAATCCAATATATCCATACAAGAGAAAATATTTCACGTGGGAAGTGTGCAAAGGTCAATCTGGCAGTCAAGTAACCTCCATACACACAGAAGAGAGTGTGAGTCTATAATGAGGCCTTAGCACATGTATTTTTTTGGGTCTGGCGAATCAGTCACCCAGTCACACGGGAAGAATGTATGACAACTCATTCTCGAAATTAGATGAACTGTGAACAGCAACACATTCACATACACATAGAAGGAACTGTTCACCTGTGAGGTATGTGAAGAATCATTCTCAGTCTGACAAACTCTGCAGAAACCAAAACTTCCATGCTGTGAAGAAACTGCTCACGAATGAGGTGAGTGAGAAATCATTCGCACATTTATTCATCCTCCTTGTATACCAGCATTTCATAAAAATATACACCTTTTTCTTCCAAACCTTGGACTGAAAATGGGGAAATGGACATTACTTTAAAAGAGAAAGAGTGCATTAAATTTCTTTTGCAACTTAGAAACATCAAGTGAAATGCCTAAGATAATGTTGGTTCCTGGGATAGATACTTTCTAATCAACCTGTTCAATGATGTTATTACACACCTCTAGAGCAGGTGGAACTTGAACCCAGGACTCCTGGCTCAGAAGTGCGGACACTATTATTGTGCCACAAGAGCTCTCAGTTCTTGGGACAATGTCCCCATACAAAGTAGCATCACCTGTGTGTGTTGAGGGCAACTTTACCCAGAGATAGTCTTTTGATTGGTTTTCAATGGGCACCATCTGTTGTTAGTTCAGGGAGCTCAGCACTGTAATGGCCTTCAGATTGGTCTGGCTGCAGCTTAACCCTGTGGGTAACTGCTTGGTCAGAAATGTCCTGCAAGTAATGAACATCTCTCCATTTATTTGCTGATTGCTCTCTTTCTCACTGTCTCTGGCAAGAGAAGTTGGACAAAGAACCAAAAGAACTGTGGATACTGAAAATCAGAAACAAAGGCAGAAATTGCTGGAAAAACTCAGCAGGTCTGGCAGCATCTGTAGAGAAAAAGCACAGGTAATGTTTCAGGTCCAGTGACCCTTCTTCAGAACTGAATTTGGATACTACATTCAGAGAGTCTGCAAAATATTCTAAAACATAAAAGGAAAGACCAGAGTTCAACCAATTAACCAGTGAATTGAAAACTTGACCATCACTTTGCAGATAGCATCACAGCACTATCACTAAGAAACAAGAGGATTGTGAGAAAATCCATCCTACTTCGATGGCCTGAAATTTTTGTGTTTATGGAACTGTGCTTTCACGGACTGTACAGGGGTGGAAATGTCCGTTATGCTGTGTGAGAAGATCCAGCTGAGGGAGCTGTTTACTCAGTGCTTTGTGCTGAGTAGTTTGACTGGAGCTGTGTATTGGATATTGAGTGTGTTTATTGGAAGCATTTCTGTTCTGATTTCCAGGCTGAGTTTTGTTGTTGTCTCATTCCTGAATATGAGAAGGTGAGGTGCAATTATTTGGGAGGTGCAGAGTGTCTGAGGATTCTTACTGATTTCCTATTGTTGAGTTCTGTGTGTGTGTTAGGAGCTGGATATTATCTTGTGGACTGTAAACGTAGTTCTCTTCGATGTGCACACTGGGATCTGGATGTTAACTGTCTTTTCAAAGTGTCTTTTCTCTGAGACCTCTCACCAACCTATCTCTGTAACCTCCTCAGAAAACAAGACTTTTTTTTTGTCACTCTTTGGATGTGGGTGTTGCTGGTTGTGTCAGCATTTATTGTCCATACCTAATTGCTGCCTTTATGAACTGCTGCAGTCCATTTCATAGAACCACAAAATGCCACAGCACAGGATGTCATTCAACCCAGCAAGCCCACATTGGCTCATCATATTGACTTCAGGTCCGCCTTCAACACCATAAATTCCAACCAAACTCATCTCTGAACTCAGAGACCTCAGACTCCGCCACCCCACCCCCACCCTCACCCCCCACCCCCCTCCAACTGGATCCTCGACTTCCTGACCCACAGACCACAATCAGTAAGGATTGACGATGACACCTCCTCCACAATAATCCTCAACATCAGTGCCTCATAAGGCTGCGTACTCAGTCCCTTACTATACTCCTTATACACATACGACTGTGTGGCCAAATTCAGTTCTAACTCCATTTACAAATTGGTGGGTCAGATCTCAAACAATGACGAGACAGAGTACAGGAAAGAGACAGCTTAGTGTTATGGTGTGAAGACAATAATCTCTCTCTCAATATCAGCAAAAATAATGAGCTGGTCGTCAACTTCAGAAAGCGGAATGGAAGACACGCCCCTGTCTGTATCAATGATGCTGAGGTGGGAGTGGTCAAGAGCTTCAAGTTCGTAGGAGTAAATATCACCAACAATCTATCCTGGTCCATTTACATTGATGGTCCTGTCAAAAAAGCACACCAATGCCTCTACTTCCTCAGAAGGCTAAGGAAATTTGGCATGTCCACAATGCTGCTCACCAATTTTTATAAATGTACCATAGAAAGCATCCTATCTGGATGCATCACAGATTGGTATGGCAATTATTCTATCCAAGATCACAAGAAATTATGAAGATTTGTGAATTCAGCCCAATCCATCACGAAAACCAGCCTTCCTTCCATTGAGTCTGCCTATACTTCCCGCTGCCTCAGGAAAGCAGCCAACATAATCAAAGACCCCTTCCACCTCGGTAATACTCTCTTCCACCCTTTTCTGTTGAGCAGAAGATGTAAAAGTTTGAAAACATGTACCAACAGATTTAAGAACAGCTTCTTCCCCGTTGTTATCAGATTTATGAACGGACCTCTCATATATTAGAGTTAATCTTACTCTGCATCTTCTGTGTAGCTAGAACACTATGTTCTACATTCTGTCCTGTTATCCTGATGTACTTATGTAAAGTATGATTTATCTGATTAGCATGCAAAACAATATTATTCACTCTATCTCAGTAAATGTAACAATAATAAATAAAATCAAATAAATTAAGTGAGCATCATTACCTAGTGTCAATCTCCTGTTTTTTCCTATATCTTTGCATGTTAATTTTATCCAAATAAACACCCAACTCCCTCTTGAATGCACCAATTGAAACTACCTCTACTCCACCTCCAGGCAGGGCATTCCATATCCTAACTACTCACTGAGTGAAAATATTTTTCATCTCTTCACCCTTGAGTATTTTCCAGATGATTTTAAGTCTGTGCCCTCTTGTTCCTTTTACAAATGGGAACAGTTTCTCCCTATCAACTCCATGCAGCCTGCTCATGATTTTGAAAACTTCTATCAGATCTCCTCTCAGGCTTTTTCTCACCTAGAACAGTACCACTTAACTATACCATTTGGTGTCGGTACGTCTGAAATGCCATTAGGGTGTGCTTCTATGAGGAGGTTTTCACAACCAACAGCTAAAGACCTCCCCCCAGTAAAAATAAAGACGAAGTCCCCCTGGTCCTCGCATAGCACCCGACCAACCTCCGCATCCAGCATATCATCCTTTGCCACTTCGGCCACCTGCAATCCGATCCCACCACCAGAGATATTTCCTTCCCCACCCCAAATGCCTTTTGTAGGGTCTGCTCACTCCACAACTCCCTCGTCCCCTCCACACTCCCCACTAACCCAACCTCACCATAACTGGCACCTTTCCCAAACACAGAAGGTGCTACACCTGCCCCTACACCTCCACTCTCACCTCCATCCTAGGCTCAAAACAAATTTTCCATATCTTATGGGTTCACCTGTACATCCTTCAACCTGATCTACTCTATCCATTGCTCCCGATGTGGCCTTCTCTACATCTGTACATAAAAATCAGCAAAACCTTCCGGTCACCATTTTAACTCCCCCTCCCACTCCCTTGACGACAATGTCCACCCTCAGCCTCCTCCAGTACCACAATGACGCCACATGCAAACTGGAGGAGCAACGCCTCATATTCCGCCTCGGGAGCCTACAGCCTGAACATAGAATTTACCAGTTTTAAAATCTCCCCACCCCTGGCCTCATTCCCACCTCCTTGACCCGATACAACCTATCCATCTTCTTCCCCACCTATCTGTCCCACCCTTCCCACTGACCAATCCCCACCAATCACCATCCTATCTATCCTTCCCCAGCCCCACCCCATCTCCCTCTACTTATTTCCCAGCTCCCCAGTTCTGATGAAAGAACCCGACCCAAAACATTGACTTTCCTGTTCCTCTGATGCTGCCTGACCTGCAGTGTTCCTCCAGCTCCACACTGTTGACAGTAGCTAAACCAAAACTCATTACAGCTCATGGAATTTTTAAAGTGTAGTCACTGACTTAATGTAGGACAGCCTGCAGACAGCCAGTGCCTGTGCAGCCAGCTCCCGCAAGCTCCTTCTGCTGGGGATCTGCTGGTATGGAACCACACCGTCTGATTTGCACCAACCACCCACATCCTCTGCAGCTCATCAAAGCCACTCTATAATCTTCCTCATTTGACTATAAGCAGGTTAGCTCATCTTTCTACTGCCTTGTGCCATGTCTTGAAACAGCAATGTGAGAATGACCAGATAATCTGTGTTTTACTGGTGCCAATTTAGAGATTAATGTTGGCCAGGGCACAAGGAGTAACTCCCCTGCTCTGCTTCACCACTCACTGGGTGAATGGAATCTGATATGATGGAGAGAAGTATTGTACTGTTTCTGATTGGAAGCTGAGAGCAACATAACTGTTTGATGATATCAGTGTAGTAACTCAGTCCAGAGTGCTGTACAGAGTCATAGAGATGTACAGCATGGAAGCAGACCCTTCAGTCCAACTCGTCCGTGCTGATCAGATATCCTAAATTAATCTAGTCCCATTTGCCAGTATTTGGCCTATATCCCTCTAAACCCTTCCTATTCATATAACCATCCAGATGCCTTTTAAGTGTTGTAATTGTACCAGCCTTCACCCCTTCTTCTGGCAGCTCATTCCATATACACACCAGCCTCTGCATGGAAAATTTGCCCCTTAGGTCCCTTTAAATCTTTACCCTCTCATCTTAAACCTATACCCACTAGTTTTGGTCTCCCCTACACTGGGGAAAAGACCTTAACTATTCATCCTATCCATGGCCCTCGTGACTATAATTCAGCCTCCAACACTCAAGGAAGTATAGCCACAGCCTATTCAATCTCTCCCTATAGCTCAAACCCTGCACCCTAGCAATTTATCAAAATCTTTTCTGAGCAGTGGCTCAGCAAAAAGTACAGGTAAACTAAGGTAAAGTCCTTTTAACTTTCCTCTTTAGTCTTCGAGCATTTGCAATGGTCGTAAGGGCAGTAGCATGCTCCTCCTGCAGGATGTGGGAGCTTGGGGAGACTTCCATCATCCCTAATGGCTACACCTGTGAGAGGTGCACCCAGCTGCAGCTCCCAGGAGATCGTGTTAGGGAGCCAGAGCTGGAGCTGGATGCACTCACGATCATCTGAGATGCTGAGTGCATTACAGATAAGAGTTTTAGTGAGGTGGTCACACCTATCGTGCAGGCAGAGAGTAGCTGGGTGACCATCAGGAAAGGCAAAGGAAATAGGCAGAGAGTGCAGGAATCCCCTGTGGCAATTGTCCTCAAAAACAAGTATATCGTTTTGGATACTGTTGGGGGAATGACTATTCAGGGGAAAGCAGCAGTAGCCAGGTCAGTGGCACTACGACCGGCTCTGGGGCACAGCGGAAAAGGGTAAAGGTAAACAGGACCTCAGTGATAGGAGACTCGATAGGTAGGGAGACAGACAGGAGATTCTGTGGCTGTAGATGGGAATCCAGGATAGTGTATTGCTTCCTGGGTGCCAGGGTCCAGGATGTCTTGGAGCGGCTGTTCTCAAGGGGGAGGGTGAGCAGCCAGAAGTCATTGTGCACGTTGACACAAATGACATAGGTAGAAATAGGGATGAGGACCGGCAGAGAGATTATAGAGAACTAGGATAAAAGTTAAAAACTAGGACCTCAATTATGGTAATCTCTGGCTTACTTCCAGTGCCACATGCTAGTGAGGGTAAGAACAGGAGAATATGGTAGATGAATGCATGGCTAAAGAATTGGTGCAGAGGACAGGGATTCAGTATTCCTGGATCATTGGGATCTTTTCTGGGGCAGGGACATGTTTCACCTGAACTAGAGGGGGACCAATATCCTGGCAGGCAGATTGACTAGTGCTACAAGGGAGGTTTAAACGAGATTAGCAGGGGGTGGGATCCTCAACAGCAGGGAGGCAAGTGCGAGGATGGAAGGAGGTACAGTAATCAGAAATAACAAGTTCAAGGGACAGGTCAGGCTGGAACAGGACAGGGAGCGAGGAATGTCTGTTGGATTAAACTGCATCTATTTCAATGTAAGAGGGCTGATAGGTAAGGCCGATGAAGTCAGGGTGTGGATAGGTACGTGGGATTGGGAGATTATAGCCATTACAGAAACATGGGTAAGGGAGGGCCAAGACTGGCAGTTTAACGTGCCAGGGTACAGGTGCTTCAGGCAGGACAGAGGTGGGGGAAAGAGGGTAGGAAAGAGTTGCATTTTGATGAAGGGGAGTATCACAGCAGTTGTCAGAGATGAAGTAACAGAGATGAAGTAACTAAGGGGAGTATCACAGCAGTAGTCAGAGATGGTAACTGAGGGATCATCCAGTGAGGTGGGTAGAGCTAAGAAATAAGAAGGAGATGGTGACATTATTGGGGTTGTACTATAGGCTCCCAAATTGTCAATGGGAAGTAGAGGAAAAAATATGCAGAGACATTGCGGAGACTTGCAGGAGAAATAGGATTGTCATAGAGGGGATTTTAATTTTTCCAACATAGACTGGGACTGCCATAGTGTTAAGGGTTTAGGTGGGGTGGAATTTGTTAAATGTGATCAGGAAAGTTACCTCAAGCAGTATAGAGACCTACTCGGGAAGGGAAAAACACCACCTACTCTCAGGAAATATGGCAGGACAGGTGACTGAGGTGACAATGGGGGAGCACTTTGGGACCAGTGCATAGTTCTATTAATTTTAAGATAGTTATGGAGAAGGACAAAACTGGTCCACGGGTTCAAATTCTAAATTGGGGCAAGGTGAATTTTGATGGAATTAGACAGGAGCTTGCAAGGGTTGATTGGAGTAGTTTGTTTGCAGGCAAAGGAACCTGTGGCAAGTGGGAGGTCTTTAAAAGTGTGATAGATAGAGTTCAAGGTATATATGTTCCTGTGAGGGTGAAAGGCAAGGTTGGCAGGAGTAGGGAACCCTTGACGGCAAGACATATTGAAGCTTTAAGCAGAAAAAAGGGGGAGGAATGGCTCAAGAACAGGCAGCTGGGATCAAGAGAATCCCTGGATGTATACAGGGGATACAGGAGTTTACTGAAGAAGGAAATCAGGAGAGTGAAAAGTGGGGTATCAGATAGCTTTGGCTGAGAAGATTAGGGGAATCCAGAGAGATTCTTTAATTATGTTAAAGGAAAAAGAATAACTGGAGAGAGAATAGGACCTCTCAAGGACCAAAGTGGACATATATGTGTGGAACTGCAGGAAATGAGCGAGTTCCTCAATGAATATTTCTCCACTGTGTTTACTGTGGAGAAAGACATGAAGACTTGGGAACTTGGGGAAGTTAGTGGTGATATCTTGTGGACAGTCCAAATCACAGTACAGGAGGTGTTGAAAGCTTTAGAATGTACAAAGGTAGATAAATCTCCTGGTCCTGACCAGATATATCCATGAACCCTGCAAGAGGCTAGAGAAGAAATTGCAGGGGCCCTGGCTGATATATTTGCATCATCGATAGCCACAGGTGAGATCCCCGAAGATCAGAGGGTAGTGAATGTTGTGCCCTTATTCAAGAAGGGCTGCAAAGAAAAACCTGGGAATTAATTGATCAGTAAGCCTAACATCTGTTGTAGTTAAGTTACTTGAGAAGATCTGAGGGATAAGATATAAGTGCATTTAGAAACACAGGGTTTGATTAGGAGTAGTCAGCATGGCTTTGTGCGTGGGAGATCATGCCTCACAAATTTGTTAGAGTTCTTTGATGAAGTGACCAGGAAGGTTGAAGAGGGCAGGGTGGTAAAGAGAGTCTGTATAGATTTCAGTAAGGGCTTTGATAAGGTTCTACATGGTAGGCTACTCTAGAAGGTTAGATCACATGGAATCCAGGGAGACCTGGCAAGTTGGATACACAATTGTCTTGATGGTAGGAAGCAGAGAGTAATAGTGAATTGGTGCTTGTCGGACTAGAGGCCTGTGACTACTGGTGTGCCTCAGAGGTTGGTGCTGGGCCCATTGCTGTTTGTCATAAATATCAATGATTTGGATAAGAATGTATAAGGCATGATTAGTAAGTTTGCAATGACACTAGAATAGGTTGCATCGTGGACAGTAAGGAAGGTTATCAGAAATTGCAACAGGATCTTGAACAGCTGGGGAAACAGGCCAAGAAACGGCAAAGTGTGGGGTGGTGCATTTTGGAAAGTCAAATCAAGGTAGGAGTTTCATGGTGAATGGTAGGGCCTTAAGGATTGAAGTGATACAGAGGGATCTTGAAGTTCAAGTGTAGAGTTCTCTGAAAGTGGAGTCACAGGGAGATAGGGCAGTAAAGAAGGCTTTTGGCACACTGGCCTTCATTAGTTGAGGCATTGAGGATAGAAGTTGGGAAATTAAGTTCTAGTTGTACAGGATGTTGGTGAGGCCTCACTTGGAGTACTGTGTTCAGTTTTGGCCACTTTGCTATAGGAAGGATGTTATGAAACTGGAAAGAGTGCAAAAGAAATTTACAAGAATGTTGTCAGGACTCAAGGAACTGAACTATAAAGGTTGGACAAGCTAGGGCTTTTTTCTTCAGAGCATAGAAGACTGAGGGGGGAATCTTATAGAAGTGTATGAGATCATGAGAGGCATGGACAGGGTGAATGCACTCAGTCTTTTCCCAGGGTTGGGGAATCGAGGACTAGAGGTCATCAGTTTAAAGTAAGAGGGGAAAGAATACATGGGAACCTGAGGGGCAACTTTTTTACACAGAGGGTGGTACGCATATGGAATGAGCCGCCAGTGGAAGTGGTTGAGGTGCGTACATTAACAACATTTAAAAGGCATTTGGATGAATACATGGATAGGAAAGGTTTAAAATGATATAAGCCAAGTGCAACTCCAATTGTCTTTCTCTCTCTTTGGGCTCTATCCTATCGTTTACTCCCCACCCCACCCACCTCCCTATTTTCTGCACATAAAGTGACGTTTTCCCAGCCACCATCAGTTCTTTGGAAGGGTCATCGGACCCGAAACGTTAACTCTGTTTTCTCCTTCACAGATGCTGCCAGACCTGCTGAGCTTTTCCAGCAACTTTGTTTTTGTTCCTAACATGAAGATAGACAGGCTGGTGAAATGGGTAGACAGTGGAATAAATACTATGTAGTAAGGACTAAAACGTGGGGACTATCTTTGCATTCCAAGATGCTGCTGTAATAGTGAACACTTTTAACAGAACAGAACAGGACCCCGTTGCGCTTTATGCGATGCAGCTAGATCTGGCAGTGAAAGTGAAACCAGTTGTCACCATTATCTTTCAAGTCTGCATCCCTTGGAGTCAAGAGTGGATATGAAGATTATACCCAGCAAAACTGCCAGGGTGACAGAGGGGAATGCTTTTACTGGGAACTCAGGATCACACGTGGAAGTGAGGCTGGGGTTAACTAAATCAGTTGCTACAGTAATATTGTGATAAGAAAGGGGCAAAGGCCAAGAGTCAGGACAAGCATGGAAACATTGAGAAAGACAACTGTTCCTCACATACAATTGATACTTTGCAGTATTAATTACTAAGACACAAAAAATGCATATCCCGATCCTGTCAGCTCTTTTCTGGAATTGATCCAAGCAAGTTGTGTTTGAAAAGAAAGGGCCATCCCACAAAAAGACACTAAATTTGACATCAATTACATCGAGGTCCTAATGGATAAAGCACTGGCCTAAACCAGGGACTGTGGGCTCAAGTCCCATCTGGGGTAGAGTAGAGTTTGGCTAAGAGATAAATTTCAAAGCTCCCTTCTCTTGACACCATCACATTGTGTGACAGTGAGGAAAGTATTGTTTGAACGAATCAAACAATCTGGGCAGTTCCCATTCAACCCCTTCTTTCTCCGTCACTTGCTTTCCAGTGATACAAATCAACACAATACTTCTCCCAAGGTGAACAACATAACAACCTCACCTCCATTTCTGAGATAGATCCTATCCCTTTAGCTGCTGTGATAAATCCAACACCCAGCACAATCACCACTTTGAAATGTCATCTGATCATATGTAAAATTCAATTGAGAGATTTATGTCAGGAAGGATATTAGGAATATGGAACCGTATCGGTGGATGCAAATCAGTCAATCTAATTGAATGGTAAAACAGGCTTGAAAGGGTTCAGGAAAGATTTACGAAGATGTTGCCATGGTTCGAGGGTTTGAGCTATCTGGAGAGGCTGAATAAGCTGGGGCTATTTTCCCTGGAGCGCCGGAGGCTGAGGGGTAACCTTATAGAAGTTTATAAAATCATGGATAAGATAAATAGGGCATGGATAGGGTAAATAGGCAAGGTCTTTACCCAAGGTGGGGGAGTCCAAAGCTAGAGGTTGACGGGTCTAAGGTGACAGGGGAAAGATTTAAAAGGGACCTGCGGGGCAACTTTATCATGCAGAGGGTGGTACGTATATGGAATGAACTGCCAGAGGAAGTGGTGGAGACTGGTACAATTACAACATTTAAAAGGCATCTGGATGGGTATATGAATAGGAAGGGGTTAGAGGGATGTGGGCCAAATGCTGGCAAATGGGACTAGATTTATATACATCTGGTAGGTATGGATGAATTGGCCTGAAGGGCCTGTTTCTGTGCTGTATATTTCTATGACTTTAATTACTCAACATATCTCTAAACCTTCCATAAATTACTCTAAATCTCTGCTTCCTGGTTATTGACCTCTCTGCTTGGGGAAATAAGATTGAAACAATCCCACAGTTGACTCTGCCACTTCCATCCCACTAACCCACCCAGACAAACTTACATAGTGCTCCCTACTGCCCTAGCCCTGAACCCACATCTTTCTCTAGTTTCTCTCTGATCTTCCCTCATGCCCTCTCTGAGCACATTTTATCCATGAGATCCATTTATTATTCCTCAATCCTATTCTCACTAAATTGTTAATCATCAACCTTCCCTTCCTACTCCTCATGTTAGCAGGTTACATTCACAATTCTCTCTCCTTAAATATTGTCCTGTAGAACATAGAACATAGAACATTACAGCGCAGTACAGGCCCTTCGGCCCTCGATGTTGCGCCGACCTGACTTCTTTAAACTTGCTGTTATTACCCCTGTCAACGCCTAACGTTTAAACCCGCTGTTCGAGCAAACTACTGTACTTTGCCTATCCAAAATCTTTGATGTGTTGCTGTCTCCCAAATCCTGAATCGTGTCATGGGCTCAGGCGACAGACAGAGCGACCAAATGGGATCAGGCAAACAGGTGACAGAAAGGCTAGTAAGGAGTGAGGGATCACTTCCTCAGTCACAGAATCAGTGTCTGAACCACAGTCACGAAACAAGCATAGGTTGTACGCCAAGCAAAGTCCCTTCACCGGCGCCCCTCCCCTTTAATACTTCCTCCTATATTCCCTTTCCTTTATATCTCACTTCTGTGTCCCACCCCTCCTGCGTCCAGTCTTTGCTGTGACCTGTTCTCCTTTGTCCCTGTCTCGTGTGTCCCGTCTTTCCCTCATACTGTTTCCATCCCTCCAACATCCCTACCTCCTGTGTTCCTCTCTCCTGTACATGTGCTGATCCCACCACTACACACCATCACAGCCTTGGATGTTCTGTCTTCCTCTTCTGATCTGTTGTCAAACACATCCAAGGATACACATCCCACACTGATATTAAGGATGAAGAATGCTATTCTTATACTAGAAATCTCTGTCAAACATTTACCGGGGAAACTAAGACAGCAGCTGCAATAAGTGAGGTTTTATTCAGATAGGTCAATGACAAGTTTAAATCTCCACCTGATCTGCTGCTCAAAGTCACCTCGATTTCACCGGTCAATTTCCCAAGCTTCAGGAAACTCATGTTGCTGCAGAAATATTTGGATTGACTCTGAGAGACGTCAATCAGAGAGCCCACCCACTCTGCCCATTCTCCCCTCTTCCTCTTCCAGAGCGAGTTCATTTCCTATAGAGACTGAAAACCAAGTGAGGAGATGGTGAGTGAAGGAGCAGCTTTTATACAAATTGTATCCCATAATATCCACACCAATCTTCAGGCAGTCTGACTATCCTGTGGGCAATCAGGGGTGGAAATGTTCCTTATGCTGTGTGAGAAGATCCAGCTGAGAGAGCTGTTTACTCGGTGCTTTGTACTGAACTGTTTGACTGGAGCTGTGTGTTGTATATTGTATGTGTTTATTGGAAGCATTTCCCTTCTGATTTCCAGGCTGAGTTTTGTTGATGGATCATTCCTGAATACGAGAAGGTGAGGCGTAATTATCTGGGAGATGCAGAATGTCTGAGAATTCTTACTGATTTCCTGTTGTTGAGTTTTGTGTGTGTTAGAACTCGTTATTATCCTGCGGATTATAAATAGTCAGTTCTCTTTGGTGTTTGGATCTGGATGGTTCCTATCTTTTCAAGTCGCCCCAAGACATCACATCACTGTACTTCTGTAATCTGCTCAGAAAAGGCGGGAGGGAAAAACTCCTCTTCATTGAGTATTTCACAACCATTAGATATCCCAAAGCGTTTTACAGCTTTTGTGATCATTGTCTTGATGTGGAAAACAGACAGCTAGTGTCCGCACAGCAAGCTCCTGCTGCTAGGGATCTGCTGTTATAGTGGCATCCTTATCTGTCTTGCTCCATACTTCCACACCCACTGTCACTTATCTGCAACCACCCTGTGATTGCCATCGTCCAAATACCTTCTTTCTGACTTCCATTATCTTCCAAACAGCAATATGGGAACGACCAGATAATGTGTTTTACTGGTGCTGACTGAGGGATTAATGTTAGCCAGGACACCAGGGAAAACTCCCCTGCTCTGCTTTATCTCCCATCAGTTTCAGTGAAATCTGATATGAAAGATAGAAATGACATACGCTTTTTGTTTATTCATTCACGGGATGAGGGTGTCGCTGGCTAGGCAGCATATATGTCCCATCCCTAATTGCCCAGAGGGCTGTTAAGAGTCAACCACATTGCTGTGGGTCTGGAGTCACACGTAGGCCAGACCAGGTAAGGATGGAAGTTTCCTTCCCTAAAGAACATTAGTGAACCAGATGGGTTTTTCCTACAATCAGCAACGGCTGCATGGTCATCATTAGATTCTTAATTCCAAATATTTTATTGAATTCAAATTCCATCATCTGCCATGATGGTATTCGAACCAGGTCCCCAGAACATTATCTGGGTCTCTGGATTAACAGTCCAGCGATAATATCACTAAATCATCGCCTCCCCTGACTAACTTATCCTGTTTCCTGATCATTCCGCTGTCATATGGAACTGGAAACAGTTTGTTGGTCTGTAAACATGAAGGTCGTATATTCAGTCTGTCTGATAGAGAAAGGCTGAGGTGGACTGTGGAACGCTCAGTGAAGATTATTGCAGAAGGTACAGTATTACTGGAATGGTTCCAGAATTGAGGAATTATAATGATGTGGAAAGACTGGAGACGTTGGGATTGACTGTCTTAGAACAGAGCCAGCCAAGAGATTTCTTAGAGGGTTTAAAATCACAAAGAGGTCAGACAAACCTAAAAGCAGAATTTCGGGAGTTGTTAAGTAAGTTGAAAAGTAAGATCTCAAAGGTAATGATCTCAGGATTGCTACCAGTTCCACATGCTAGTCAGAGTAGAAATAGCAAGAATAGCTGGGTAAAGAGATAGACTGAAGTAGCAGCCATGGTGGATTGGGGAATTTTACTCCAGGCATGCGAGTCGAAAGGCAATGGCAATCATTCGAAGAGCAAATGGGTGAACTGCAGCAATTGTTCATTCCTGTATGGTTCAAAATGAAGTAAAGAGAGACAAACAGGAGGCTGGAAGAACACAGCAGGCCAGGCAGCATCTGGAGGAAACAAACAGTCAACGTTTTGGGTATTACCCTTCTCTAGGACTGGATGTGGGCTAGGGGGAACTGCAGATAAAGAGGGGTGGGGAAAGGGGTGGAGGCGGAATGGTGGTGATAGGTGGACACTAGTGGTAGGTAGGACCTAGTTGGTTGATGGGAGGGATGAATCCGGTTGGTGGCTGGAAGGGAGGGTCAGAAGGTGGAATGGAAGGGAGGAAGTGGGGCTGGAAAGGTATCCAGGGGATGGGTGGCAAGGTTATTTGAAATTGGAGAACTCAATGTAGAGTCCTACAGGCTGTAGGGTGCCCAGGCAGGAGATTAGGTGTTCCGAGTTGCTGCGACACTGGAGGAGGCCGAGGACATGTCAGAGGCGGAGTGGGACGGGGTGTTGAAATAAGCAGTGAACGGAAGGTTAGGTTGGCCGTCAGTGAAACGGTCACCTAGTCTACGTTTGGTCTCACCAAATTAGAAAAGACCACTTCGGGAGCACCGGATGCAATAGACTAGTTGGAGGAGATGCAGGTGAAGCTCTGTCTCACCTGGAAGGGCTGTTTAGGGCCTTCAATGGAGGTGAGGGAGGTGGTGTGTGGGCAGATGCAGCATCTTTTACAGTTACAGGGTGGGTTGGAGTGATTGGTGGGGAGTGTGGCGCCAACTAAGGAGTGGCAAAGGGAATGGTCCTTGCAGAAGGCAGAGAGGGATGGTGAGTGGAAGATGTTTCAGGTGGTAGGGTCTAATTGGAGTTGGCGAAGTGTTTGAAGATGATACGTTGGATGCGTAGGCTGGTGGGGTGGGAAGTGACAGCAAGGGAGATACTATATTTATTATGTTTGGGGGACTGATGGTTAAGAGCTGTGGAGCAGGGAATGGAGGAGGCACGGTGGAGAGCTTTCTGGATGACAGAGGGGGGAAAAGACCACTGTTTGAAAAAGGCAGACATCTGGGATGCTTGGGAGTGAAACATCTCCTCGTCAGATCAGATGCGACAGAGACAGAGGAATTGAGAAAACGGGATGGAGTTTTTGCAGGATTAAGGTGGGAGGAGGTGTGGTCTAGGTAGATATGGAAGTCTGTGGGTTTATAATAAATGTCGGTATGTAAGCTGTCGCCAAAAATGGAAATGGAGAGGTCAAGAAAGGGGTGGGAGGTGTCTGAGATAGACCAAGTGAATTAGAGGGTGGAGTGGAAATTATTAGTGAAGTCGATGAACTGCGCCAGTTCAGCCTGGGTGCAGGATGCAACACTGATGCAGTCATTGATGTAATGGCGGGAAGAGTTGGGGAACAGTACCAGTTTGCTTACTGAAGAGGGACTGTTCAACATAACTGACAAACAGACAGGTGTAGCTGGAGCCCATGAGAGTGCCTGTGGCAATCCCCTGGATTTGGACAAAGTGGGAAGAATTGAAGGAAAAGTTATTAAGGGTGAGGACAAGTTCGGCAAGGCAGAGGAGGGTATTGTTACGGAGGTACTGGATGGGTCTGTTGGAGAGGAAAAATCTGAGGGCCTGTAGGCCATCCTTGTGGGGTATGCATGTGTATAGGGATTGAACATCCACAGTAAAGATGAAGCGCTAGGGTCCAAGGAACTTGAAGTTACCAAAGAGGTGGAGGACGTGGTTTGTGTCCCAGATGTGGGTGAGGAGTGCCTGGACCAAGGGGGAGAGAATGGAATCGAGGTAGAAAGAGATGAGTTTGGTGGGGCAGGAGCATACGGAGATGATGGGTCAGCCAGGGTAGTTGGGCTTGTGGATCGTGGGGAGTAGGTAGAGTCGCCAGTGCGGGGCTGGGGGAATATAAGGCTGGAGGGAAGGTCACCAGAAACAATGAGATCATGGACGGTGTGGGAGACGGTGGCTTGATGGGCCATGGTGGGTCATCATCAAGGGGGAGATAGGACATGCTGTCAGAGAAGTAAAGAGAAACTGTTTCTGGTGGCACAACATTCAATAACTCAGTGTTTCAAGTGAAAGATTGTTTCAAAATACATTTTCTTTTGGCAATAATGTGTAGTTAGGTTTTAGAATTCCATTATATGGGTGATGTATATGGATTCATATTAACCTTCACTAGGTTCAAAGCTGGACTCGTAAGTATCCCCAAAGCTGCTCTTGACTTGCCTATCAACTGGTTTGATGATAATCCTGGAATGAGGGCTGTGCCAGGCTGCAAGATTGTGGTGGAATACAATTGTGCTGCTGCTGATGACTCACTGCACCTCATGGACACCCAAGCTTCGAGTGTGCCCTCAGTCTACTTACCTAGTCATGATGAACATGGTGAAGGAGTCATTCTTCAGTTGTGAGAGAAAGAAACATAAAAAATAAGAACAGGAGTGGGGAAGTCAGCCCTTCGAGCTTGCCCCATCATTCAATATGATCATGGCTGATCGTCCAACTCAGGATGCTGCTCCTAAGTGGTAGTTTTTCTTGAACTTGTTTGATCTGAAGCCATGAGACTCCACGGAGTCAATATTGAGGACTTCCCCATCTGCCGGTGGGATGGGACATAACCCAGGGATAGTGATAGAGGAAAACTGAAAGAACTGCGGATGCTGTAAATCTGGAACAAAAACAGAAGTTGCTGGAAAAGCTCAGCAGGTCTGGCAGCATCTGTGAAGAAAAAAATCAGAGTTAACGTTTCGGGTCCGGTGACCCTTCCTCACAACACTTGGTGCTGAGGAGTCTGGGATGTGTCCAGATTGATACAGTTCGGTGAGTATCACTACGACTTGACCAGTTTGTGGGGCAGCTCTCCTCACTTGGGGACTTGTCCTCAGATCTTGGAAGGAGAGACTTTACAAAATTCACTGGGCTGAGATCATCATCTTATTCTGACACAATGTCAGGATTGTCCAGATTTTTCTGATTTTCCTCTTATTACTGGACTTTATAGTGATTGTTTATTATTGCCCACTTCAGAGGGCAGTGCAGGGTTAACCTTGTTGCATGAGAAGAGTCACATGTAGGCCAAACCAGACAGTTGTAGCAGGTTCCCTTCCTTGAAGGACAATATTTGGGGTTTTTCAGAAAACTTGAATGTTTTCATGTTTTTATTCTGAATGTGTTCAACAAATTCAAAAATTAATTCTCTTCCACAATATGGAGTGGTTGAGGTGAAATGAAAGAGCCATTAAGGGGATACTAGATAAACACATGAGGGAGAAAGGAACAGAAGGATTAACTGATAGGGTGAGATGGAGGGTTGAGAGGAGGCTTATGTGAAGAATAAACACCAGAATTGTCAATTGGACCCAATGGCATGTTTCCCACTGTAATCCTATGTTTGTAACTATCTGTGGTTGGATTTAAACTCTCAATTTCTGGATTGTTAATCCAGCTCCATAGCAGACCAACTGCTGGGACTGGAGATATTTAGTGGTCTTTTTATGCTTTCTTTCAAGATTTTACCTGAAAGCCTAGGCCTTCCCTAAAAATCTGGGTTTAGATTTGATAGTTTTGCCCAGTGCTGTGGCTGATAACTGAGTTTGGCATGTGCAGTGTGAGCAAGTGCATTGTATCTAATTTCCCAAGATAAACCAGAACCCTTAAATCACATGCTCTGAACAAATATAATCCTCAGCTTCTAGCACTTCCTGCCCAGAATATTTTCTTTATAGAATTTGTGAAAACAAGAGGAGAAGGTTCATTATATGTGTTCATTTAACATTTCTCATGAGATTTTTGAGTTAAACACATGCTCTAAGCTGGAAACTAATCTTTGCCAGCAATACAGAAGCTTATAGTAAATTAATATAACAAGATGTAGAGCTGGATGAACACA
>NC_063366.1:3035811-3080286 GCF_021869965.1 Rhincodon typus
GATGCTGCTTGGCCTGCTGTGTTCATCCAGCCCTGCACCTTGTTAGCCCATATTTTATATTGGCTTTCAATTCTAAGGAGGGTGCAGGAGCAGAGGGACCTGTGTGTATATGTGCAAAGATCATTGAGAGTGACAGGACAGAGGGTGGTGCATATATGGAGTGAGCTGCCAGAGGAAGAGGTCAGGCTAGTATAATTAGAACATTTAAAAGACATTTGGACAGATACACAAATAGGAAAGTTTGAGTGGGATATGGGCCAAACGCAGGCAATGAGACTAGTTCAGTTTCGGAAACCTGGTCGGTATGGACAAGTTGGGCTGAAGGGTCTGTTTCTGTGACTCTATTAATTGGTCTTTTTATCTGTTACAGAGTCATAAAACATACAACTTTCTCAGATAACAAGGTGTAGAGCTGGATGAACACAGCAGGCCAAGGAGCATCATAGGAGCAGGTGCAGTTCCTACTATCTCTGATACAACTTTCTCAGCTTTGTTAATAGAGGCATAGAGTACAGGAGCAAGAGGTGATTCTGAACTTACACAAGACACTTGCTGGAATCAGCTGGAGTATTGTGTATAGTTCTGGGTACCACATTATAGAAAGGATGTGAACACAATGGAGAGCGTACAGAAGTGATTTACAAGAATGACAAACTTCAGGTATAATGATAGATTGAAGAAGCTGGGACTGTTCTCTTTGGAGAGGAGAAGGCTAAGAGGAGATCTAGTTAATAAAGTTTTCGAGAAGATTTGTAGCTCGGGTTCTGGATGAGATTGTAGACATGCTCGCCAAGCCAGTGAGTTTGGTTGCAAATGCTTCATCACCCTGCTAGGTAACATTGTCAGTGTGCCTCCAGTGAAACGTCGGTGTTCTGCCCTGCTTGTTATCTATCTGCCTCAGTTTGTTGGGGTGATTGGTACCATTTCCGGTTCTGTTTCTCAGTGGTTTGTACACTGGGTCTAATTCAATGCATTTGTTGATGGAGTTCCGATTAGAATACCATGCCTTCAGGAAATCCCTGCATGTCTCTCTTTGGCTTATGGATGTGTTGTCCCAGTCAAATTCGTGTCCCTTGTTGTCTGTGTGTAGTGAGACAAGTGAGAATTGGTTGTGTCTCTTGGTGGCTAGTTAGTGTTTATGTATTCATTTTGTCAGTTTTCTTCTGGTTTGCCCTATGTTGTGTTTCTCACAGTCTTTGCATGGTGTTTTGTGTATTACACCAGTTTTTCTGGTTTTGGATATGGGATCGTTTACGTTCATCACTAGCTGTCGTAGGGTGGTTGTTGGTTTGTAAGCTACCCTGATACCTTGGGGTCTGAGTAGTCTTGTGGTTATCTCTGAAACATCCTTGATGTACCACAGGGTGATTAGTGAGTCTGATCGTGTTGTGGTCTGTCTCGGAGGTAATGGCGGATTGTGTTTTTCGGGTATCCATTCCTTTTGAAGACTCTGTATACGTGCTCCTGTTCTGCTTTGCATAGTTCCGGATTGCTGCAATGTCTTGTGGCTCATTTAAATAATGTCCTGTTGCAGCTCCATTTGTAGGCGTTGGGCTGGTTGCTAGTGTAATTGAGTATCTGGTCCATATGTGTGGTCTTTCTATATACGCTAGTCTGGAGTTCCCCGTTGTTTTTGTATTCTGTCATTATGCCCAGGAAGGATAGTTGGTTGTTGTTCTCCTCTTCTTTTGTGAAGTTTATCCCGGTGAGGATGTTGTTTATGTGTAGGTGGGTTTCTTCTAGTTTTGTGCATTTGATAATCACGAAGGTGTCATTTACATATCGGACCAAAAATTTGGGTTGTATCGTGGGTTCTCGGTGGTTTGTACACAGGGTCTAATTCAATGCGTTTGATGGAGTTCCGATTAGAATACCAGGCCTTGTGGGGAGCGCTGTCCGTTCTAACCTTTGCATTACTGCTTCTGCAATCAGTCCTAATATTGGGGATTCCATTGGTGATCCGTGATTTGTTTGTATAAGACGTCATTGAAGGTGAAGTGGGTTGTGAGACACCGATCTGGTTGAGTTTTTCAAAATCATAAGCAGGTTGGTTAGTTGATAGGGAGAAACTGTTTCCACTTATAAAAGAAACAAGAGTAAAAGGATATTGATTAAAAGTGATAACAAGGTGTAGAGCTGGATGAACAGAGCAGGCCAAGCAGCATCAGAGGAGCAGAAAAACTGACGTTTCAGGCCTAGACCCTTCTTCTGCGAATGAAGAAAAGTGACATGAGGAAAACATTTCCACTCTACATCCACTAGATCGAGTATGAAATGCACTGCCTGGAATTTTGGTGGAGGGAGTTTTAAGTGCAGCATTCATGAAGGGATTGGACAATTATTTGGAGAAAAGTAACATGCAAGGATATGTGAAAAAATCAGAGATTAGCATGAGGTAATGGTGCACGTTTGAAGAGCTGTTTCAAGCACCGATAGGCTGAACAGCCTTTTTCTGCACCTCAGACTTGTGTGATTCTGTATGTAAAATCTGTTGCAACGGTCGCCACGACATTGAAGTTTTCGGCACAGCTTTTAAAGAGTCATCGTCCCCAACGTCTATTGTTACCCCACCAGATAAATTACATGCCCATTTTAGTGGGCCATTAAAAATCAATAATCTGTTTGAGGTTTTATGGTCACTTTTTGTCTTTTGACTTAATTTCAGCAGCAAGGTGAGGGGTTCGAACTGCAGGCTCAGATCTGAATTTCTGGTTGGTTTGGTCTCCAGGTACAGAGCATGGCAGGAAGGAGTGCACCACAATCCTGGATTTTACATCTCGGACCAGTGGACGGTACACACACTCTCAGAAAATAAAAACCAAAAGAAATCAGGAACAAAAACAGAAGTTGCTGGAAAAGCTCAGCAGGTCTGGCAGCATCTATGAAGAAAAATATCAGAGTTAATGTTTCGGGTCCAGTGACCCTTCCTCAGAAGTGATGGTGGCTGGGAAAATGTCAGTTTATATGCAGAAAATAGGGAGGGGGGGTTTGAGGTAGGGAGTAATCATCAGATGCCATTTCTGCCACCTCCAGCGAGGTGCCACCACCAGACACATATTCCCCTCTCCTCCCTTGTCCGCCTTCCACAGAGACCATTCCCTCTGGGACACCCTGGTCCACACTTCCTTCAAGCCAACAACACCACCCACCCAACCCCCACAGCACCTTCCCCTGCAACCGCCTCCTCCTTCCCCACTATCCAAGGGCCCAAACATACCTTCCAGGTGAAGCAACACTTCACTTGCACTTCCCAGAATCTAGTCTACTGCATTCACTGCTCACAATGTGGTCTCCTCTACATTGGGGAAACAAAGCGTAGACTGGGTGACTGCTTTGCAGAACATCTATGTTCTGCTCACAAAAAAAACCCTGAACTACCTGTTGCCTGCCAATTTAATGCACCACCCTGCTCCCTGGCCAACATCTGCGTCTCTGGCTTGCTGCAGTGTTCCAGCAAAGCTCACCGCAAGCTGGAAGAGCAACACCTCATTTTCCATTTGGGGACCCTACAGCCCTCCGGACTCAATGTTGAGTTCAATAATTTTAGGGCCTAAACTCTCCCATGTCCCAGCCCCCTACAAGGCCTGCAATTACACACCCCCTGTTGTTAGTCACTAACTGTCCCTATTAACAACTATTCACCCTGCCAGCCTGATCGTTATCAACTCCTTTGTCTGTCCAACTGTTCTTCTCTCGCTTTAGGCTCTATCCTATCGTTTCCTCCCCACCTCACCCCCTCCCTATTTTCTGCATATAAACTGATATTTTCCTAGTCACCAGCAGTTCTGAGGCAGGGTCGCTGAACCCAAAATGTTAACTCTGATTTTTTTCTTCACAGATGCTGCCAGACCTGCTGAGCTTTACCAGCAACTTCTGTTTTTGACACAGACTCTTACACAGCTCATGGAGAATTATTGCTTTGCATGACTCAGATTATGTTACTTTCAATGTCGGTAATTATTTTTGTTGTATATTTTTAGGTCAATTTTCCAGAATCTAGGAACATTGTCACGGTTGGAATTCCTCTCACAGTGAGTCTGTTTTTAATCAATGTTAAATAAGATATTCATATTAATATGATAATATTAATAAAATGGTAAACTTTACCAATTACAGCTTTTGATCTGGCTCCTCAATTTATGATGTGTGTATTGAAGAACCCTTGAAGAGCAGTTTCCTCTCCTGTACATCATCCCTCCTGTACATCATCCCATTTATCCTATGCATTACCCTAAATGACTCTAATAATTTAACAATGATAGCTATAAATTGCCCAGTGATTCCAAGGACGGAACCTGCGAGTCAGTCTCAGAATAACATTTACCAAAAATTAATCATGTAATTTCCAAAATTTCCTACTGTCTCCTTTCCCTTGATTCTTTCACAAACATTTCCCCTTCTCCTTCACAGTGATTGTTTTCTCTGAGTTGATTTCCTGAACTAATACACTTTGGTCAAGTCAGTGATTTCTTTTGACCCTCCATTACTCCACCTTGTGCACGAAAACTTGTTCAAACTGACTGGTGACGTGACCAATCAGGGCAGTGAAAAGATGTCCAATGTCAAAGTGAGTTTGATAATGAAATGTGGTCAATATTTCTAACAAAACCAATCAGTGATACCCAGAGAACAAAAACAGTCAGATCCTGCACCATTTTTTGGGAAGCAGCATAGTCTGAATGATCCAGAATAATTTGTCATTCTCTCCTGTGCATGTACTGAACCCACCCTCATGTCAGCCTTGGATGCTGTGGGTCTTCCTCTTCTGATCTGCTGTCGGAAACATCCGAGGATACACATCCCACACTGATGTTGTCAGTTTGAAAGTCTCTGAGAGGATGAAGAATACTATTCCCACAATAGAAATCTATGCCAAACATTTACTCGGGGAACTGAGACAACAGCTGCAATAAGTGATATTTTGTTCAGATGGGACAATGACAAGTTTAAATCCCCACCTGATCTGCAGCTCAAAGTCACCTCCATTTCACTGGTCATTTTCCAAGTTTCAGGGAACTCCTGTTGCTGCAGAAATATTTGGATTGACTGTGAAAGATATCAATCAGAGAGCCCACTATTCCCTCCCCTTCCTCTTCCAGAGCTGATTAATTTCCCATAGGGACTGTAAACCACATGAGATGGTCAGTGCAGAAGCAACTTCTTTACAAATTGTTTCCCATAAATTATAGAATCCCTACAAGGTGGAAGCAGGCCATTTGGCCCATCAAGTCCACACCAAACCTCTGCAAAGCATCCCGTCCAGAACCACTGCTCCTATCCTATCCTTTCTCACAAGCACCTGAAGAAGGAGAGAGACTCCGCAAGCTTGTGTTTTCAAATAAACCTGTTGGACTATAACCTAGTATCATGTGGTTTTTGACTTTGTCCACCCCAGTTCAACTCTGACACCTCCACATCATTATCCTCTTCCTGTAACCCTGCATTTCCTATGGTTAATCCACCTAGCCTGTGCATTCCTGGACACTGTAGACAATTTAGCATGGCCAATCCACTTAATCTGCACATCTTTGAACTGTGGGAGGAAATTGGAGCACCCGGAGGAAACCCACACGGACATGGGGAGAATGTACAAATTCCACACAGACAGTTGCCCAAAGGTGGAATTGAACCCAGCTCCCTAGCGCTATGAGGCAGCAATGCTAACCACTGAGCCACCGTGCACGCTCAGTGCACTGCCCATAATATCCAATTTCCAGGCATCTGACTATCTCAGCAAATGCTGCCAGACCAGCTGAGTTTCACAAGCACTTTCTGTTTTTAGTGCATGACAGCCAATTAAGTGTTTTTGTCCTGTGGTCACTGTTGTAATGTAGAAAACAAAACAGACAGTGGGTGTTTAAGAAGATCGAACAAATAGCCATGTAATAGTCACCAAATAATCTGTTTCTTGTTTGTGTTGTTGGCAGGAGGATCAATATCTTTTGAGAGAGTTGATTTCTCAGGGATCAACAAATTTTAAGACTTTTATCCAAATGTACAAATGAAAAGCAACATTGACTGAACAATATCTCGTAGGCGACTAATAAACTCAATTACAGAAAGGATATTTAATTCTTTAAATTTAAACTTGACTACCCTTCCGATGTCACAGTTATCCCACTAACTGCAGGATCAGTTTTGTTAGAAACCAGTCCCAAATTAAACTCAAGGGGGTTTGCTTCTCCCTGTTTCACTAAATTGTAACTTTGAGTGACTGTCAAATGCTGCTTCTCTTTGCCTCCAGAGAAGTTCTGAACTGATTGCAAACACTGAGGCCCTCTCCATCCATTCCTTCCCCAGCCTTACCAGGCTGAATCTTCTGGAGTCTTTAGATTGTCACAGGATGTGTGGCTTCAGAGACAGTATTCCCTCCCACATCTGCCTGGCAGCCCACAGAAAGGACACTCTCTCCCCTCTGCTGACCCCACTGGCTACAGTCCTTGGTTCTCTATATCTCTTTCTCTCTCTCAGGCCTGTCTCTCTCCCTTTCTCTCTGTCAGTAATCTCAGAAACAAAAAACCTGTCCACGCAGCCCCATCTGCTGTTTCCTTTGTTTTCAAGTCTGATAACATTGCATCTTGTTCAGCAAGTCCCAACCTGTTCCCATGGTAACCAAACTATTGTCCTGTTCCTTGGCAGAGTTTTGCAACTTGTTTTCTGTTTGGTCACAGGCTGTCGGCATCACTGGCTAGACCAGCATTCATTGTCCATCCCAAATTGCCTAGAAGGTAGTTAAAAGTCAATCCTGCTTATGGGAGATCGGACTTATTTGTCAACCAAACTGGGTCAGAGGCAGATTTCCTTTCACGAAGGCCAGCAATCAATAATCATAACATGGTCACCATCGTGAGAGCTCTGTTGTTTATTCCGTATTATTAGTGGATAAAATGTAAACATCTGTCAAGGTGGGATTCAAAACCATTCTGTGCTTCTGGCTTAGCGACTCAGCTCTGAGAAACCGTCTTTTCCAGGGAAATCTGTATTCTAAATTATAAAAACAAATTAAAGCATAACAATCCTACAAATCAAATTCATGACACACTCCTGATTGGAGTTTTCTCAGAGTGGTCTGGAGGGGTTTTCCCAGCACCTCAGTACTGGGCCAAGTTTGATTATCTTCTCACTTCAACATTGTGTGCTGGGCTCCAAATTGGTGTGAATGAATGTGTTCATGGAGCTGCTTTCTGCTTTTACTTAACTGGTTGTCCACAATTCTCATTTAGATCTGACAGAACAACACCGCTTTCTGATCTGTTGGGCATGAGGCTGTTAACTCTGTTTATTACCTGCTACTTTTGGCGTTTAATCTGAATGCAGCACTCTGTAATACATTCATCTGGTTCAAACCTGGGTTCTAAATTATACCCAGCATTGCTGCTTACCTGGTTTGATCATAGTGGTGGAATGGGGACAGTTCAGGCTGTGGGATTGCGGTGAAATACAATCCTGCTGCTGCAGCTGATGGTTCACAGCACCTTGTGGGCACTCAGTTTTGGGATCTGTCCATAGTCGACTTTCTTAGTGATGCTTAACATGGTGAAGCTTCATTCATCAGTTGGGAGGGGAGTGGTAGTTTTCCTTGAACTTGTTTGACATGAAGCCATGAGATTCTAGTGAGATTGGGATGTTTTCACATTGATACAATTCAGTGTTCTTGCTCGGTCATTTCAGTGGCAATTCAAAATGAACCATGTTATGTGGGACTGGTGTCACATGTACCACACCAAGCAGTTGTAGCAGGTTCCCTGCCCTAGAGAACTATATTTGAAATTTTAAAAATAAATCACGCTGTCTCCTGGTCACTATCCAGTGACCCTGATGAAAACAGTCAAGTAAGGAAAAAGAAAGGACTTGTATCTGATCCCCTCCACAGAGTAGAATAGCAGACTGGCACTCACTGTGGAATAGTCTTTAACTAAAGAGTCAGACTCTTCAGCAATTGAGGAGAAGGAACTTGAGGAAATCATGTTTCATTTTCCTGTTTTACAGAAGAATCGCACTGTACTACACCAGAGAGTACAGAGATGATAGACATCACAGATAGATCCTGACCTTCACCAAAGGAACAACTGCACAACTGTGGGAAGACATCCAGTCCCTTCACAGCATTGCTCAGCACAGAGAAGGTTGGGCAGTGAAACCATCAGCTGGAAATCAGTTGGGTCAGGGGGGCTTTGACATATCATCAGATCTGAAACTGGTCAATGGTGTAGAGCCTTTCATCAGAATCAACCTTTCTGAAGATTCAACTGTGGGTGTTTGGTTGGGATGAGGCTGGGAAGAAATGTGGTGAGAACTTCAGTCATGCATCGAGCCCCATGAAGTACTGACTCATTCCTGCAGGTGAGAGGCTGTTCACGTGTGAGTTGTGTAAGGAGAGTTTTACAAATTTATAATCTAACAAGATTATTGCATCATTTTTAATCCACAATTAATACAAGGGCAATATCATGGACTCAATATTGAGTTCAATAATTTTAGGGCCTAAACTCTCCCATGTCCCAGCCCCCTACCCCACACACCAGGCCTTGTTACCACACAGCCTGCCATTACACACCCCTTGTTGTTAGTCACTAACAGTCCCCATTAACAACTATTCACCCTCTCAGCCTGATCGTTAGCAACTCCTTTGTCTGTCCAACTGTCTTTCTGTCTCTTTGGGCTGTATCCTATCGTTTACTCCCTATCCCACCCACCTTCCTATTTTCTGCATATAAACTGACGTTTTCCCAGCCACCATCAGTTTTGAGGAAGGGTCACCAGACCCGAAACGTTAACACTGTTTTCTCCTTCACAGATGCTGCCAGACCTGCTGAGCTTTTCCAGCAACTTTGTTTTTGATGAGGAGTGTTGAGAGGTTTTCATGGAAGAGAAACCCTTCAAGTGTAAGGTTTGTGATCAAGCCTTTGCAAAGTTATCAAAGCTCATGAATCTTTAAGGTATCCACACTGGGGAGAAACCATTCAAGTGCTTGAGTTGCAGTAAACATTTCGCAACTTCAACAAGTCTCCTTTTCCACGAGAGGAATTACACAGCGGGGAAACCCTTCATGTGTGACTTTGTGAGGCAGCTTTTGCCCACTGCACTGACTTTTTGATATACTAGAGGATTCACACTGTGGACAGGCCATTCATATGCAAGGTGTGTAACAAATCATTCACAACATCTTCCAGCTTCCACACACACCAACACATGCACGAGAGAAATCATTCACATGTGATGTGTGTAACCAATCCTTTACATGTTCAACATTGCTCATACAGCACCAATCCATTCACGCTGGGGGGAAACCATTTAATTGTGAGATGGCCAATGAATCATTCTCATGGTCATCAAACCTCTGCAGACACCAGTGTATTCACACAGGGGTTAAACTGTTCAAGTGTGAGGTGTGCAACAAATCATTCTTTCAGTCAACTAAACTCCTGCTCCTTCAGGGGATCCACTCAGCAGAGTAAACCTTCCAAGTGAGAGGTTTGTGATGAAACTTTCGTGACGTGTTCCACCAACCAGTGGATTCACATACAGGAGAAATTCTTCAAGTGCGTGATTTGTGATGAGACTTTCATCCACTCCCTGATCTCTGAAGCCACACAGGTTAGAAACTATCCAGGAGTGAGTGAGGCTTTCATAAAGTCAGGGTATCTCCTGGTCACTCAGTGCACTTGCTCACATGCGGAAGAAACTCCAATTTGTGCGATTTCTGTAATAAAGCCTCTTAGATGTTGTCCGACCACTATCAGATGATGCACACGAGGGTAAAAGTTTTCAGATGAGAGGTGTATGATAATGCTTTCACATATTCCTCGATACTCCTGGATCACCACTGAACCCACACGGCTGCAATAGCCTCCAATAGATCAAAAAAGATTCCCATGTATATGGAATGAGCTGATAGAAGAGGTGGTGGAAGGCTGGTGCAATAACAACATTTAAAAGGCATCTGTATGGGTATATGAATAGGAATGGTTTAGAGGGACACGGGCCAAATGCAGGCAAATGGAACAAGATTTTTTTTCTTTTATTCATTCACGAGATGAGGGCACCGCTGGTGAGGCAGCATTTATTGCCCATCCCTAATCGCCCAGAGGGCAATTAAGAGTCAACCACATTGCTGTGGGTCTGGAGTCACATGTAGGCCAGACCACGTAAGGATGGCAGTTTCCTTCCTTAGAGGACATTAGTGAACCAGATGGGTTTTTCCAACAATTGACAATGGATTCACAGTCATCATTAGACTCTTAATTCCAGATTAATGTAGAATATCTGGTCAGCATGGACGAGTTGGACTGAAGGGTCTGTTTCCATGCTGTACAGCTCTATGATCCTATGACAGAGTATTGTTCAGGTGCAAGTTCTGCAGCAAAGCTTTCACACAGTTGGCAGATTTTCTGGAACATCAGTGAATCCACAAGGAGACAAAACCTTTGAGTGTGATGTGTCTCAGGATTTTTTTTTAACCTACTCCGCTTTAGATCTTCAGCAGTGTCTCCACAGAGGATACAAACCAGCCTAGATGTGACCTGGACCTCAGCAGTTTCACCATTCAGCATGGTCACTGCAAGACCTGCTTCACTGACATAGTCACATGGGCTGGGACCAAAATTGGCAGAGGTGAACTCTGTCTGTGTTAGGTTGTAAAGTATTTCTCAAGTTATAGCTAGAGCAGCTATGGGCATTCACAAGTTGACCACTGGCCTGCTTTGTGACAATGTTGTGTTTAAATTACCACAAGTTATTTTTTAAGTTGGCTAATTATTAAGAAATCTCTTAATCAAATACTGAAACAATTATTTAAACTTTATTGCATGTAGCAACCAAAATAAGACCCCTCAAGTAAGCAAGTTAAGCCTCAACGAGGTTTGGCTATTGCCCAATTAATGATTCCAACCACCATTGTCTGTCTCTGGATGTCCAGGGTTCAATTCTTGTGCAGTGTTGTTCTTCAAAGTTCTTATGAAAATTCCTAGAGTTGACTTCTTATACAATTTTCTCTCTTTCAAGTTTATGATGTGACGTTATTGATCATTGTTTACATTCTTTCATCCAAAATATTGATAAAATATTGGTTATCGGTGAGGCAGCAGTGGAGCCAGGGGTACTGGTTGCGGGGCAAGTGTGGGTCCAGCATGGGACATGACTTTGGTGACCCGAGGGTGAGGTGGGCCCAGTGGCAAAGAGATGACACCTGAAAAGTGACAACTCTGATGTTGTTGGATCTGGCACAAGTGGCGGAGTGGTTATTTCACAGATGTCATTGGTCAACCAGCTCAGGATTCATGGCGGAGGCAGCAGAATGAAGATGGACTCTCTTTCAACTATACGTTTTTATTTTTATTCTTAAACTATTCAAAATGGTGCCAGATTTTGGTGACAGTTGAAGCTTTTCACTGTATTTTAGTGTGTTGCTCATTGTAGAGTACGAGTGATAATAAATCATCATTCATTCACCCTCCTCTGGAACCATCAAGTCTGTACCTTGCCTTATTGCAAATAGCTTCTCTGTTCCTTGTTACATTTGGCTTTGACTGTCTGTGTAAATACACAGCTTTCCTGCAATTAACTCCTTAAGTACTTGAGGGCAATTATTTGACCTTGTGGCATAAGGTAGACATTTATCAAGCAGTTGTTCAGTCAGTTTTTGTTATGTAACTTTGACTCCTTCTTCTCCCAGACATGGCTAATTGCTTTCAGATTCTGTATAACAGCTTGTCCTGGTCCCTTAACAGTTTATTCCAAACAATGGGTTTCCTCCGAGTGCTCCAGTTTCCTCCCACAGTCCAAAGATGTGCAGGCTAGGTGGATTGGCCATGCTATAGTGCCCATAGTGTTCAGGGATGTGGAGCTTAGGTGGGTTATAGGGGGATGGGTCGGTGTGGACTTGTTGGGCCAAAGGGCCTGTTTCCACACTGTAGGGATTCTAAAATTATTACTACTGCTTTCAATCCATGAACAGTTCTGGAGTTTATACCTATCACAATATCTCTTGATATGAATGTGATTACTTTTTAAAGCAGCCCATTTGATTGGCACCCCATCCACCACCTTCAACATTTACTCCCTCACCCTCACCCTCATCATCAATTTCTCAAGAACAGCTAGGATGGACAACAGAAGGTGGCCTCATCATGAACAAATAAAAAATAAATTGCACAAAATAGGCGTTGAGAGTTGATGGAATGCCTGAATTTGGTTGTAAGATGGCATATGTTAAGCATCTGACTAGTTATAATTTTGGTTATAATATTCCAAAATTTCCTAGATTCTGGACAAGTTCTAGTATAGATCAGTTAGTCTAACATCTGTTGTTGACAAATTTTTGGAATCCATTATTAAGGAAGTAATAGTTGGACATTTGGAATGTCAAAACACAATCCATCAGAGTCAGCATCATTTTATGAAGGGTAAGTCATGTTTGACTAATTTGTTAGAGTTCTTTTAAGATGTAATGAGCAAAATAGATAATGGGGGTCCTGCTGATGTAATAATTTGATAAGGTGATGCTCAAAAGGTTAATGCACAAGGTAAAATCGCACGTGATTAGAGATAATATATTAGCTGGAATAGAGGATTGGCTAACCAAAATCTACCTTATTTATCACACAATGGAGAGTATTCGCAATGTGAAGGCAGGACTTTTGTCTCTACTTGAACTGTGCAGTGCTCACTCTTACCGATACTATCATGGACAGATCAAGTATGTTTTTCCCTCACCACTTGCTGCAGACCCAGTCTAGCAGCTATGCCCTTAAGGACCTGGCCAGCTTGATCAGTAGGCCTGCTGCTGAGCCGCTCTTGGTGGATATCGAAATCCCCCACCCACTGTACATTTTGCGCCATAACCATTGTGCTTTGTCCAAGTATTGTTCAATATAAAGCAGTAATGATTCATTAGCTGAGGGAGAGCGGTACGTGATAATTAGCAGGAAGTTTCCTTGGCTGTGTTTGACATGAAGCCATGAGACTTCATGGGGTCTGAATTCATGGGTTCTGTCATTGTCGTTTTCAGTGCCTAGGTCAATGTCAGGCGGTCTCTCCAGTCTCGTTCCTTTATTGAGACTTCATAGAGATTGATAGAACTGAGTGACTTGCTAGGCCATTTCACAGTGCAGCTGAGAGTCAACTGCATGTTGTGAATCAATCAAATTAGAAGTTGGATATTGTAATTAGACAATTATTTAGATTCTGTAATTGCTTGAATTCAATAACATTAAACAAATGAAACAACCAGAACTACTAACATTAATTGGATATTGACAATCGTAAAATGTGTGTATTTTTGATTGGTTTACATTGACCAATCTAACAATAATAAAGAAGTATAAAAACTCATGTGTTGTATTATTCAGTGCGATTGTGCCATTTAATGGAAATGGTCCCTTGTGTATGCTCATACAAAACAAATATTTAAAGTGCTGAAGTGTAACAGGAACCCAGACAGTTGGATGACTGAAAGCTCCAAAAACATTGAATCAGAGTCATTAATACAGATTGTAAATAGGTGGATCTGAGGACTGAATTATATGGCACCCCACTAGTTACAGCTCACCAAACAAAAAAGGTCTTATTTATCCCAACTCTGTGTGAAAAATACAACACATGAGTTTTTATATTTCTTTATTATTGTTAGATTGGTCGATGTAAACCAATCAAAAATACACACATTTTACGATTGTCAATATCCAATTAATGTTAGTAGTTCTGGTTGTTTCATTTGTTTAATGTTATTGAATTCAAGCAATTACAGAATCTAAATAATTGTCTAATTACAATATCCAACTTCTAATTTGATTGATTCACAACATGCAGTTGACTCTCAGCTGCACTGTGAAATGGCCTAGCAAGTCACTCAGTTCTATCAATCTCTATGAAGTCTCAATAAAGGAACGAGACTGGAGAGACTGCCTGACGTTGACCTAGGCACTGAAAACGACAATGACAAAACCCATGAATTCAGACCCCATGAAGTCTCATGGCTTCATGTCAAACACAGGCAAGGAAACTTCCTGCTAATTATCACGTACCGCTCTCCCTCAACTAATGAATCATTACTGCTTTATATTGAACAATACTTGGACAAAGCACAATGGTTATGGCGCAAAATGTACAGTGGGTGGGGGATTTCGATATCCACCAAGAGCGGCTCAGCAGCAGGCCTACTGATCAAGCTGGCCAGGTCCTTAAGGGCGTAGCTGCTAGACTGGGTCTGCAGCAAGTGGTGAGGAAAAAACATACTTGATCTGTCCATGACAGTATCGGTAAGAGTGAGCACTGCACAGTCCAAGTAGAGACAAAAGTCCTGCCTTCACATTGCGAATACTCTCCATTGTGTGATAAATAAGGTAGATTTTGAATTATTACAGCAGTGCTGTGGGCCATAAACTGCAACAGAATTGTACTGCAACACAATCTGCAACCTCATGGCCTGGTATATCCGCCACTCAACCAGTATAATCAAGCCAGGGGATCAACCCTGGTTCAATGAAGAGTGCAGGAGGGCATGCCAGGACCAACACTTGGCATACCTAAAAATGAGGTGTGAACTTACTGAAGCTACCAAACAGGACTACTTGCATGCCAAACAGCATAAGCAGCAAGTGATAGACAGAGCTAAGCAATCCCACAACCAATGGATCAGATGTAAGTTCTGCAGTCCTGCCTATTTAGTTGTGAATGGTGGTGGACAATTAAACAACTCACTGGAGGAGCAGGCTCCACAAACATCCCGTCCTCAACGATGGAAGAGCCCAATACAAAACGTAAGGCTGATGCATTTGCAGCGATTTTCAGCCAGAATTGCCAAGTGGATGATCTGTCTTGGCCTCTTCCAGTTGTTTCCAGCATTATTGACACCAGTTTTCAGCAAATTCGATTCACTCTATATGATATTGAGAAATGGCTGGGGACACTGGACACTGCAAAGGCTACAGGCCCTGACACATTCTGGCAATAGTACTGAAGACTTGTGCTTCAGAACTTGCCACTCCCCCAGCTAAGCTCTTCCATTACAGTTACAACAGTAGCATCTACCTAACAATGTGGAAAATTGCCCAGGTATGTCCTGTATATAAAAAGGACAAATCTCACCCAGGTGATTACCACCCCATCAGTCTACTCTCGATCATCAGTAAAGTGATGGCAAGTGTCATCAACAGTGCTATTAAGCAGCATCTATTTAGCAATAACCTGCTCAGTGATGCCCCAGTTTGGGTTCCACCAGGGCCACTCAGCGCCTGACCTCATTACAGCATTGGTTCAAACAAAGACAAAAGAACTAAATTTCAGAGGTGAAGGGAGAGTGACAGAACTTGACATCAAGGCTGCATTTGACTGAGTGTGGCATCAGTGAGCCCCAGCAAAACTGGAATCAATCAGTATCAGGGGGCAAACTCTCCGCAAGTCGGATGGTGAAGAATTTGTCAAATGTGCTGAAGAAAATTTTCTTTACAAATTTATGGATGGTCCTACTAGAAAAGGAGCAAAACTAGACTTCTTTTGGGGAATAAGGCAGGGCAGGTGACTGAAGTAAAAGTGGGGCAGCACTTTGGTTCTATCAATTATAATTCTATTAGTTTCAAAATGATTCCATGAAAGTTAAAGTTTTTAATTGGAATAAGGCAAATTTTAATAGTATGAGACAAGAACATTCAAGAGTTGTTTGGAGTAGACTGTTGGCAAGTAAAAGGATATCTGACAAGTGGGAGATGTTCAAGAGTGTGATAACAAGAGTTCAGAGGCATTTTGTTCTTGTTAGGAGTGAAGGGTAAGGCTGGTAAGATTAAGGAACAATGAATGAATAAAGATGTTGAGGCTCTAGTCAAGAATAAAAATATTTTTTTTTTAGATATAGACAACTTGGTTTAATTGAATCAATATAAAGAGTGTTGGGGTATTTTTAGAGAGAAATCAGGAAGGCTAAGATGGGATAAGAGATAGCATTGGCGGATAAGGTTAAGGATAATCCAAAAAGATTCTACAAATACATTAAGAGCAAGTAGGTAACTACAGAGAGGGTTGGACCTCTTAAAGATCAAGAATGTTGACTTTGTGTTGAACCCCAGGAGATGGGAGAGGTACCAAATGAATATTTCACATCAGTTTTACTGTGGAGAAAGAAATAGAGTCTAGAGAATACACAGAAGTAAACTTTGATATTTTAAGAACAGTTCACATTACAGAAGAGGATGTTCGGGAGGTCGACAGGTGAGGTGACTGATGACAGGAGGATGCCTAATGTTGTACCTTTGTTTAGGAAAGATTGTAAGGAGAAACTGGGGAACTATAGACCTGAGAGTCTGACTTCTGTTGTGGGTAAATTGTTGGATGGGTGCAGCTCCAATACTGAAGAAGCTTGACACCATCCAGGACAAAGCAGCCTGTTTGACTGGCACCATATCCACAAACATCCACTCCCTCCACCACCATCACTCAGTAGCAGCAGTGTGTACTATCTACAAGCTGCACTGTAGAAATTCAGAAGATCCTTAGACATTAACTTCCAAACCCACAACCATTTCCATCTAAAAGGAAAAGGGTAGCGGATATGTGAACATCACCACCTGCAAGTGGACTAGGGATGGGCAAGAAATGCTGGCCAATCAGCGACGCCCACATCCCACAAATGAATAGAAAAAAATGTTCCCCTCCAAGCCATTCGCCATCCTGACTTGGAAATATATCACCATTCCTTCGCTATCCTGGAATTCCCTTCCTAATGGCTTTGTTGGTCAACTCACAGTAGGTGGACTGCAGTGGTTCAAGAAGGTAGCTCACTACCATTTTCTCAAGGCAATGGGCAATAAATGCTGGCTTGCCAGTGGCACGCACATCCCCCAAATGAATAAAAAAACAGCCAAAATTTCATTTGCCTTCCTTATTACCTGCTGTACCTGCATACTAGTTTTCTGTGATTCATACACAACAACACCCAGATCCCTCGGCACTGAAGCGTTCTTAAGTTTCTTTCCATTCAGGTAATAAGATGCCTTTTTATTCTTCCAATCAAAGTAGATAACCTCAACTTATTCCCGTTAAGTTTCATCTGCCAAATTTTGGCTCATTCGTCTTAACTATCCATTTTCATTTATAAATTTCTTCATTGCAACTTACTTTCGCACCTATTTTAGTGCCATCTACAAATTTGGGTATAGCACTTCCTATCCCTGTGTAAGGAAAATGCTGACAGTGGCACACTATGAAACTGCTAATGACTAAAAAAAATTCCAGAAATACAATGGACAAAGGAAATCTTTGATAATGTTGAATAAAAGAAACTTTGATCACAAGGAGGTCACAAGTCAGTGTTCAAGATTACATCCAGGGACCAAAAAAATGCTCAATTTTTTGTTCGCTCGTGGGACATGGGCATTAATAGCTGATTAATCCCTAGTTGCCATTGAGACTTCACCTGATGAAGGGGCTATGCTCCAAAAGCTTGTGATTTCAAATAAACCTGTTGGACTACATCCTGGTGTCATGTGACTTCTGACATCCCAGTCGAACACCGGCACCTCTGCATCATGCCGTTGAGCTGCCTTCCTGAACCACTGCAGTTCACATACAGTGGGTTGACCCACAATGTCCTTGGGGGGAATTCCAGATTTTGACCCAATGACAATGAAGGAACGGTGATATATTTCCAAATTAGGATAGTGAGTGGCTTGAAGGAGAACTTGCAGGTGGTGGTCTCCCCATGTATTTGTTAACCTTGTGCTGTTGCATTTATACATGGACTGCTTAAACATCTGAGAAGTTGCGAATGGTGCTGAACATTGTGCAATCATCCACGAACCTTGATTGGATTGGATGCCTAGTCTTGAGTTGCTAGATTCTCAATGTGAAGGCAGGACTTTGTCTCCACAAGGACTGTGCAGACCCAATCTCACAGCTATGTCCTTAAGGACCTGACCAGCTCAGTCAGTACTGTTGCTGCCAAGCCACTGTTGGTGGAGGACTTTGAAAATCCTCAACTAGAGTACATTTTGTACCCTTGGCACACTCAGTGCTTCCTCCAGTGTGCATCATGGAGGAGTACTGATTCATCAGTAGAGGGATGGCAGGTTTTCTTGCCCAGATGACCTGAAGTCATGAGACTTCATTGGGTCCAGAGTCAATGTTGAGGACTCCCAGGGGAACTCCCTCTCGCCTGTATACCACTGCCACCACCTCTGCCTGGTCTGTCCTGCTGGTGCGACAGGACATATCCAGGGATGATGATGGTGAGGTCTGGGACATTGTCTGTGAGGTATGACAATGTCAGACTGTTGCTTGACTAGTCTGTGAGACAGCTCACCAAATTGGTACTAGCCCCAGATGTTAACATGGAGGACTTTGCAGGATTGACAGGGCTGTTTCTGCCATTGTCTTTTCTGGTGCCTAGGTTGATGCCAGGTGATCCATACAGTTTCATTTCACTAAGATTCCATAGCAATTGATACAACTGAGTGGCTTGCTAGGCCATTTCAGAGGGCAGCTGAGAGTCAATCACATTGTTGTGGGTCTGGTATCACATATAGGCCAGACCTGATGAGGATGGCAAAATTCTTTCCCGAAAGACATTAGTGAACCACAGTGGTTTTTCTGACAATCGACAGTGGTTGCACTGCCATCAGTTGATTCTTAATTCCAGATTTTTAAATTGAATTCAAATTCCACTAGCTGCCGTGGCAGGTTTCAAACCCAAGCCTCCGGAACATTAGTTGAGTTTCTAGATTCATAGTCTAGCAATAATACCACTCGGCCTTCGCCCCCTAAATTTTTTGCTAAAGGAAGGAAATATACAAGTCGGGAAGTGTTGCTGCAACTGCGCAAGGCATTTGTGAGACCACACCTGGAGCATTGTGTGTAAATTTTAGTGAGGAAGGTTGTTGTTGCATTGGAGGCAGTTCAGAGGAGGTTCACCAGATTTGTTCCAGAGATGAAGAGTTTGTCTTATCCAGAGAAATTGAGCAGTTTAGGCATTTTATGCACTGGAGTTTAAAAGAATGACAGGTGATGTAACTGAAATATACAAGATGCTAAACGGAACTGACAAAATAGATGTAGAAAGGGTGCGTCCTCATGTGGGGCAATATAGAATGAGAGATCATCATTTTAGAATAAGGGTTGAAAGATTTAAAACAAAGATGAGGAGAAATCACTCCCTCAAATGGTTGTGAATCAGTGGAATTCACGACACCAGAGTCTGGTGGATGCCAGAACATTGAGTAAATTTAAATAAGGAGATGGACAGCATGGGCAGGAAAGTGGAGATTAGGCCGAGTTGAGGTCTGCCATGATTGTATTAAATGGCGGATCAGTCTTTAGGGGCTGAATTGCATGGTTATGCTAATTTTTATATTTTGTTTCTTTGCCCCACTACATATGCTGTTACACAGGAGTTTCAAATGGATTCCAGCCTTTCTTAATCATTTTTCTATCAGTTTCTTGCTTTAATCAGTTCAGTGTCGAGTGACCCTTCTGGTCCCCACTAAAGTTCTCTATTCTCGGCCATCTGCACAGGCTTGTCAGGGTTATTTTTAGTTAGTGGTGTGGTTCTTATCTTGGTCTCTCCCAAGACTGAACTTGTTACTTGCGACTGATACCAACTGTATTGCTACAACAACAATCATAACAATACAGCTGTTTCACCTCAACGTATATTTCTCACCCCCTTATACTCATGTCCAGACTTTCATTCTTGAATGGGTGCCTGACACTTCTTGGAACTGAGACTAATTTTGAAGGTACAGTATACTCACACAGCAACTTGTCCTTATTCCCTCTCAATCTTCTAAGTCCTTTAGATTTTGTTCATGACCAATTGAAAGGCCAAGTGGACAGTGTTAAATAACAGAGTCAATTCTAAGCAGTCGGAGTGCAAGATATAAGTGGTTTAATCACATGCATGGAGAAACAGCTCAAAGGCTCTGAGTTGCAAATAGTTGTGGCTTTTATACATAAAATACAGTTACATGCCCTATTCCGTGCAGACAACTTACCAACTACTAGCATCAGTGCATGTTCTAACTGTTACTCTAATATTTAAACCTGGCTTTTTAGAGTTCAAACGGCTTTAAACAAAATAATAGGTTTACTACATTTAAGCAGGTTAAAGTTATTCAAAGATAAGAAAATGCTTTGTGAAAACAGAAGAAAATTAAAATATTTTCCTCATAGTATTACATTGCAGGTTAAATGCCTAAATTTCAAATTAGCGATTGCTAACTGGCATGTAATGTCCTGATTGGTGCAAGCCTGGCCTCTAACTTAAGGAATTTGACCTGAGAGTTACCCAAATCATATGTCCTGGAGTTCCACTGAAGGTTTGTTAACTGGTTTTTGAGTTCTCTCTCGAAACTATGTGCAGGCCACACATTAACTATGGGAGTTCCATGGGCCTGATCCTGACGTCCCTGACCTCAGGGTCACAGCCTCATCATCTCCATTCTCTTCACTACCGGTAAACTCATTTCTCAGTTGTAGACAGGTCTCAGCAGTTTCTCAAACGGGGGAGAGGTCATTCTTTATTTTGTGTCCTTGGACATCTGTAATTATGTGTGTATGCAGTCTATCAGGAATTTTCCATACTGTAGCTATTCTGAGTTAACCCTTTATATCCTTGCTATCCCTTTTAATGCTATTGCTTTTTAAAAAAAATTTACTTTATTTTACCCTTCATTGTCATCTACCATAACGTTCCAGTAAGAGTGCAGAGGTCTACTCCCAGCTTCATCCATGGAGTGTCATGAGTCATGAACAGCCCTCTCGAATGCTTGGCTGATGGTTTCAGGACATCTTTTTATCACAATTGCCTGTCACATTTGAAGAGAGCGTGAAGACAATCAGTGCAGGAATCCACACAGAGAATGGTGGGGATATCAGAGCAGGAATAGTGTAGCGGGGTTGGCTGGGGAAGAGTCAGAGTGATAGGATCAGTCAGGGGTACAGTCAGCAAGTTGGGAAGTAGTTTTTAGGGTTGCAGCTGATAATTTCAGACAACTGTTCAGGTAAGTACATTGGAACTGTTAAAACTCTCTGACACAAATTCCTTTGAAATTTTTTAAAGAGGATCCCTGAGAGGATATTGCCTGTTGGAATTTGAAACATCCCAAGCAATTCCCATGGGGTCAGTACGTTAGAATGTTTGAAGGTTCCAGTGCACAATTTGGGTTTATAACCCATTTCTGATGATATGGAGACTAGAAGATCTTTTCCAACACTTCTGCTGGGTTGATGATTTCCAGAGCATGTTGTGCTGTTGCTTCTTGTTGAATCTGGAATATTTCACACTGTGTATCAGCATCAACTTTCTTCAAAGAGAGTGCAGCTCCTGACAGCATATCACTGATGTACGTCTGCTTCCCTTGCTTGTACTTCTCTTCAAAGTGATATATCTCCAAATTAACTAACATCCTTTACAAACATTTGGAACAGACAGAAATGGTTTGGGAAAGGTACTTGAATTGGCTTGTGATCAGACTTCACCATCACATTCTCTCTCCCAAACAGGTACTGGTTGAAAAGTTACAAGCAAAGACAATATCCAGGCCCTCAATCTATGTATAGCGTTGTTCAGTTTGTGTTAATGCACTGGATACAAACACAACTGCTTATCCTCACTGCATGGATGTGTTGATGGACCAGGAGATAGACTGACTGGGTGAAAGTATTGTCAAGTCTATTGAACAAACATCACAAATATTTGTTCCTGTGAAAATCATGTGGGGTCCCCCATGGTCAAAGATATCACAAAAGCTTCATCACAAACCTCAGGTTGAATGGGTTACTCCCCTGTGTGGATCCTCTGATGGAGCAGGAGGTTCCAGGACCTCGAGAATGATTTCGTGCACACCTCGCATGTATATGGATTCTCACCTGTGTGGATACATTGGTGTCTGCGAAGGCTTTCTGACTGCGAGAATGATTTATCACACACCCCGCACATAAATGGTTTCTCCCCTGTGTGGAGGCGTTGGTGTACCTGAAGAATCCCTGACTGAGAAAACGATTTGTCACATACCTCACAAGTGAATGGTTTCTCTCCTGTTTGAATATGGTGATGTGTGCGGGAGGTCGATGATGCTGAAAATGATTCATTGCATACCTCACAAGTGAATGGTTTCTCTCCTGTGTGAATGCGCTTGTGTCTGCGGAGGTATGACAAATCTGAGAATGATTTGAAACATTTGACACACATGAACGGTTTCTCACCAGTGTGAATACTTTGGTGTGTGTGGAGGGTCGATGATGATGAGAAGGATTTACTGCACACTTCACAAGTGAATGGTTTCTCCCCTGTGTGAATGCGCTCATGTCTACGGAGCGACGATGAATCTGAAAATGATTTGTCACACTCTTTGCATGTGAATGGCTTCTCTCCTGTGTGGATCCGTTGGTGTGTGCGGAGCTGTCCTGATTGTGAGAATGATTTGTCACACACATCACATGTGAATGGTTTCTCCCCTGTGTGGACACGTTCATGTGTTCGGAGATTCTCTGACCGTGAGAATAATCTGTCACACACCTTGCATCTAAAAGGTTTCTCCCCAGTGTGGATGCGTTGATGCACACGGAGGTGTGAGGACACTGAGAATGACTTATCACACACCTCACATGTGAATGGTTTCTCTCCTGTGTGAATCCTCTGATGACGCAAGAGTTTCGATGAGTTGCAGAATGCTTTGTCACAAACCTTGCACTTGAAGGATTTCTCCTCAGTGTGAGAGCGTTGGAGATTCATGAGCTTTGAATTCTGTGTGAAGTCTGGATAACACTTGACCTCACACTTCAACAGCCTCTTACTTGTCAGGATGAGTAGTGGTTGATGAGACTCGACGAATGATTGAGGCTCTCACCACACTTGGAGCCCACTCACACTTCTGCCCAGCCTCACCCAGACCAATCACCCAAAGCTGAACCTTCAGAAAGGCTGGTTGTGATGGAGGGTTCCACACCACTGACCAGTTTCAGATCTGATGATATGCCAAAGCTCCCCAGATCTAAACAATTTCCAGAAGATAGTTTCACTGAACAACCTTCTCTGTGTTGAGCATTGCTGTGAAGCAACTTAGTGTCTTCCCACAATTGTGCAGTTGTTCCTTGGATGATGGTCAGGATCTGCCTGCGATGTCTATTCTCTCTGTATTCTCTGGTGTAGTACAGTGCAATCCTTCCTGTAAAACAGCAAAAGAGAAACATGATTTCCTCCAACTCCCTTGCCTCCTTTACTGAAGATGATCACTTTTTATTCATTTCTACGCAGAATGAGAGTGTCACTGATGAGATCAGTATTTGTTCCCCATCCTTAAGTGCCCTGCAGAATGAGATGCTAAACCATGCTAATGAACCACTGCTGTCCATGGGAGTGAAGGGATATCCACAGCACTGTTAGGAAGGGAGTTTCACAGGATTTTGACCTGGTGACAGTGCAGCAATGGTGATATAGTTCCAAAATTGAATGCTGTGCAGTTGGAGGGGAATTGGCAGGTGGTGGTGTTCCTGTGGATTTACAAATAAGGAGGAGGAGTAAGCCAATCAATAAGATGTTGGTTGAGATAACAAGGTGTAGAGCTGGATGAACACAACAGGGCAAGCAGCATCATAGGAGCAGGAAGGCTGACGTTTCAGGCCTAGACCCTTCATCAGAAATGGGGGAGGGGAAGGGGGATCTGAAATAAATAGGGAGAGAGGGGGAGGCAGATAGAAGATGGATAGAGGAGAAGATAGGTGGAGAGGAAACAGACAGGTCAAAGAGGCAGGGATGGAGCCAGTAAAGGTGAGTGTAGGTGGGGAGGTAGGGAGGATCTGATTTTGGCCTCAACTCCACATACCAACCTTTCTTTGCTGTTCCTTGACCTTCTAAGGTATTAGAGGTTTGGAAAGTACTTTCAAAGGCTTTTTGGTGAGTTACTGCAGTGCATCTTGATGATGGCGCACACTGCTGCCAGATTGTGACAGTGGTGAAAGGACTGAACATTCAAGGTGGAGAATGGGATGCCAGTCAAGTGAACTGCTTAATTTTGAATGGTGTTCCACTTTGTTATTGGAGCTGTGCCCATCCAGGCAAATGGAGGATATTCCATCACACAGAGGATGTTGAAAGAGTTTGAGACCCTTATACATCATGAAAACAACATGAACAGGGATAGAAATAATCTAAAGGCTGATGCAATGCTGGCCTTTAGATCTTAAGAAAAAGTGTACAAGGGGGTAAAAATCATGTTTCACTGATACAAAACTCTGGTTTGAACACACCTAAAATACTGGGAGCAGTTCTGGGCACCACAACGTAGGAGAGAGATAATGGCCTTGGAAGGGATGAAGTGCAGATTTACTAGAAACATCCCTGGACTGCAAGGGTTAAAATTATGAGGCGAGATTAAACAGGCGAATTATATTCCTTGGATTTTAGAAAACAAATAGGTGACTTAATCAGCATTTACAATTTATTAAGGGGACAATGAAAGGTTAAATTCCCACCTGGTCAGTTTCACAAGCTTCAGGAAACTTAAATGTCACTCCAAAATATTTGCATTTGCTGTGATAGACGTCAATCAGAGAGCCTATCCGCTGTACTCCTCTCATCGTCATCAACAAATAATTCACTAATTACCAGTCCACAGGATAATACACACACACAGATCTCAACAACACGAAATCAGTAAGAACCATGTGACTCTGCACCTCCCAGATAATTACACCTCACCTTCTCATATTCAGGAATGAGCCACCAACAAAATTCAGCCTTGAAATCAGAAGAGAAATGTTTTCAATGAGCATCCAACACACAGCTCCAGTCAAATAGTTAGGCACTAAGCACCGAGTCAATAAGTCAATCACTGAGGCTGGATGTTGTCAAACAGCATAAAAGGCATTTCCACCTCTGACTGGCTGTATGATAGTCAGACTGCCTGAAGATCGGTGTGAATATTTTGAGATACAATTTGTATAAAATCTACTCATTCACTCACCATCTCCTCACTTGGTTTTCAGTCCCTATAGGAAGTGAAGCAACTCTCGAAGAGGAAGAGGAAAGAATGGGCAGAGTGGGTGGGCTCTCTGATTGATATCTGTCACAACCAATCCAAATATTCTTGGCGCGACAAGTTTTCCAAAGTACATAAAACTGACCTGTGAAATGGAGACGACTCAGAGCAGCAGATCAGGCTGGGATGATGCTAAAACAGATTGGAACATAAATTACAATGAAGAATTAAGAAATTTACAAGTGGATACGGACAGGTTAGGTGAATGGGCAAAAATCTGACAAACATTATATCAGATGGATAAGTGTGATGTCATTCATTTTGGTCGGAAATAGAACGGTATCATAATCTAAATGGAGAGAAACTTCAGAGTGCTTTGGTGCAGAGGCAGCTGGGGTCTCCATGGATGAATTGCAGAAAAGCAATATGCAGGTAGAGCAAGTAATAAGGAAGTCAACTGGAATTTTGGCATTTATTGCTAAAGGAAGAGAGTATAAAAGTAGGGAAGTAACTCTGCAAGGCATTAGTGAGACTGCACCTGGAGTATTGTAAACAATGTTAGTCCCCTTGAGGTGGGATGTAGTTGTACTGGAGGCAGTTCAGAGGGGATTCAGTAGATTGATTCCAGAGATGAGGAGGTTTGTCTTATGAAGAGAGATTGAGCAGTTTTGGCCTATACTCTCTGGAGTTCAGAAGAATAAGAGATCTAATTGAGGTGTAGAAGATGCTAAAGAAGACTGACAAAATGGACATAGAAAAGATATATCCTCATGTGGAGCAATCTGGAATGAGAGGTCGTAATTTTAGGATAAGGGGTGGCAGATTTAAAACTGAGATGAAGATAAATTACTTCTTGTAAAGACGCATGAATATGCGGAATTCACTACCCCAAACAGCAGTGGATGCTGGGACATTGAACAAATTTAAGGAGGAGATAGTCAGATTTTTAATTAGTAATGGGTTATGGAGAGTGGGCGGGAAAGTGGAGTTGAGGCCAAGATGATATCATTCATGATCGTGTCAAATGGCGCAGCAGGCACAAGAGGCTGAATTGCCTACTCCTGCTTCTAGTTTTTATGTTGTTAAAATGATTATTATCCCACCTGAACAAAACCTCACTGATTTGAGCTGCTGTCTCAGTTCTTCTGGTAAACATTTGATAGAGATTTCTAGTGTTGGAGTAGCATTCATTATCCTCAGAGGCTTTTAAACTGATAGCATTAGCATTTGAGATTGTAGCCTCAGATGTGTTTGACAGCAGATCAGAAGATTAAAACCACAGCATCCAAGGCAGCAATGATATTCAGTGGTGGGATCAACAAATGCACAGGAGCGAGAGAGAGAGAGAGAGACTGGAGGGAGTGGACACAGGAATGAGGGGCACAGGACAGCAGGTTCAGGGAATGAATCCTTGCTCAGGGAATAACCTGTCCTTGACCCAGAGTAATTGGGAGTGACTTGCAGAGTGAATCCTCATCCTCACCTCTCCATTAGACTTTCACCCCTTGCCTGACACTACATCCATTTCTTCATCCTTTACTCTGCTCTCAATCTCACACGATTCCATGTTCCGTTCCAGGATTTGGGAGACAACATGTTCAATGACTGTTGATAGGGCAGGGAACTCACAAAACAGCATTCAGCAAGAACTGAGGAGGTCAAATTTTGTTTTTCTGAGAGGAGTCATTAAATTTTTGACAGCTGATTTAAAGGAGTTAGGGGCAAGATCTGAAGAGAGAAAACACTGAACAATCTTGGCTAACATGGGAATCAGGAAGCGAAGCTGGGTATTCAGCAGTTTAGTGAGAATAGGGTCGAAGGAACATGATGTGAGTCTAATGGACAAGATGACTCAGAGAGTGCAGGAGGGCTGATAGGAATGAAACTAGAGAAGGATGAGAGTTTAGGGCCAAGGGGCAATGGAAGGGAAGCAGGGGCAGCTGATGGGATTGAATATTATTTCCCCGAGCAGAGAGATCAATAACCAGGGAGCAGAGATTTAAAGTCATTGATGGAACAATTAGACAGGAATTGAGGAATAATTATTTTCACCCAGAGGGAAGACATCCAGACCCTTTGCAGCATTACTCAACACAGAGAAGGTTGGGCAGTGAAACCATCATCTGGAAATCGGTCGGGTCAGGGGAGCTTTGACGTTTCATCAAATCTGAAACTGGTCAGTGGTGTGGAGCCTTCCATCAGAACCAACCTTTCTGGAGGTTCGGCAGTGGGTGATCGGTCAGGGTGAGACTGGGAAGAAGAGTGAGTGGCTCCAAGTGTGATGAGAGCCTCATGAACTACTGACTCATTCCTACAGACGAGAGGCTGTGAGGTATGAGAGGAGGTTTCCACGAGCTCAGAAAATGTCCTAATTCACAAAGTGCATCTGATGACTGCCTATAACACAGAGATAACTCCCTGGAAGAGAAATCATTCAAGTGTGAGATGTGTGACTGAGTTTTCAGACAGTCATCAGCATTTGTGAATCACTGACACATCCACTCTGGAGAGATGCTGTTCAAATGAGAGTAATGTAGCAAGAGCTTTGCACAGCCTGGTTAATCATTAGCTCAGTCACACTGGGAAGAAACCATTCATGTGCAAAGGTTGTAGCAAATCATTCTCATAGTCATCAGATCCTCACACACACCAGCGCACTTACACAAGGGAGAAACTGTGCACATGTGAAGTGTGTAACAAATCATTCTCGCAATCTGAGAATCTCCACACACACTGACACATTCACTCGGGGAGAAACTGTTCATCTGTGAGTTGTGTGATAAACCATTATTCCACTTAATGAAGCTTTGCAGATATCAATACACTCACACGGGAGAAACCATTCACTTGTGATATGTATGACTAAACATTCTCGAGTTCACAGAACCTCCTGCTGCCTCAGAGGATGCTCCAGAGAAGAAACCATTAATGTGAGATTTATGACAGATCATTCTCAATCACATCAAGCATCTACAACTACCAGTGCATCCACATGAGGGAGAAATCATTCAGGTGTGAGGTGTGTGACAAATCATTCTCAATGTCATCACCTCTCCCCAACCACCAGCACTTTCATAAAGGGGAGAAACCATTTATTGTCAAATTGTGAGTGAAATCAACCTCACATTCATCATACCTATGCAGACACACCTATGCAAGGGAAAAACCATTCATATGCAAGATGTGCAACAAATCATTCTTGATATAATCAAAGCGAAATGCTATGGTTGCTGGAGATCTGAAATAAAAACACAAAGTGCAGGAGAAACTTAGCAAATTTTGTCTTATCTGTAGAGAGAGAAACAATTAACGTTTTGAATCCAACAAGACTCTTCCTTGGAACGCTTCAATTTTTCAGGGGCTACTTTTTCATTCTCTCTGACAAATTTTATGAGGTGATGCAGTCACATAGCAATGATATCTTCTGAATTTGTATTTACGTATCAGGTATTCAGATTCACGTAGCAGCCGAAAGAAAGGTATTGTCAAAATCCTCAATAATTCTTATACTCTCGATACTTAAAACTACCACAAACAAGGAAAACCTTGATCAATGTAACAGGATTTAAATTAGTACAACAGATTAGTAACAGTTTTTCAAGATAATTAATATGTACTTCTACATATAAATAAAAACACGCTAAACATCTTTTGACCATTGAGGTTGCAACTAATATGTTTCCATCACATATGCATGCACAATGCAGTTATTACCTATCATACTGCATCTCAGATCTCCAACTCAAAACTAAATTAAGCAATTGACACAGTATTCATTGCAATAGAATCCACTATAATTTTGCAATGTAGCTTCTGAACAAATACAGCTTTAAGCCAGAGATTCCACTCTCATTTGCAATCTAATTCATTACCTCAGTGATTTCAAGTTTTCCTAATTCCAGTTAGCAGAGTGTTCCTTTCTGTTACATGCCAAGGACCAAGAGGCTGAAGCATTAAATATTAGAAGTTTTATCATGGATGTGTTCACTCAATGGGCAGCAAGCTTACAGAAACGGTATTTGTCCTTTCAAAATTGCCAATGATGTCATCATTAAGTCATGTGATTGGACTCTTAAAATAACAGTCCACCATTTTTACACAAATTCACAATATTTCTCTCCCTTTACATCAGAGGTTTCTGCAATGAAAACATCCACAATTTTTACAACCATATATACAACAGTAAGAACGTAAAGCATTATAGATGATGTCAATTCCTGCATGGCTGTTGCCACATCTCTGTTTATTATTCTCATTGATTTAACCTCTAATCTTTTTGGCGTACTGGGAACATCATCTCTTGTCTTTTTTCTGAGATAACTGAATGTTTGAATGGATGCATGATTTTTTCATATCCTCTACTAAAATATTGTCTCCCTCAATTGCTTCAGTTACTGTTCTATCCTCAGGTAGAGGTCTCTAGTTGAGATAGTTATTTTTCGATCTTTAACTAATGTTGTCCCTGGCACATTCGTACTGGTTGCCCAGAGTTGATCTACATGCCTTTTCTCCTTACTACACCTTCTCTTGTCCGTATGGTGTAGGAAACCGGTCCTGTCTGTGCTGTTGTGATGGCCGGTACCCACTTCATTGCTAATCGTGTAATTTCTCACTAACACTTGTTGATGTTTCTAGAAAATGCGGCTTTTGGTCTTGTTCTCTCATTGGAAAACTTGATTCTGCTTTTTCCCGTCAACACTGTTTTTTGTTATAGGTGGTTTCATCACATCAAATGCCATGCACAACTGACATCTTACCATGAACAATGCTGGAAAAATTGTTGTTGTTGAGCATGTTAACAAAAATTGGCTTAGTCCTTCGAATAGTGATCCTTGTTCTCGAGTTACCCTTAAGAATTGTCTGATTTAAATCTTCCTGCCAAATCATTTGTGGCTGGATGATAAGGAACTGATTAGATATGTTCAATTAATTTCTACTTTAGATAGTCCTCACTCTTGTGTTCCAAACTGTGGATCGTGATCACTTAAAAGTTGTTCCAGATAACCAAAACTCACAGGAAGACCTCCCCAAATCTTTCAATGGCTTTCTCTGAAGATGTCAGCTTCATGATGGGAACTTTAGGCCACTTTGTATGTGTGTAAGACTATACAAACATAAGAAATAGAAACAGGAGGAGGCCATTCAGCCTGTCGAGTCTTTTCCACCATTTAATAGGATCTTGGTTGATCCAACATTCCTTATATCCACTTTCCTATGTTTTCCCCATAGCCCTTTATTCCCCAACTGATTGAGAATTTGTCTATCTCAGCCTTAAATATACACAATGATTCTGCCCTCTCAGCTCTCTGTAGCAAGGAGTTCCAAAGACTCACCAACCCTTTCAGAGAAGAAATTCCTCATCTCAGTCTTGAATTTGTGCCCTTCATTCTGAGACTTTGCCCTCTGGCTATAGATTCATGAGAGGAAACATCCTCTCAGCATTTACGCTGTCAAGCCCCTTAAGAATCCTGTTCAGTTCTGATGAAGACTCACTGGACCCGAAACATTAACTCTGATTTCTCTCCGTAGATGCTGCCAGACTTGCTAAGGTCTGCAATTTCTGTTTTCGTTTTTAATTTCCAGCATCTGTAGTTCTTTCGGTTTTTCTGTCCTACATGTTTTAATGAGATCACTTCTCATTCTTCTAAACCCTAGTAAGTAGAGTCCCATCTGTTTAGCCTTTGATCTTAAGGCATTCCCTCCACACCGGGGATCATCCTCATGAACTTCTCTGAACTGCCTCCAATGAAGGGACCAAAAGTGCTCACAGTACTCCAAAAGTGGTCTCATCAAAACCTTGTCCAGTTGCAGTAAGACTTTCCTATTCTTATACTCCAAATCCCTTGAAATAAGGGCCAGTATTCCTTTAGACTTCCTGATTATTGCCTGTATCTGTGTGCTAGCTTTCTGCGTTTTGTGCACAAGTACTCCAAGTCTCTCTGTGTTGCAGTTTTCTGTGTTTTTTCTCTATTTAAATCATTTTTTTTTTGTTCTCCCTTACAAAATTAACAACTTCACAAGTTCCCACATTATAACCTGTTTGGCAACCTTTTGCGCATTTACTTAACCTATCAATGTCTTTCTACCTCCAGGTCATTAATATATATTGTAAACTGTTCTGGACCCAACACCGATTCCTGTGGATCTCCACTGGTCACAGGTTGCCTACCTGAAAACAAACCCCTTATCCTCACTCACTGTTCCTGGTCCATTAGCCAATAATCTCTCCATGCCAATATACTACCTCCAACTCAATGGGTTCTTACCTTATGACTTAACCTTTTGTGAGGTACCTTGTTGAACACCTTCTGGAAGTCCAAATACAACATATCTACTGGTTCCCCTCTATCCACTCTGGTTGAGACTTCCTTGGAAACCTCAATAAAGCAATCAGACATGATTTCCCTTCTTGAAGCTATGTTGACTCTGCTTGATTGGACTATGATTTTCCAAATGTTCTGCTATTACTTCCTTAATATAATTGATTCCAATTCTTTTCCAACAATAGATTTTAGGCTAAGCAGCCAACAGTTACCACTTTTTGCATCCCTCCCTAACCACAATGAAAGATATTTGCCCTTCAGAAGGTCCAGGATAGTCATTATGGATTCTTTGCCATGGTCTTTCTGGCCATTTCCATGACTGTAATGGTGCTAATGGAGGTAGGTTGTGAACTCAATGCAACTGCACATTTTTTCACCTTCTCTAAATTTCAGAGTTGAATCCTGACCATCAAAAATAGGTTCTGGCTATCTCCTTCATCTGATAATGCCATGGTGACCTTTGTGAGTTGATTTAACACATTTCCTTAGCTTTGGTGGAATAATGACTGGCATTCGCCATAGTAGACATCCTGCGTGTACAGATAGTTCTAGCTTCAGTTCTGGGATAGTTCCTGAGATCTTGCCAAGAAGTACCATCTCCACCACTCTGATAGCAGTGGATCATCTAAAGTGCACTTCTTAACTTGTCCTACATTACTGGAGTGTTGTCCAATTGATCAAAGTTGAAAAAGTCTACATAAGTACTGTTGTAGTTGACTCATTTGGAAAAGGCAATTTAGAGAGCCCATCAACATTCCCATGTAAATTGGATTGCTGACAGATAATTTTATATATGTGACAGGATAGCAATACTGTCCACCTCTGCATACAGCTCACTGCTAGAGAAGGTATCCCTTCAATAGCATGTGGGTATTGCTGGCAAGGCCAGCATTTATTATTCACCCAAATTGCCCTGGAGAACGTGGTGGTGAACCACCTCCACAGTTGCTATGCTTAGAGTGTAGGGACATCCATAGTATTGGATAGCACTTTTGCAGTCCCTTTTTCCCTGCCTTTGCTGCACCCACTCCTCCCTTTATCTTCACTTCCCCACACTTGCAGCCTCCCTTTCCTTTTCCCCACTCATTTGCAACCTCACTCACCTTTCCCCATCCATTTGCAGACTCTGTCTCCCTTTCCCAACTTTACAGCTCTCCCTTTCCCTCCCCACCCTTTTTCAGCCTCCACTCCCATGCCCACCCTTCAGCAGCCTCCTTCTCCCTCCTCACACTTTTGCAGCCTCCCTTTCGCTTCTCCATTCTTCTGCAGTCTCTCTCTTCCACACTGTTTTACAAGCCTCACTTTACCTGTCCCAACATTTTGAAGCCTCCCTTTCCCATGGTGTGGCAAACCTCACTGTCCCACCCTTTTGCGAGCTATTTGCCTTCATTGCCCCCTGGTGACTTCCTTGTTTCATCCCCAGTCTGTGCCCTGGCAAGTGAGCCAATCAGGATGAAGTAGGGAATGTTTGGGGGTGAGTCTGCATAGACCTGAGTTCCCTCAGCCCATCATACCTTGATGTAATAACAGTGTGATATATTCACCTTACACTCTTCCAAGATTTGTTTCATGCCCTTAGAAGGATCTTGGATCATTCTCCAAATGCTTGTTATTTTGTTTAAATCAAAGTTTGGCATCAGCTGAATATTGTGTCGTCTGCTGTTTTATGAAACATCTGCACAGATTTACAACTGGCAAGAAATTCAACTCAACCAAACTAACCATGATTTGTCAGCATAGTGTTCCTGCTCAGGATCCTCCCATAAGGATCCTGCACACAATATATATGTGTCAGTGTTACTGTGGCTCGGATGCTTTCTCCATCAATGGGGTTATAATTTCAGTTCACAGGATGCAGTATGTCTTCTTCAGAGGGAAAGATTTGCACTTCTTTTACAAATGCAGGACATCAAAAAGCATTTCAAAGCCAAAAAAGGATCATTTTCTGTAATGCAGGAAACTTGGTACATAGCAAGCTCCAATGAAAAGTGATAATGACTACTGATGATAAAATGAAACTTAGCCAGAATTTATATACCTTGTCTGGCCTCCCCCACACACCACCTCCCCCCACAGCAGCGACCCCCCTCAACCCATCCTGCTGCCCCATCCCTTTTTTGCCTGGCTTCGGCTCCCAACCAATGACATTAAGGTCAATAATACAAGAGCTCTGAGTGACTGAGGCAGAGATTGATCCTGAGCTAGGTGTAAGTCACCCAGGTTAATCCAACACTCCGCAGACAGTTTCAACAGAGTGTGACTCTATCCTGTGCTGTATCTTCTCTGTCAGTGTTTGATGGGACAGTATAAACGTGGAAATGTTATTCCATGCTGTAGGTGGATAAACCCACACCTCCATTTTATACTCCAAATTCTAAGGTTCAGCCTGAACCCGTCTGTAGGGAGAGAATGGACACTGTTAACAACTCCTCTTTTTCATAGTTTATTTTGACATTCATCAAATTACAAACATGAGTCCATTGCTCCTGAGTTAAATGAGGATTAAACTCACAAACATGTTCCTAGAACATCTGAGCTCAATTTCGTTTTTAAACCTTGAGTTGTTACTTCTGATAAGTTGCTGTTTCAATTTCTGCTGTTCCTTTAGCTTCATTGTCCTGTTTCAGTTCATCCAATTCCCTTATTAAATAGCTATTGAGAACTTCTACACTGTGCGGTGCTGTCACTGCTGTCTGCTTTTACTGTTGTCTGTTTCTGTTCTTACTGCTCTCTGTTACTGCTACTGTCTGCTCCTATAACCACTCTTACTGCTAAACGTATGTTTCATAAAACTAACAAAAAAAATCACACTTTCCTCCCATGACCATGGTCCCCACAAACACCTCACCAAACCTGTGTCATCTCACACATTGTAATAATCTCACATCGTGGTTCATGACCAGGCCATTGGCATAGGAAGCTGGTTTCAATGGGGAAGTTCCTGGTTATTAGATCAGGTAGGTTTCACGTTTATCAGAAAGTTCTTTGGGATGAGCATTTCTAAAGACTTTGAAGCACATACAGATGCGGTGGCTTCATACAGCTTGTTACGTTATTGTTATATAGGGTTCTATAGGGGAGTTCAGAGGAGTTCAGGGATCAAGTTGAATCGTTCAACTTCATCGATACACACTTATTGTGTAGTCTGAGGCTTCATTCACTGTCTCTTGACTGATCGATTGAAAAGTCACTGATTGTGTCCAGTCAGGTTCTCAAAGTCCCATGGAATGAATCTGCTTAATTTCAGAAAGCTGTCCAGTAGAAAGGGACTTGTAATCTTCTTCGAGGTTTCTAAATAGTGGCTTCTTTTAACTTGAATGTGGCCTTGCTAAACAACCTCTTACAATCCAGTTTTAAATGTGGTGAGGTTGTTCCTTTGAGTTAATTTCACTGTTACACCTTCTGGGTTAAATAAATTATTCCTCAGTTCCCCTGTGGATCCAGTGAGGTCCCAGGAGATTTGAGGATGTATCAAGATTTTTTGCAATCTTAACAGGTAAGGTCACCCTGTTAGTGGATTTTCTGATGGAGCAGGAGGCTTGATGATCTTGAGAATGATTTGTCACACACCTCACAATTAAATGGTTTCTCTCCTGTATGAATACGTTGGTGCATATGAAGATCTGATGATGACAAGAATGATTTATTGCACAGCTCACATTTGAATGGTTTTTCGCCTGTGTGAATCCTCTGATGGACCAGGAGGTTTGATGACCACGAGAATGATTTGTTGCACACCTCACACCTGAATGGTTTCTCCCTTGTATGAAAGCGTTGGTGAATGCGGAGGTTTGATGATGTCAAGAATGATTTGTCACACACCTTGCATGTAAATGGTTTCTCCCCTGTGTGAATACGTTGGTGTTGGCGCAGGGTTGATGCATATGAAAATGATTTTTCACACACCTCGCACATAAATGGTTTTTGCCCTGTGTGAATACGTTGGTGTCCACGGAGATGTGCTGGCTGCAAGAATGATTTGTCACACACCTCACATGTGAATGGTTTCTCCCCTGTGTGAATGCGTTGGTGTTTGAGAAGGCCATCTGACTGTGAGAACGATTTGTTACACATCTCGCAGGTGAATGATTTGTCTCCCGTGTGAATGCATTGGTGTCTCCGGAGGTGCGATAAGTATGAGAATGATTTGTCACACTCTTGACACGGGAATGGTTTCTCCCCTGTGTGAATGCGTTTGTGTCTTATAAGGCTTGATAAGTATGAGAATGATTTGTTACACACTTCACATGCGAATGGTTTCTCCCCGGTGTGAATGCGTTGGTGTACCCGGAGGTTGGATAAGATTGAGAATGACTTTTCACACACGTCACATGTGAATGGCTTCTGCCCTGTGTGAATTCTCTGGTGCCTCACGAGATGGGAGGAGTGAGTGAAAGCCTTCTCACAAACCTCACATTTGAAGGGTTTCTCCCCCGTGTGAATCATCTGGTGTCTCAGGAGAGTTGTTGATATCGCAAATACCTTGCTGCACACCTCACACTTGAAGGGTTTCACTTCCATGTAGCTGTCTTTGTGTCAGCCGATAAATCCTACATGTTTGGGACCTTACAGGCCTTTGGAGCCCTGTTCACATACCTCACACATCAACTGTAGGAATGAGTCAGTGGATCATGAGGGTTGATGAATGACTGAAGCTCTCACCATACTTGGAGCCGCTCATACTTCTTCCCAGCCCTACCCTGACCGATCACCCACAGCTGAACCTTCAGAAAGGTTGTTTCTGATGGAAGGCTCCACACCACTGACCAGTTTCAAATCTGATGATACGTCAAAGTTCCCCTGACCCGACTGATTTCCAGATGATGGTTTCGCTGCCCAACCTTCTCTGTGTTGAGCAATGATGTAAAGCGACAGGATGTCTTCCCACAGTTGTGCAGTTGTTCCTGGGTGATGGTCAGGATCTATCTGTAGTGTCAATCCTCTCTGTATTCTCTAGTGTAGTACGATGCAATCTTTCTGTAAAACAGGAAAAGGAAACATGATTTCCTCCAACTGTCTCTCCTCCTTTGCTGAAGGGGCTGATTCCTCAGTTAGAGACTACAGTGTGCCAAAATGCTATTTCCTGTGTGGGAGAATCAGATACAAGTCCTTTCGTTTTCCTCACTTGACTGTCATACATCCTCTGTTTCAAGGAAGGACACTGGATGGTGACCAAGACAGAGAAATTGAGGTATTCCTAAAAATGTAAATGTTGCCCTTCCATGAAAGGAAGTTCTACAACTTCCCAGTTGCGTCGACACATGAATCCACACATCGTTGACTTTAAATTGCCCTCTGAAATGGCTGAGCAAACTTTAAGAAACAGTGAATCATATCAATTAACAAATCTCAGACTCCAGCATCATCATTCATGGGAATGTCGCATCCCACTGGGAAGTGGGGAAGTCCTCAATATTGACTTCATGGATTGTCAGGGCTTTGGACCAAACATATTCAAGGAAAACTACCATTCCCCACCACCACCACCATCAACCACCCCTCCCCCCCCCATTAATGAATGAGTCCTTCACCATGTTCATCATCACAAGGGATGTAGACTAAGGACAGCTCCAAAAATTGGGTGTCCATGAGGTGAGTTGCGCCATTAGCAACGGCAGCGGGATTGTATTCCACCACAATCTCAAAGCCTGGCACAGCTCTCTTTCCAGGATTGTCATCAAACCAGTAGACTGACAGGTCAAGAACAGTCCTAGGAACAGTCCAGGTTTGAACCTAGTAAATATACTACTGTACAATTCTCCCCACTGTCAAGAAGGTTCAATTCAGGGGTGTGTCATCAATATGATTTGTGAGATAGTTATGTTTTAATTTGTATTTATCATTTAGAGGTAAACAGAATATCCCATAAAACAGTTTCTCAGAGTTAAGTCGCTAAGTCAGAAGCCCAGAATGATTTTGAATCCCACATGACCATGCTATAATTGTCGATTGGTGTCCTTCATGAAAGGATATCTGCCTCTGACCCAGTCTAACTGATATGTGAATCCAGGCTCCCAAAAAACTGGGTTGACAATTCTCTACTTCTGGGCAATTTGGGATCGACATTTGATGCTGGTCTAGCCTGTGACACCCACAGCCCATGACCAAAAAAGGAAAAAAGCTGCATAACTGTCTGGCAACAGACCAAATGGTCTGGTTACCATGGAAACAGGTTGGGTTTGCTGAGCAAGATGCTAACCAGATGATGCTGCCCAGGGAAAAACATAAGCAGAGTGTTCATGGTGGCAACAAAGGGATTGACATGTAAGATGAGAGTAATTGAAGGTTTTTTTTAATTTAAATGCAAGTTGTCACATTCTTTTCTGAGGAGGTTACAGAGATAGGTTGATGGATGGGCATGTAGGGATTTGAAAAGACAGGAAATGTCCAGAATCCCAAAACACACAAGACCTTATCATTCACTGGATAATAAAGCGAAAAGTAGCCACAGCCCTACTGTACCATTGGCTACATTCTCATCACAGACAGAAAGAGAGACAACTGGTGATGGTTTAGCCAAGGGGTTACCACGCCTCGGATGAGAGGAGATGTTAAAGAGAAGGGTCCTTCATGGTAACCTCAGCCAGTGTGGGAACTGAATACACCGTGTTGGTATCATTCTACATTGCAAACCAACCATCTAGCCAACTGAATGAACCGCCAGCTGCTAACATATACAGAGCTCAACAAAATCTGTAAGAATCTTCAAGAAGAATCTGCACCTCCCAAAAATCGCACCTCACCTTCTCAAATTCAGGAATGATTCATCAACTAAACTCAGGCTGGAAATCAGAGGGAAATGCTTCCAATAAACACACTCAATATACAACACACAGCTCCAGACAAACAGTTCAGCACAAAGCACCGAGTAAACAGCTCTCTCAGCTGGATCTTCTCACACAGCATAAGGAACATTTCCACCCCTGACTGCCCACAGGATAGTCAGACTGCCTGTAGATTGGTGTGGATATTATGGGATACAATTTGTATAAAAGCTGCTCCTTCACTCACCATCTCCTCACTTGGTTTTCAGTCCCTATAGGAAGTGAACCAGCTCTGGAAGAGGAAGAGGAGAGAATGGGCAGAGTGGGTGGGCTCTCTGATTGACGTCTCTCACAGCCAATCCAAATATTTCTGCAGCAACATGAGTTTCCTGAAGCTTGGGAAACTGACCCGTGAAATGGAGGTGACTTTGAGCAGCAGATCAGGTGGAGATTTAAACTTGTCAGTGTCCCATCTGAATAAAACCTCACTTATTGCAGCTGCTGTCTCAGTTCCCCTGGTAAATGTTTGACAGAGATTTCTAGTGTAGGAATAGTATTCTTCATCCTAAGAGGCTTTCAAACTCACAACGTCAGTGTGGGATGTGTTCGTCAGCAGATCAGAATATACAGCATCCAAAGCACAATAGGAAAACCATTTATCATCCTTGAAGCCTCTTGATTCAACTATTCCAGTGCTCTCCTGGCTGCTGTCACATCTTACACTGTGAACCAGAGCTCCTTCAAAACTCTCGTTCTAACTGTGAACAACACCTGGTTTGGGTGAAAGTCTTTTCAGAAACATCACATCTGAGGGGTATTCCTTTATGTGAATTCTCCCATATCTCAGGAGGTGTGATGACTTCAAGGTGGATTTGTCACACACCTCACATGGGAATTGTTTCTCCCTCATGTGAATAAATCAGTGATCCGCAAAGGCCGATAACTGTGAAGGCTTGGTCACAAACCTCAATTTCAAAGCATTTCTCTCCTGTGTAAATTCTCTTTTATCTTGGAGATTAGAGAATTGAATAAAATCCATTTCACAATCCTCACATTGGAAGAGTTTCTCTCCAGTGTGAATTATTTGGTGTATCAGGAGGCTCGAAGGTGTCACAAAAACTTTATCATAAACCTCACATTCAAGGTTTCGCTGTGAAAGAATGTTAAAAGTCCCTGGTGTCAGGAGAACTGAAATTGTTGAGGAAAAGTGTGTAGACTCCAGGAGGAAGTTACAACCCACAGGCTAGGTAATAATAGAAAATTCCCACATCAAAAACCTAAACATCCTAAATCCCACTTGCTCAAATACAGCCATACTCCAGAACAACCATTTACTGTCTGAAAATCAAAGGTAAGTTTCACTGAGACTGAACTACCGTGCACCTTCTCACCACTAGATACACTGGGTCTGGAGGCCTCTTTCCTCCTATTTACTCCCTTGCCTCACTCAACAATCTGTGATACATTACATCAGACCATGGACATTTATCTACTGTTAAGCCTGCCAGACCACTCAGAACTTCCTCTCTGTCTATGCTAATTTCTTTAAATGTACAACAGAACTTCTCCCTGATTTCTATACCCATATTGTCCCTATTGCTAGTGAACACTGACTCAAATTATTCATTTGGAACCCTACCTACATCCTCTGGCTCTATGCACAAATTACCACTGTGGTGGTTAATGGGCCCTATTCTTTCCCTCATTATTCTTTTATCTTTAATGTACTGTAAAACACTCTAGAATTTGCCTTTATTTTAAAGTTCCCTCTTGCACATTTTATACACCTCTAAACATGTGTTTTGAGCCCCCGATATCTGCCATAAGGCTCCCTTTATCTCTTAGTTCAGTGGTATCTATTCTTTGATATCCAGGGTTCACAGGATTTGATGGTCCCACCTTCTTTCTTTATTGGAAACTCTTGGCCTTGTACATTCCATATTTCCTTTTTGAATGCACCCCACTGTTGCAGCTTCTCCCAGCCCCAGTTAGGGGAGGCGATGGCCTAGTGGTATTATCACTGGACTGTTAATCCAGTTAACCCAGATAATGTCCTAGGTTCAAATTCCACCACAGCAGATGGTGGTATTTGAATTCAGTAAATGTCTGGAATTAAGAATCTAATGATGACCATGAGTTGATTGTTGGGGAAAAACCCATCTGGTTTACTAATGCCCTTTAGGGAAAGAAACTGCCATCTTTACCTGGTCTGGCCTACATGTGACTCCAGCCCCACAGCAATGTGGTTGACTCTTAACTCCCCTCTGGGCAATTAGTGATGGGCAACAAATGCTGCCTAGCCAGCAACACCCCTAATCAATAAAGGAAAAGAAACACCTCCAGCCAAAAGATTTCTGATCTTATTAAAATCTGCCTTCCCCTATTGAGAATTTTGATTTCAAAATCATCCTTGTCCTTTTCCATAACAATTGTCAATTAATTGAGTTATGATCACTGTCTGCAAAATGCTCCCCCACTGATACTTCAACCATTTGCCCAGTTTCATTTCCTAAAATTAAGTCCAGAACTGTCCCCTCTCTTGTTGGACCTTCTACGTGCTGGCTTTAAAAGCTGTCCTGAATACATTTTAAGAATTCCATTCCCTTCAATCCTTTCACACAATAACTATCCTAGTTAACACTGGGGAAGTTGAAATCCCCTTACATCACTATCCTGTTCCGCCATTTCCCTGAAATTTGCTTGCACATCAGTTCTTCTCATTCTCCCAGGCTGTTAGGGTGCCTATAGTATTGTCCCAGCATTGTGATTGCTCCTTTTTGGTTTTTAAGTTCTATTGATATCAATTCATTTGAGGAGCCTTCTAAGATGTCATCCCTTCTTGCTGCTGCAATTGATTCCCTTATCAAAATTCTAACACCTTTTTTTAAACCTCCTTCCCTGTCTCACCTGAAGAGCCTGTATTGTAGAATATTCAGCTGCCAATCCTGAACCTCTCTTAACAATGTCTCAGTGACAGCAATGACAGCAATGACATCACAGCCTCTTGTTTTAATTTGTTCCTGCAACTCATCTGCCTTTTTTGTCAGATTTCTAGCATTAAAATTAATACCATGTAACCTTGCCAAGCTTCCTTGTGCCTTAACTGGCCTACAATGTCTCTGCCTTACTGACTCACTTACTGTCATTTCTAATTTTGGCCATTTATATTCCCCTGCTGAACGTTCTCTCTGGATCCCACCTCCCCACCAATTTAGTTTAAACCTTCCCCAACAGCACTAACAAACCTTCCTGCAAGGATGCTGGTCCCATTCTGGTTCAGATGCAACCCGTCCGCCTTGTACGGGTTTCACTGCCCCAACAATAGTTACAATGTCCCAGAATTCTAAACCTCTTCTTCATGCACCATTTCTCCGGCTGCATACTCATTTGGACTAATCTCCTATTCCTATACTCACTTGCAAGTGGCACTGAGTCCTGAACTGCTCCCTAAATTCTGCTTTCAGGATCCCATCCCTTTTTCTACCTTTGTGGTTGGTACCAATATGTACCAAATCTTTATCTCTTTGCCGTCCCCCTTCAGAATTCCCTTCAACTGTTCAGTTATATCACTGATCCTAGTATCAGGGAGGCAACTTATCATCCAGGAACCTATTTTGAGGCCAGAGAAATGTCTGTCTGTTTCCTTTACAACTTAGTCTCCTACTTTAGCCTTGCCATTCTTTATTCTGCTCTCTTGTGCAGCAGACATGGTGCCATGAAATTGGCTGCCACTGTTTCTCCCCTGTATAGTTATCGACCTCAACAAGATTCAAAACAGTACAATCTGTTAGAAAGGGGGATGGCCATGGGAGATTCTGCACTGCCTGCCTTCCTCTACTCTGCGTCGTGGTCACCCACGTCCTTTCTGCCTGTTCAATCAACACTTCCATTGTGACCACATCACTGAATGTGCTATCCACCACTTACTCAGCATCGCAAATGTTCCACAATGAATTCACCCACAGCTCCAGCTCCAAAATGTGGTTTGCCAGTAGCCACAACTGGACATACTTCCTCCACATGGGGTTACCAGGGAGGCTTCCATATTTTGCCACATAATACAGGAGGAGCATATCATGTCTGTGAGCTCTGTTGCCATGAAATCTTTTGAGCTTCCAAGTAGCTCTCTTTCCTCAACAAAATTATTATGCTTATGTAACAATATTGTTAACTTCCCTTATGCTGACTGTACTTCCTTTAACACACTTTGCTTATTTATATTCCTTTATTACAGTATTTGGCCTTGACTTTCACTTATTCCTATTCTCAGTTAAACCATTAGTCCATAAGATATACACGTTTTTAAAAAGTGTGAACCAATCAATAAACCACTTTCCTGTGATGTTACTGTTTTGATTTTGCCATTCAGTAAGGGAAAGCGTCAGTATCAACTAATGTTGCCAGCAACACCCAGCATGTTAGTAACAGCTCCTCTTTGGTCTGACAGTCTAGGCTTTTTTCCATGCCCTTTTTGTGCTGTATGGACTTTCTTCCTACTCTTCAGTTTCTGTACTTTTACTGTATGTTGTTCATATCTCGTCCTCAAACACACTAATTCAATGTGTCTTTTTTGCCCCAGTTTCTGTATAAAGCTTCTTACTACAGCAATTTGTTGCTGCGTCACTGTTTTTCCACATTGATGGCAGTTTTGAGTCTGCGCTGGTGCTCATCTCTCAGCCACCATTGTGTGGACTCTCATTCTCGAGCTTAGCTGTTGAACTTCCTCGACTGCTACATTCATTGAGATGACTATTTCCATTGCTATCTTTAAGTCTAGGTTCCTTTATAAAAGTAATCTCTTCTGGAATGCTTCACATCTTAATAGCAAACACCAGTCTGTCTCTGATCACATCATTTAAGTTGTCTCTGAATTTACAAAATTTTGCTAACTTCTTCAAAATTGCTATGAGCTGGGCGATAGCTTCACCATGATGCTGATTGCGTTTGTTAATCTGAACCTTTCAGTAATTATCGATGTTTTTAGTGAAAAATGGTTTCATAGGATTCGGACAATTTCTTCATAGATTTTGAAACCTGACTTCTCTGGCTGTCCTAGATGCCTCAGGACATTAAATGTTTTTGCCCCTTTTATGCTCAAGGGTGTTGGGACAATTATATCTGATTTAGATATAGCTTGAACAAAATCATGATACCTGCAGGAGATCCAGCTCTCTGGATTTTCAACATACAGTCAATAATATAAAGTACACAACACTTTAAGGGATGTGGGTGTTACTGGCTTGGCGAGTATTTATTATTCATCCCTAATTGCCCTGGAAAGTATGGTGGTGAACTACCTACTGGAACCATTGCAATGTTTGGAATGTAAGGCCATCACAGTGTTGGATGGTATCTTTGTGGTCCCCCTTTCTCTTCTATGCCCTTGCAGCTCCCCATTGCCTCCCTTTCCCTTCCTGGCCTTGCAGCACCTGTTTTCCCTTTCTCTGCTCTCCCCCACACTTTCAGCCTTGATCTCCGTATCACACCCTTTTACAAGTCTCCCTCGCCCTGTCTCATCTGTTTCCAGCATTCATTTCCCTCTCCTATCCTTTTACAGCCTATCTCTCCCTTTCTGATACTTTCACAGCCTCCCTCTTCCTTCTACAACATTTTACAAGCCACCATCTCCCTTCCCCACCCTTTAGCATTCTCCCTCTCCCTTTCCCACACTTTTGCAAGCTGTTTGTCTTCATTGCCCCTTTGTGACCTCCCCATCTCATTCCCAATCTGTACCCTGGCAAGTAAACCAATCAGAACCAAGCAAAGAATGTGTGGAGGTGAGTCTCTACAGCCCTGAGTTTCCTCATCCCATCGATGTAATAACAGTGTCCTTTGTTATTTTGTTTGATTCAAAGTTTGGCATAAGCTCAATATTGAGTTCTTTGCTGCTTTATGAAACTTCTGTATAGATTTACAACTGGCAAGAAATTCAACTCAACCAAACTAACCAAAACTATTTGATTTGTCGACATGGTGAGTTCCTGTTCACTAAAACATTCAGGATACTCCACTAAGAATCCTGATCACAATATATTGGTCAATGTTACTGTGGCTAGAATACTTTCTCCATCATGGGTTTAAAAATTCCAATTCACAAGAAGTATGTCTCCTTAAAAGGGAAGGACTTGCATTTCTATACCACCTTGTACAAACACAGAATGTCAGACAGCTTTTTCAGGAGACATTGGCCTAGTGGTATTATCACAAGACACTTAATCCAGAGACCTAGGTAATGTTCTGGGGAGAGATAGTAGGAACTGCAGAAGCTGGAGAATCTGAGATAACAAGGTGTAGAGCTGGATGAACACAGCAGGTCAAGCAGCATCAGAGAAGCAAGAAAGCTGACGTTTCGGGCCTAGACCCTTCTTCAGAAAATTTTTTCTGATTTTTCACATTTTATCACATTTTTTCTGATGCTGCTTG
>NC_063366.1:3090286-3105382 GCF_021869965.1 Rhincodon typus
GTCCCTCCGGAAAGCAGATAAGGGTGGGGAGGGAAAGATGTCTTTGGCGGTGGGGCCTAAATGCCCTCTGCTTCTTCCTGTCCCGCAGGCCTGACCAGTCCCCCCGCACTGACACCCTCATCCGCTTAGCTGAACTCGTCCTCACCCTCAACAACTTCTCTTTCAATTCCTCCCACTTCCTACAGACGAAGAGGGTGGCCATGGGTACCCGCATGGGCCCAAGCTATGCCTGCCTCTTTGTAGGTTACGTGGAACAATCCCTCTTCCGTACCTACACTGGCCCTAAACCCCACCTCTTCCTCCGTTACATTGATGACTGTATCGGCACCACCTCGTGCTCCCACGAGGAGCTTGAACAGTTCATCCACTTCACCAACACCTTCCACCCCAACTTTAAGTTCACCTGGACCATCTCTAACACCTCTCTCACCTTCCTGGACCTCTCTGTCTCAATCTCGGGTAACCACCGAGAAACCGATATCCATTTCAAGCCCACCGACTCCCACAGCTACCTAGAATACACCTCCTCCCACCCACCTTCCTGCAAAAATGCCATCCCCTCTTCCCAATTCCTTCGCCTCCGCCGCATCTGCTCCCAGCATGAGGCATTCCACTCCCGAACATCTGAGATGTCCTCATTTTTCAAGGACCGCAACTTCCCCCCCTCAGTGGTCGAGAACGCCCTCCACTGTGTCTCCCGCATATCCCGCAACTCATCCCTCACACCCCGTCCCCGCAATAACAACCAAAAAAGAATCCCCCTCGTCCTCACGTACCACCCCACCAACCTCCGAATCCAACGCATCATCCTCCGACACTTCCGCCATCTGCAATTCGACCCCACCACCAAAGACATTTTTCCCTCCCCACCCTTGTCTGCTTTCCGGAGGGACCACTCTCTCCGTGACTCCCTTGTCCGCTCCGCACTCCCCTCCAGCCCCACCACACCTGGCACTTTTCCCTGCAACCACAGGAAGTGCTACACCTGCCCCTACACCTCCTCCCTCACCCCCATCCCAGGCCCCAAGAAGACTTTCCACATCAAGCAGATGTTTACCTGCACATCTGCTAATGTGGTATACTGCATCCGCTGTGCCCATTGTGGCCTCCTTTACTTCGGGGAAACCAAGTGGAGGCTTGGGGACCGCTTTGCAGAACACCTACGCTCGGTTCACAATAAACAACTGCACCTCCCAGTCATGAACCATTTCAACTCGCCCTCCCATTCCTCAGACGACATGTCCATCCTGGGCCTCCTGCAGTGCCACAACGATGCCACCCGAAAGTTGCAGGAACAGCAACTCATATTCCGCTTGGGAACCCTGCAGCCCAATGGTATCCATGTGGATTTCACAAGCTTCAAAATCTCCCCTCCCCCTACCGCATCCTAAAACCAGCCCAGCTGGTCCCCGCCTCCCTAACCTGTTCTTCTTCCCACCTATCCCCTCCTCCCACCTCAAGCCGCCCCCCCATTTCCTACCTACTAACCTCATCCCGCCCCCTTGACCTGTCCGTCCTCCCTGGACTGACCTATCTCCTCCCTACCTCCCCACCTACACTCCTTCTCCGCCTCTTTGATCTGTCTGTTTCCTCTCCCACTATCTTCTCCTCTATCCATCTTCTATCCGCCTCCTCCTTTCTCCCTATTTATTTCGGAACCCCCTTCCCCTCCCCCATTTCTGCTGAAGAGTCTCGGCCCGAAACGTCAGCCTTCCTGCTCCTATGATGCTGCTTGGCCTGCTGTGTTCATCCAGCTCTGCACCTTGTTATCTCATATTTCTGGAGATATTGGGTTTTCACAAGATTTTGGGACAGACCTGATAAATGTTGACATCTATTCTTCTATTAGAGATGTTAATGTCTCAATATAAAACATTTCAACTAATAATTACAGGAATATTCTGTGAGGAAGGAGTGGAAATTTTGGATTATTTTGTGTGAAACCTGCTCTAATGGTCAGTGTGACGTGGAAGTTGTGAACACAGCTTTTATAGAGACATAGTCAGTGTCTGTTGTCGTCTCACCAGATAAATCACATCATTAAACAGAGAGGTCCAGGAAGAAGATGGTCCAGTTGAACTTAAGGTTCGGGTGGAAGGTGTTGGTGAAGTGGATAAACTGTTCAAGCTTCTCGTGGGAGCACGAGGCGGCGCCGATACAGTCATCGATGTGACTTAAGGTTGGGGTGGAAGGTGTTGGTGAAGTGGATGAACTGTTTGAGCTTCTGGCAACCACCTGGACCTCTCTGTTATCATCTCTGGCAACCACCTGGAAACCGATATCCATTTCAAGCCTACCAACGCCCACAGCTACCTAGAATTCACCTCCTCCCACCCACCTTCATGCAAAAATGCCATCCGCTATGCCCGATTCCTTCGCCTCCGCCGCATCTGCTCCCAGGATGAGGCATTCCACTCCCGAACATCTCAGATGTCCTCGTTTTTCAAGGACCGCAACTTCCCCCCCTCAGTGGTCGAGAACGCCCTCAACGTGTCTCCCGCAACTCATCCCTCACACCCCCTCCCTGCAATAACAACCAAAACAGAATCCCCCTCGTCCTAACGTACCACCCCACCAACCTCCAGATCCAACGCATCATCCTCCGACATTTCCGCCATCTGCAATCCGACCCCACCACCAAAGACATTTTTCCCTCCCCACCCTTATCTGCTTTCCAGAGGGACCACTCTCTCCATGACTCCCTTGTCCGCTCCACACTCCCGTACAGCCGCTCCACACCCGGCACTAAAAACCAGCAATCTGCTGATGAGTTTTTATAGTCAATGTGTCCTTTTGACTTTCTCGGTCATTGCAGCAGCAAGGTGACGGGTTCAAGCTGTGGGCTCGAAGCTGAATCCTTGGTTGCTTTGGTCTCCAGGTATAGAGCATGGCAGGAAGGAGTGCACCACAATCCTGGATTTTACATGTCCGACTTGTGGAGGGTATGCACGCTCTTACTCAGATCATGGGGAATTTTGGTTGTGTGTTACTGAGATTCTGCGATTTTCAATATCGGTAATTATTCTTGCCCTTTGTGTTCAGGTCAGTTCCTCAGAATCCAGTAATATTGTCACATTTGGAGTTCCTCAGATGGTGAGTCTGTTGTTAATCAATTCTAAAAGGTTTATTCGCAACACTAACGAGAGGGTAATATTAATCAATCTCTGCTCCTGCTCCACGATCTCAATCAGCATTAACAGTGTTGTACATTGGAGATTGGAGCCATTTTCACAGCTACGGGTGGCCCCCAGTGACGCCAAAGATATTAAAATCAGAACAGGTTAAAGTTGATGAGGAGAAGCCTGAGGATGTGGTTTAATTGGACTTTCACAAGACTTTTGATAAGATCCCTGCATAAAAGATAGCATGTTAAGTTAAAGCACATGGGATTGCTGGTGGTTTACTGACATGGATATAGAACTTGTTGGAAATCAGAAACAAAGAATAGGAATAAACAGAGATAGTAGGAACTGCAGATGCTGGAGAATCTGAGATAACAAGGTGGAGAGCTGGATGACCACAGCAGGCCAAGCAGCATCAGAGGAACAGGAAAGCTGACGTTTCGGGACTAGACCCTGCTTCAGTAATGGGGGAGGGGAAGGGGATTCTGAAATAAATAGGGAGAGACGGGGAGGCAGATAGAAGATGGATAAAGGAGAAGATAGGTGGAGAGGAGACAGACTGGTCAAAGAGGCGGGGGTGGAGCCAGGAAAGGTGAGTGGAGGTAGGGAGTTAGGGAAGGGATAGGTCAGTCCAGGAGGATGGACAGGTCAAGGGGGCGGGATGAGGCTGGTAGGTAGGAGATGGGGGTGGGGCTTGAGGTGGGAGGAGGGGATAGGTGGCAGGAAGGACAGGTTAGGGAGGCGGGTATGAGCTGGGCTGGTTTTGGGATGCAGTTGGGGGAGGGGAGATTTTGAAGCTTGTGAAGTCCACATTGATACCATTGGGCTGCAGAGTTCCCAAGCGAAATATGAGGTGTAACCTGTTCCTGCAACCTTCGGGTGGCATCGATGTGGCACTGCAGGAGGCCCAGGAGGGACATGTCGTCGAAGGAGTGGGCGGGGGAGTTGAAATGGTTCGCGACTGGGAGGTGCAGTTGTTTGGTGCAAACCGAGCATAGGTGTTCCGCAAAGCGGTCCCCAAGCCTCCGCTTGGTTTCCCTGATGTAGAGGAGGCCACATCTGGAATAGCATATACAGTATACCACATTAGCAGATGTGCAGGTGAGCATCTGCTTGATGTGGAAGGTCTTCTTGGGGTCTGGGATGGGGGTAAGTGGGGAGGTGTAGGGGCAGCCATAGCACTTTCTGTGGTTGCAGGAAAAAGTGCCGGGTGTGATGCGGCTGGACGGGAGTGTGGAGCGGACAAGGGAGTCACGGAGAGAGTGGTCTCTCTGGAAAGCAGATAAGGGTGGGGAGGGAAAAATGTCTTTGGTGGTGGGGTCGGATTGCAGATGGCGTAAATGTCGGAGGATGATGCGTTGGATCTGGAGGTTGGTGGGGTGGTACGTTAGGACGAGGGGGATTCTGTTTTGGTTGTTATTGCAGGGAGGGGGTGTGAGGGATGAGTTGCGGGAGACACGGAGGGCGTTCTCGACCACTGAGGGAGAGAAGTTGCGGTCCTTGAAAAACGAGGACATCTGAGATGTTCGGGAGTGGCATGCCTCATCCTGGGAGCAGATGCGGCGGAGGCGAAGCAATTGGGAATAGCGGATGGCATTTTTGCATGAAGGTGGGTGGGAGGAGGTGAATTCTAGGTAGCTGTGGGCGTTGGTAGGCTTGAAATGGATATCGGTTTCCAGGTGGTTGCCAGAGATGATAACAGAGAGGTCCAGGTGGTTGCCAGAAGCTCAAACAGTTCATCCACTTCACCAGCACCTTCCACCCCAACCTTAAGTCACATCGATGACTGTATCGGCGCCGCCTCGTGCTCCCACGAGAAGCTTGAACAGTTTATCCACTTCACCAACACCTTCCACCCGAACCTTAAGTTCACCTGGATCATCTCCTTCCTGGACCTCTCTGTTTCCATCTCTGGCAACCACCTGGAAACCGATATCTATTTCAAGCCTACCGACTCCCACAGCTACCTAGAATACACCTCCTCCCACCCACCTTCCTGCAAAAATGCCATCCCTTATTCCCAATTCCTTTGCCTCTGCCGCATCTGCTCCCAGGATGAGGATTTCCACTCCCAAACATCTGAGATGTCCTCGTTTTTCAAGGACCGCAACTTCCCCCCCTCAGTGGTCGAGAACGCCCTCAACCGTATCTCCCGCATTTCCCACAACTCATCTCTCACACCTCCTCCCCGCAATAACAACCAAAACAGAATCCCCCTCGTCCTCACGTACCACACCACCAATATCCGGATGCAACCCATCAGCTACCGACACTTCCGCCATCTGCAATCCGACCCCACCACCAAACACCTATGTCCCTCCCCACCCTTATCTGCTTTCCAGAGGGACCACGCTCTCCATGACTCCTTTGTCCGCTCCACACTCCCCTCCAGCCCCACGACACCCGGCACTTTTCCCTGCAACTGCACCTCCCCCCTCACCCCCATCCCAGGCCCCAAGAAGACCTTCCACATCAAGCAGATGTTCACCTGCACATCTGCTAATGTGGTATCCTGTATCCGCTGTTCCAGATGTGGCCTCCTCTACATCAGGGAAACTAAGCGGAGGCCACAACGGTGACCGCTTTGTGGAACACCTACTCTCGGTTCGCACCAAACAACTGCACCTCCCAGTTGCGAACCATTTCAACTCCCCCTCCCACTCCTTCGACGACATGTCCATCCTGGGCCTCCTGCAGTGCCACAACGATGCCACCCGAAGGTTGCAGGAACAGCATCTTATATTTCGCTTGGGAACCCTGCAGCCCAATGGTATCAATGTGGACTTCACAAGCTTCAAAAATCTCTCCTCCCCCGACCGCATCCCAAAACCAGCCCAGCTCATACCCGCTTCCCTAACCTGTCCTTCCTCCCACCTATCCCCTCCTCCCACCTCAAGCCCCACCCCCATCTCTTACCTACTAGCCTCATCCCGCCTCCTTGACCTGTCCGTCGTCCCTGGACCGACCTATCCCCTCCCTAACTCCCCACCTACACTCACCTTTACTGGCTCCACCCCCGCCTCTTTGATCTGTCTGTCTCCCCTCCACCTATCTTCTCCTTTATCTATCTTCTATCCGCCTCCCCGTCTCTCCCTATTTATTTCAGAATCCCCTTCCCCTCCCCCATTACTGAAGCAGGGTCTAGTCCCGAAACGTCAGCTTTCCTGCTCCTCTGATGCTGCTTGGCCTGCTGTGTTCATCCTGCTCTACACCTTGTTATCATTGGAATAAACAGGTCGTTTTGAAGTGGTAGTTCGTGACTATCTGTTTGGTCAGTGTTTGGAGCCAGCTGTTCATCATATGTATTAATGATTTTGATCTGGGAACTGTTATATATTATAGTTGATGTATGTTATGTTTGTGCAGCATCCATTTCAAGGTGAGTCACGTGAGCACTGGTGAGTCATCAGTCAGGTTGTAAGCATGTTGAGACTTGTTTCGGATTCTCACAGAGATGCTCAGCTTCAGAATAATGCTTTGGGTTGCAGCAAATAATGAGTTCATATGTTCTTTCATCCTGGCTGGAGCCCAGTAACCTGCTGAGCACAGAATAACTGGCAACACGGGAGGGAATTGATCATTGTGACAGAGAAGATTAAAGAAGGAATTTTGTTTCTGTTTTTGTAATGAGGTCAACCAGCTAGACCTCATAGAATATGAGTTCCCTAATTGGGGCTGTTAACCTGGTCCAATTATGGAGCCCTAGCTGACAGATAAAAAGTGGAGTGGCAGAAACATTGCCACTCTGATAGCTGATTTGGGCTGAGGCAGAACTAAAGTGAAGAACTGTTCATGTTTAAATAAAGAGTGACTTAGTGACAGGCTACCAGACTCTGTGGCGTTATTTCAATGGCAGAAAGAGAAAAGCATGATCCTGAAGAAACTTTTGACTTGATTTGCTTTGATATATTCGTGTCACGTGTGCCAAGGTACAGTGAAAAGAGTTGGCTTACGTGATTTGTAGGTAGATCATACTATATAAGTGCATCAGGGTAACAGAATAGAGTGTAGGAGGCAATGATACAGCTGTCAAGAAGGTGCAGAGAGAGATGTCCATTCAGAAGTCTGATAACAGCAGGGAAGAAGCTGTTCTTGAATCTGTTTGGACGTGAATACAAACTTTTAGATCTCTACCTGATGGAAGAGAGTGGGAAGTGTCTTTGATTATGTTGGTTGCTTTCTCAATACAGCAGGAAGTATAGATGAAATGAATGGATGAGAGGCTGATTTGCATAATGGACTGGACTGTGTTCACAACTGTGTGCAGTTTCTTTCGGTCTTGGCAGGAACAGTTGCCATTACCATGCTGTGATGCATCCAGAAAGGATGCTTTCTATGGTGTATCTATCAAAATTTGTAAGAGTCTTGATGGACATGCTGAATTTCCTTAGCTTCCTGAGGAAGTAGAGGCATTGCTGTGCTTTCTTGAGCATAGTGTCAGCGTGGGTGGATCAAGACAGATTTTTGGTTATCATCACCCCCAGGAACTTGATGCTGTCAACCATCTCCACCTCAGCACCATTGATGCAGATAGCAGCATGCCCTCCAGTCTGCTTCTTGAAGTCAACGACTAGCTCCTTCATTTTGCTGACATTGATAGAGAGATTGTTGTTTTCACACCATGCCGTTAAGTACTTTCTGTACTCGGTCTTGCTGTTGTCTGAGATCTGACCTAAAATGGTGCTGTCGTCAGCGAACTTGTAAATGGAGTTGGTGCAGAATTTTGCCACACTGTCATGTGTGTATATAAGGAGCAAAGTAGGGGGCTGATTATTGAGCCTTACAGGGCACCAATGTTGAGGATTATCATGGAGGAGATGTTGTCACCTATTGTTACTGACTGTGGTCTGTTGGCATAAGCATTTCTTACATCATGCCTTTGTTTAGGAAGCTTGACTCGTTCAATCCCGTTATTGAAGACTGGGCCTAGTATGTGGAAAGAATGTGCTATTTTTTCTGGGCAAACGACATTGTGGCAGGCACAAAGCAATGATTAATTCTTCTGAAAACCTGTGGAACTGCTGTTATGTCTGTTATTAGGAACCTAACTTTGCTGTGGCACTAGATACTATATCCTTTCAATAGTCGACTGACATAGTCAAGGAATAACCCCAAGCTTCCTTTAATTCTGAGAAGCTATTGTTTTTACTCGGCAATTCAAGGACTGGGGGAATTCATATCGGATTTTTGACAAGATTAAGACAACTGATAGAAGCCTGTGACTTTGGTTTAACTTTAGTGAGAAGCTTAGACACTGTCTGATATATGGGATTAATGATGTAATCATGCAAAAACACCTATTAGCTGAAGCTGAACTGGACTTCAAACAGGTATGACAACAGGCTTTATCATTGGAAAATGCGGCAAGTGGAGCATATGAGTTGCAGGGTATTCTGATGAAAGTGGACATCCTCATCAGTCTGACTGAGCTTGGAGAACACCATTTGAGTGCAGTCAATTGCATAGCTCCACTCATATCCTGATCAGAGACACTCTAGATTGGCCCAAAACAAAGCCAAACCTTGGCCAAACAGTTAAAATTTTCTTGAGGATCCTAACCGGCAACCCATTGTACTGGTGTGTGGACATGAGACAGCAAACGAGTCCTACTGGACCTAAATGAAGTAAAGTAACTCATAGACCAGTATCCAGGAGAGTTCATACACTGGAAAGTTCACCTTCATCTGGTCTGGAACAGTTAAATTGCTTAGCAACATCCAAATCAGAAATGATCAAATTAAATGGTCATTTGGTTCTATCATAGAATCCCTACAGTGTGGAAACAGGCCCTTCAGCTCAACAAGTCCACACCGACCCTCAGAGCATCCCACCCAGACCCATTTCCCTATAACCCATCTAATCTACACATCTCTGAACTCTACAGGCAATTTTAGCATGGCCAATCCACCTAGCCTGCACATCTTTGGAGTGTGGAAAGAAAACGGAGCAAACTTATGCAGACATGGGGAGAATATGCAAACTCCACACAGACAATCGCCCAAGGGTGGAATCGAACCCGGGTCCCTGGCACTGTGAGGCAGCAGTGCTAACCACTCAGCCATTGTGCTGGTGCTAGTGGAGGTTGATACCAGTGTGGACATATCAGTGATCCCAGAACCAGTTTTTTTTTATCAGAATTCGATTTAGACTTCAGCCCTTAAGTTTGCACAAGACTTCTGCTCGACTGAGAATCTATACCGGGGAACCTTTACAGATTAAGGGTACAACTTTGGTTCTGGCCTCTTATGAGAAGCAGCTGGTGCAGTTACCAGTGATCGTGATAAAAGGCTTGGGGCCCCGAAATTCTTGGGGCCCCGAAATTCTTGGGACCCCAAAATTCTTGGGACAAAATTGGATGCGAGAGGTTGACCTTGACTGGCTCAACATCATTCAATTAGAAAATGGCTGCCTGAGTGAAGTGCTAATTAAATACTTGGAAGTCTTCCAGGAAGTCTAGGGATATGAGAGGACCCAAGGCCACCTTGCATGTCGACCAGGAAGCAATTCCACGCCCAGTGCCATTTGTCTTACGGGTAATAGTAGAGGCAGAAACCAAGAGGCTGGAAAATGAAGGAATCATCAAACCAGTCTTGGGTGCTGTACTCAGCCTAACTTCAGGATTCAGTTATTCTATTAGGGCAAATAGAATTGTGAATGAATTGGTAGTACCTGTATTCATCAGCACTGTAGGCAGTAAAGCCTTTACTTAAAAGCCTTATCCATTGGAAAAACCTGGAAACAAAAAATATAGGCGTTAATTGGTGTTTTGGAGGGTTATTATGTCCCAGAACCTCTGGTGATTGCAGAGAGGTTCGGATTTCAAAACAGGAATCGACTGGAAGGGGAATCGGTGGCTCAATTCATTATGATCTTTAAATGCCTCCCAGATTACTGAGTTCAGGAATGTTTTAAATGATGCCTTAAGATACAGACTAGTACGCAGCCTATGAAATGAAGCAATACAACGAGGGCTACGAACTGATAAAAATCTAAATCTTAAAACCGCTTTGGACATCTAGGAGTTAGCAGCTAAAGAAGCTGCACAGCTGGAACCCAACGCCCCAGTGCATAAAATATTAGCCACACAAATGAAACCCATGCAGCAATAGGAATTCCATAGGTGTGGCAGATCTGGATATTGAAATGGACTACTGGTACAGGGAGGCCAAGTATAAGAACTATAACCGAGTAGAACACATTGCTGGGGCCTGCTGGAGAAAACACAGCAGTCCAGAAAAATCCTGCCTGAAGAGAAATCAGTGAAATTCAAGGAGGAAGGTCCGTTCTGTAGGCCATGAGAAAGATGTGAATGCTGCTTATGAAAGAAATATCTCTGACAAGGAAATGAAATTGAACTTCCTGTCCATCCAAGGTGAAACACATATATTTTGGGTTGTGCTTAAATTGGATGGGCAGCCCATCAAAATAAACATTGGGGGGCAGTTTCACTTACTCCTGAAACATTTTACAACAAAATCTGACACATCTGCAACTCAAGCACTTCAGCATCACCCTCAGGGCACAGATGCAGCACTGAAAAAATTTGAGGGCACACACCGATCTAACTGCCACCCGTCTGCAAGTAAAGGCAGATCTAATGAGGCTGGTGGACACCAGTGGACTCAAACTAGTGATTGCACAACCCTGATTGCCGTGTTTTAAAACTGGTACATCAATCCGAATCTGCAGTGACTTGAAAGTTACTGTTGATCCAGAGCAATATGCAGCTAAATACCTCTTGCTTGAAGATCTGTTCAGTTGCCTGGCAGGGGTGCAAAAATTCACAAAGGTGTATCTTTCACAGGGCTTCTTGCAAATATGAAGTGGCTGCTGAACCCCAAAACTGGCTGACTACAGTCACTCATCATGACTTGATTTGCTATAAAAAGCTCCTCTTTTTGGGATCACATCAGCTCCAGCCTAATTTCAGAGGTCTGTGGATCAAATCCTAAGTGGACTGAAAAGAGTATAAATCTACCTTGATGACACCTGATCACCGGATACACAAAGGAACAGCACTTGGGGAATCTGGAGGAGACCCTAAAATAACTGCAAGAACGTGGGTTACAAGTTTAAAGAAAGAAAAGTGAGACTTCTTCCAGAACTCGATTGAATAATTAGGGCACATCATCACCAGCAATGAGCTTCACAAGGCACCTGAGATAATGGAAGCAATCACGGAGGCTCCTCAGCCAACTAATGTGCCCCAATTAAGGTCTTTTCTGGGCCTCTGGAATTATTATGCAATTTTTTTTTCAAATTTGGTGACCCTTTTGAAGTCATTACACAATCTTCTATGCACAAGTCAATCTTGGAAATGGAACCCTGACTGTGAGCGAGCATATCTCCCTGTCAAGTAGGCATGTCAGAGATCAGGCATCTTGATTCATTTCAACACTGGGTTGAATACCTTCCAAGTGGTATGTGATAACCTCACTCTGTGGAATTGGTTCAGAGATAGTAGGAACTGCCGATGCTGGAGAATCTGAGGTAACAAGGTGTAGAGCTGGATGAACACGGTAGGCCAAGCAGCATCAGAGGAACAGGAAAGCTCCTCGAATTCTGCTTGGTCTGCTGTGTTCATTAAGCTCTACACCTTGTTGTCTCTATGGAATTGGTGCAGTTCTGTCATACAACCTACCTTATGTAGAGGAGAGACCAATTGTCTTTGCTTCCTGCTCTATCACTCACGCAGAGATGAGACATGCACAACTTGTCAAGGAGAACTTCAGCATTTTCAGTGTGAGAAAATCTTACCACTAATTTTTATAGCCACTACTTAGTTTTGCTAACAGATCATCATCCTTTCATCTCTATTTACAGCCTGTACACTATGACTCTCGATAGTAGCTACTTGCCTTCAGAAGTGGGGCCCTATTCCTCTCACTGCACTCATATTATGTAAAATATAGGCATTTGGAGTGACACGAAAATGCAGATGCATTGTCCAGACTGTCCATGTCCTCACCCTCGAGTGAAGGGCAATCCAGTAGTGGATTGTTGACTTTCTACTCCCAATCAGAAAATGTGCCAGTGATGGCAGCACAAGTGAAGAATCATACCAGAAATGATCCTATTTTAAACCAGATAGATGGATCTGCTCCTAAAAGGCAGGGCCTGCAGGAGCCACCTGGAGCTTAAACCATGTACCAGAGCTAAGAGCTGTTGGTTCAGAACAGCTGTCTGCTACGGGGAGTGATCATCCCTTTGAACTTACGATACAAGGTACTGGAGCACTTACACCAGGGCCATCAAGGGGTGGTGAGGATAAGAGAGCTTGCCAGGAGCTATTTCTGGTGGCCAGATTGGGATGCCGAGATCGTGTGCTAGGCTTGTACAAAAATCAGGTACACTGCCATTGTCACCGTTACACCCCTGGGAATGGCTTAAAGTGCCATTGCAAAGTGTCCACAATGATTTTGCCAGCCCCTTGGGGGTCAAATGCCACTAGTGGTAGATGATCTTCATTTTAAGTAGCTAGAAGTGTTAGTAATGAAATCCACTTCTGTAAACCTGATCATCAAGAAACTGGATGAAATGTTCGTCTGGTTCAGTAATCCTGATCAAGTTGTCAGTGACAATGGTCCTCAGTTCCTTGTGCAGGAATTTACCGATCATGTGGAATGAAACAGCATTCGAAACATTAAGTTGGTGTCCTATCATTCCTCAACCAATAGTCTTGTGGAAAGACTTGTGCAATCTCTAGAGAACTCATTGAAAGCATGAGAGGGAGTGGGGTCACTAGTTCATTGAGTCAACAACTTCCTGGCCATGTACTGAAACATACCACAAGGCACTACCCAGAACCCGCCACAACCCGGGAGGAAGTATGAACCACATTCAACCTGTTGAAGAAATGCATGAGATTGTCGAGAAGAATTGGTTAGTCCAGATGTCCCAAAGGGAAAGACTCCAAGAGGTGCTCTTTTCTTTGGCGCCCAAGTACTGGCCCGGAAGTACAAGACGGTTAACAAGTGAGTACCTGCCACTGCCATGGCATAGGCAGTTGGGATGAGGTTGCATGGCAAAGGCATGCTGCCCAGCTGTTCAGGGTTCACCCCCCAAGTGTTGGAACCACCCATCATCTACAGGCCCTGCCTTATTTCATGAAGGTAGCACAATGTCCCCAGACCAATCCAACATAGGCAATGGTGATGTTGCCCCTTTGGAAGAGACTGTCTGTCCATCCCTCTTTACCTAAGGTTCCCAGTGTGCCAAATGGGAATCCTGCACTGAAAGTATGAAGACAGGTTTCTGTCATAAGACTTTCTCTCATTGATAGCATTTCCCGTTTGTTGTATCTAATGGAAACCTGTATCTTGTCCTTGTAAATAGTTTTGCTCTTTGTACATATATGTTATATCTGGAACTATGAAATTTCTATGATTATTTGTTTAAGGAAAATTATAAAGTAACCAGAGGGGTGTTATGTATATTTTATATATTATGTATTATAGTTAGTGTATATTGTTAGGACAGTGTCTCTTTAAGAGATGAGTTACATGAACCAGGTTTCAAACTCGTTAACAAAAACAGAAATTGCTGGAGAAACTCAGCATGTCTGGCAATATCTGTGAGAAGACAGCAGAGTTAATGTTTCGAGTCCAGTGACTCTTCATCAGAACAAATACTTATCAAGACTTGTTTCAGATTTCACAGTACGCACAGCTTCAGAATAAATACTGGGTTGCAGCACACAACAAGTTTGTATGTTCTTTATTTCTAACTGGAACCTAGTAACTGCTCAGTATAGAATAAAAACTAGATACAATATCTCCAATAAGAGATAACAAGGTGTAGAGCTGGATGAACACAGCAGGCCAAGCAACATCAGAGGAGCAAGTTGGCTGACGTTTCGGGCCTTCTTCAGAAATGGAGGAGGAGAAGAGGGTTCTGAAATAAATAGGGAGAGACGGGGAGGCGGATAGAAGATGGATAAAGGAGAAGATAGGTGGAGAGGAGACAGACAGGTCAAAGAGGCGGGGATGGAGCCAGTAAAGGTGAGTGTAGGTGGGGAGTTAGGGAGAGGATAGGTCAGTCCAGGGAGGACGGACAGATCAAGGGGTCGGGATGAGGTGAGTAGGTAAGAGATGGGGGTGGGGCTTGAGGTGGGAGGAGGGGATAGGTGGGAGGAAGGACAGGTTAGGGAAGCGGGTATGAGCTGGGCTGGTTTTGGGATGCGGTCGGGGGAGGAGAGATTTTTGAAGCTTGTGAAGTCCACATTGATACCATTGGGCTGCAGGGTTCCCAAGCGAAATATGAGGTGCAACCTGTTCCTGCAACCTTCGGGTGGCATCGTTGTGGCACTGCAGGAGGCCCAGGATGGACATGTCGTCTAAGGAATGGGAGGGGGAGTTGAAATGGTTCGCAACTGGGAGGTGCAGTTGTTTAGTGCGAACCAAGCGTAGGTGTTCCACAAAGCGGTCCCCAAGCCTCCACTTGGTTTCCCCAATGTAGAGAAGGCCACAACAGGAACAGCGTATACAGTATACCACGTTAGCAGATGTGCAGGTGAACATCTGCTTGATGTGGAAGGTCTTCTTGGGGTCTGGGATGGGGTGAGGGGGGAGGTGTAGGACCAGGCATAGCACTTCCTGCCTTTGGAGCTGGAGGGGAGTGTGGAGCGGACAAGGGAGTCATGGAGATTGTGGTCCCTCCAGAAAGCAGATAAGGGTGGGGAGGGAAAAATGTCTTTGGTGGTGGGGTTGGATTGCAGATGGCGGAAATGTCGGAGGATGATGCGGAGGTTGGTGGTGGGGTGGTACGTGAGGACGAGGGGGATTCTGTTTTGGTTGTTATTGCAGGGAGGGGGTGTGAGGGATGAATTGCGGGAAATGCGGGAGACACGGTCGAGGGCATTCTCGACCACTGAGGGGGGGAAGTTGCGGTCCTTGAAAAATGAGGACATCTCAGATGTTCGGGAGTGTAATGCCTCATCCTGGGAGCAGATGCGGCGGAGGTAAAGGAATTGGGA
>NC_063366.1:3105482-3111314 GCF_021869965.1 Rhincodon typus
GGGATTCTGTTTTGGTTGTTATTGCAGGGAGGGGGTGTGAGGGATGAATTGCGGGAAATGCGGGAGACACGGTCGAGGGCATTCTCGACCACTGAGGGGGGGAAGTTGCGGTCCTTGAAAAATGAGGACATCTCAGATGTTCGGGAGTGGAATGCCTCATCCTGGGAGCAGATGCGGCGGAGGCCATGGAATTGGGAATAAGGGATGGCATTTTTGCAGGAAGGTGGGTGGGAGGAGGTGTATTCTAGGTAGCTGTGGGAGTCGGTGGGATTGAAATGGATATCGGTTTCCAGGTGGTTGCCAGAGATGGAAACAGAGAGGTCCAGGAAGGAGAGGGAGGTATCAGAGGTAGTCCAGGTGAACTTCAGGTTGGGGTGGAAGGTGTTGGTGAAGTGGATGAACTGTTCAAGCTCCTCGTGGGAGCACAAGTGGGCGCCGATACAGTCATCGATGTAACGGAGGAAGAGGTGGGGTTTAGGGCCAGTGTAGCTACGGAAGAGGGATTGTTCCACGTAACCTACAACGAGGCAGGCATAGCTTGGCCCATGCAGGTACCCATGGCCACCCCCTTTGTCTGTAGGAAGTGGGAGGAATTGAAAGAGAAGTTGTTAAGGGAAACTGCAAAATTTCCAAGTTGCAGATGACAAAATCTGGGTGGGATGGTTTACTGTGAGAAAGATACAGAGATGCTTCATTGTGATTTGGACAAGTTGAGTGAGTATGCAAATATATGACAATGAAGTATAAACGTGGATAAATATGAAGTTATCCACTTCACTAGCAAAAATAGGAAGGCAGATTATTATCTGACTGATAACAGATTTGGAAAGGGGAAGGTGCAATGAGACCTGGGTGTCCTTGTACATCAGTCAGGGAAAATAAGTATACAGGTGCAGCAGATGGTGAAGACGGCAAATGGTATGTTGACCTTCACAGTGAAAGGATTTAAGTTAAAGAGCAGGGATGTCTTGTCACAATTGTCTTGTCATCTCATAGAATCATGAATCGTAGAAGCCATTTGGCCCATCAAGATCACACCTACCCTCCAAAAAGCATCACACTCCGACTCACCCCCTACCCTGTCCCCGTAACTCTGCATTTCCCGTGGCTAACCCATCTAGTCTGCACACCCTAGACACTATGGGCAATTTAGCATGGCCAATCCACCTAACCTGCACATCTTTGGACTGTGGGAGGAAACCAGAGCAGACACAGGGAGAATGTGCAAACTTCACACAGACAGCCACCGAAGGCTGGAAACCTATATGCGTTTTTGGTCTCATTATCTGAGGAATGACATCTGGCTGTGAAGGAATGCAACAAATGTTTGCCAGACTGATTCCTGGCATGGCAGGACTGAAATCATGAGAGAGATTGAACTGGTTACGAGAAGCCTATAAAATTCAAACAAGAACAGGGTAAACACGATGTTCTCATTGGACAGGGAGTCCAGAACCGGAGGCTACAGTCTAAAGTAATGGGGTAGGCTACTGAGGACTGAGATGAAATGTTTTCATCCCAGACAGAAACCTGTTGAAGCCAAAACATGGAGTGTTTTCAAGAATACATTAGACATGGGTTTTAGGGCTAAGTGGATCAAAGAGTAAAGGGAAAAAGCAGAATTAGGAGATTGAGTTGGACACTCAGCTGTGTTCAAATTGAATTGTGGTGCTGGCTTGAGGGGCTCAATGGTTTATTCTTGATCTTTTCTTTCTGTTTCTGCAAAGACTACTATTTCCACACAAGAAATCTCTGTCAAACATTTACCAGGGGAACTGAGACAGCAGCTGCAATAAGTGAGATTTTATTCAGATGGGGCAATGACAAGTTTAAATCTCCACCTGATCCGCTGCTCAAAGTCACCTCCATTTCACCGGTCAGTTTCCCAAGCTTCAGGAAACTCATGTTGCTGCAGAAATATTTGGATTGACTGTGAGAGACGTCAATCAGAGAGCCCACCCACTCTGCCCATTGCCTCCTCTTCCTCTTCCAGAGCGGGTTCACTTCCTATGGGGACTGAAAACCAAGTGAGGAGATGGTGAGTGAAGGAGCAGCTTTTATACAAATTGTATCCCATAATATCCACACCAATCTTCAGGCAGTCTGACTATCCTGTGGGCAATCAGACGTGGAAATGTCCCTTATGCTGTGTGAGAAGATCCAGCTGAGAGAGCTGTTTACTCAGTGCTTTGTGCTAAACTGTTTGACTGGAGCTGTGTGTTGGATATTGAGTGTGTTTGTTGGAAGCATTTCCCTCTGATTTCCAGGCTCAGTTTCGTTAATTACTCAATTCAACTGCTATACCTGGAGACACATTGATTGAAATGTTATTTAATGTCATTTAGTGTCTCCTTTAAAGATTTTTTTCCCTGAAAGCTTTGGCCTTTCGCAAAAGCCTGGGCTTGGATTTGATCATTTAGCCCAGTGCTGTCACTGACAGCTGAATTTGGGATGTGCAGTCTGAGTGAGTGTGTTGAATCTAATTTCCCAAGATAAATCAGATTCTTTCAATCAGCTACTAGGAAGCAATATTTTCTGCACCTTCTAGCACTTCCTGCTCTGTGTTTTCTTCACTTTGTTTTTCGCAAACAAGGCGAAACATTTTAACATATCCATTGAATTATCATTGAGTACATATTTATAATAAACAAATACTTTCAAGGTAAAACTTTACGACAGCACATCTTGACCAACCATCAACTGACGGCTCATTTTGCACTCTACCCAACTGTCTTTTTTATTGCCTTCTCAGTGCCTGAGAGGATTGGGGAGCTGGGGAGGAGCTGTGGAGGGGGAAGAAAGTTACCTCATTATCCGCTTCTGCTCACTATCCAGTGCCCTTGCTGAAAACAGTGTTTGTGCAACAGTTGAGTGAGAAAAAAGGACTTGGAACGAAAAGATTTACTAAAATGCTACCTGTACTGTAAGGTTTTGGCTAGAAGGAGAGAATTGATAGGCTGAGACTTTTTTCCCTGAAGTGTAGGAGAGTGAGTGGTCACCTTATAGATATCTATAAAATCATGAGAGGCATAGATAAGGTAGGTAGCCAACAGCTTTCCCCCATGGTAGGGAAGCCTAAAACTAGAGGGAATGGTTTAAGGCAAGAGAGGAGAGACACAAAAGGATCCAGAGGGGCAGTTTTTTTCACACAGAAGGTGGTGAATGTTTAAAAGGGGCTGCCAGAGGTAGTCTAGCATGGGGAGTGGTGTTGGTGATTAAAATTTTGTCATTTAAGAAACATTTAGACAGGTCCATGGACCTGTAGGTATTTGCATCTGTAGGTACTTTTACAAAATTGAATGAGCTGCCCCACAGACAGACAAATAATAATCTGACATAGTCGAACTGAATCACACCTTGCCGACTTTGTCCCAGGAAAGACCTTCGCCAGTCCTGGGCATGTCTTGATAACAGGGCAGATATTGTCACACTGACAGAATCATGCCCTACAATGTCCCACACAACCATCACCATTCCTTGGCATGTCCTGACAACAGTCTGACATAGTCATGCTAACAGAGGGATATGGACCATTGCAAGCAAATGGGATTAGATTAATTGTGAAAACTGGGTAGCATGGACAAGTTGGGCCAAAGGGCCTGTTTCCATACTGTAAACCTCCAAGACTTATATCTGATCTCTCTTACACCAGGGAATAGCAGACTGGCACTCACTGTGGAATTGAGGAGGTGGTGGTGACATGGTACTGAACTCAAAATCCAGAGGCCCAGGAGAATGTTTACATGACATGGATTGAAACCCACCACAGCAGCTGGTGGAATTTAAATGCCACTGATAAATCTGGAATTGAAAGTCTTAGAAATGGTGGCCATGATATGAAGGCAATCTACCATCCTTACCTGGTCAGGCCTACATGTGACTCCAGACCCACAGCAACATGACTGACTGTCAAATATCACCTTAAATGGCTTAGGGAGCAACTTAATTTGTATCAAACTGTTATGAGGTAACAAAGGAATGAAACCGCATGAATAATCCAGCATTGATCTAGGCTCCAGAAACAACAAATCCACCCCTCTCAACCCTGAAGAGTCCTCCATTACTAGCATCTGTAGGTATTTTTACAAAATTGAATGAGCTGCCCCACAGACAGACAAATAATAATCTGACATAGTCGAACTGAATCACACCTTGCCGACTTTGTCCCAGGAAAGACCTTTGCCAGTCCTGGGCATGTCTTGATAACAGGGCAGATATTGTCACACTGACAGAATCATGCCCTACAATGTCCCACACAACCATCACCAGTCCTTGGCATGTCCTGACAACAGTCTGACATAGTCATGCTAACAGAATCATACTTTAAGACAATGTCCCATTACCATCCCTGGATATACCCGGTCCCCAGGACAGACTCAGCAGAAGTGGTGGAATAGTGGTATACAGTCAGGAGGGAGTTGCCTTTGGAGTACTCAACATTGACTCTAGACCCTTGAAATCTTAAGGTATAAAGTCAAATACGGGCAAGGAAATATCCTGTTGCTTAACACCCACATTGCCCCAACCCGCACTGGACGATGAATCAGTGCATCTTCCGTGGTGAACACTACTTGAGGGTTGTCAGGGCACAGAATGTCTCTAGGTGGAGGACTTCAACATCTATTGCCACAGGTTGATTGGAAGCACCATGACTGACTAAGCTGGTTGAGTTTGAAGGACAGCTGCTCAACTGGGCCTGAGCCAGGAGGTGAGGGAATAATCTGCTTGCTCTCATCCTCACTGATCTATCTGTTGCAGATGAATCTGTTCATGGAAGTGCTAGAAGTATTACCATACTGCTAAATGGAATCAATTTCAAACTGAAACTTAGCATCTGTGAGACTGGTGGTGTGGTGGTTAGTGAAGAAGGTTATCTCAGAGCACAAAGATACCTTGATCAGATGGGCCAAGGAGTGGCAGATAGAGTTTAATTCAGATAAATGTGAAGTTGCATTTTCATAACGCAAATCAGGGCAGGACTTATACACTTAATGGCAGTGTCCTGAGGAGTGTTGCTGAACAAAGAGATTTGGGGTGCTGATTCATTGTTCCTTGAAGGTGGAGTCACAGGTAGACAAGGTGGTGAAGAAGGCGTTTAGTACACTTGCCTTTATTGGTCAGTGCATTGATTATAGGTGTTGGGAGGTCATGTTGTGACTGTACAGGACATTGATTAGGCCACTTTTGGAATACTGCGTGCAATTCTGGTCTACCTCCTTTAGGAAAGATGTTGTTAAACTTGAAAGGGTGCAGAAAAGATTTACAAGGATATTGGCAGGGTTGGAGTGTCTAAGCTACAGGGTGAGGCTGAAGAAGCTAAGGCTATTTTCCCCAGGCTAGTGGAGTCCAAAACTAGAGGGCATAGGTTTAAGGTGAGAGGGGAAAGATTTAAAAGGGACCTAAGGGTCAACTTTTTCATGCAGAGGACGGTGCGTGTATGGAATGAGCTGACAGAGGAAGTGGTGGAGGCTGATACAATTGCAACATTTAAAAGGCATCTGGATGGATACATAAATAGGAAAGGTTTAGAGGGATATGGGCCAAATGCTGGCAAATGAGACTAGATTAATTTGGGATATCTGTTCGGCATGGACAGGTTGGACCAAAAGTTCTGTTTCCTTGCTCTATGATACTATGGACATCAGCAGCAGCAGCAGAATTCTATTAAACGACAATTTGTAACATCCTGGCACAGCATATTCTCCACTCAACTATAACATCACATTTGCAGAAGCCATACTAGGCATACCTATACATGAGGTTTCAACCTGATGAAGCTACATCACAGGTTCAGAGATAGTAGGAACTGCAGATGCTGGAGAATCTGAGATA
>NC_063366.1:3121314-3151030 GCF_021869965.1 Rhincodon typus
CAGGCAGTCTGACTATCCTGTGGGCAATCAGGGGTGGAAATGTCCCTTATGCTGTGTGAGAAGATCCAGCTGAGAGAGCTGTTTACTCGGTGCTTTGTGCTGAACTGTTTGACTGGAGCTGTGTGTTGGATATTGAGTGTGTTTATTGGAAGCATTTCCCTTCTGATTTCCAGGCTGAGTTTTGTTGATGGCTCATTCCTGAATATGAGAAGGTGAGATGCAATTATCTGGGAGGTGCAGAGTGTCTGAGGATTCTTACTGATTTCCTGTTGTTGAGTTCTCTGTGTGTGCTGAGAGCTGATTATTATCCTGTGAATGGTTAGTTTTCTCTGTGTGTCGGGGTCTGGAATTTGCATGTCTTTTCAAATCTCTCTGAAGCCTCTCACCATCCTATCTCTACAATCACCTTAGATAACAAAAACGTGCTTTCATCTAGAAACTTCAATGACCTTTGGTTTCCCAAAGTGCTTTGCAGCCAGTTAACGTCCTTTCAAATGCGGACACTGGATGTTGCGTTTCCTACAGCAATGTTTGGACAGCAAGCTCCTTCAAGCAGTAATGTGAATCTATTTTCTTCATGGTATTGATTGATGAATTCACCAGGACACCAAGAATGACTCTCCCGTTCTTCTTCAAAATACTGCCAGGGATCTTTTATATGATATTAGAGAGTGCAGATGGGGCTTTGGTTTAAGATCCTATCTGAAAGACTTCATCTTTGACAGTGCAGCACTCCTTAATTAGAACACTGGAGTGTCAGCCTCAGTACTCAAAACCTGGAGTGGGACTCGAACCACGACCCTCTAAAGAGTAAAGATTGACAGTCACCATGGACCTGCACCCCTGTAAGTTCTCCACAGTCCTAGAAATTTGATTTTAGAGGATTTATGATTTTAATCCTTCTACTATTGGATGCTGAGCATTCAGCTGCCTGCGTCCTAAACTCTGGAATTCCATCCTTAAATATCTGTTTTTCTCCCTCTCTGTCCTTCAATAAGGCACTCCTTAAAATCTACCACTTTAACCAAGTTTTTTGTCATCTGTACTCAGATTACCTCATGTGCCTCAGGATCAAATATTGTTGACACTCCAGCAAATCACTTTTGGCCATTGGACTATGTTGAAAGTGCTATACAAATGCAAGTTGTTGCTGTCTTTTGTCATTGTGTACAAATCAGGAAGTGGCTGGTGTTCAGTTAGGGCAGGAGAACTTCATAAATCTCCATTGTTCTTGTTATAATTGTCCAGGATTCAACCAAACACTGACACCAAATCAAATGTGGAAATATCCAGACATTACTAGTGAGGTTTTTTTAAGAGGAGGGTCTTCAAGTCGGAAGGTGAAATGGAGAGGTTTAGAGAGGGAATTCCAGAGGTTGGGGTCTTGGCAGCTGAAAGAATGGTCACCAGTGGTTGGGCAATTAAAATCGAAGATGCTCATGAGGTAGAATTGGAGAATTGCAGAGATCTCGGAGGGTTGTAGGGTTGGAGGAGATTACAGAGGTAGGGAGGAGTGAATTCATGGGTTAATTTGAAAACAAAGAAGAGAATTTTCAAACCAATATGTTATCAGATATGTTATCATATATGTTTGGCAAGGCAGTAGAGTGATAGAGTCATACAGCATGGAAACAGTCTTTTCTGTCCAACTCGTCCATGTCAACCAAGTTTCCCAAACTAAACTAGTCCCACTTGCCTACGTTTGGCCCATTTCCCTCTAAACCTTTCCTATTCATGTACCTATCCAAATATCTTTTAAATGTTGTAACTATACCTGCGTCTACACTTCCTCTGGCAGTTCATTCTATATATGAACCACCCTCTGTGTGAAAAAGTTACCCCTCAAGTCCCTTTTAAATCTTTCATCTCATCTCAAAAATATGCCCCCCCAAGTTTTGAACTCCCTGATCCTAGGGAAAAGACCTTTGCTGTTCACTGAGTGAGATTTCTCATTATTAGACTTTGTAGGGATAGTTTATCATTGTTTGTTTGGTCACCTCTGAGGGCAGTTCTAAGTCAACCATGTTGTTTGGGACTGGAGTCACATGCAGACCAGACCAGGCAATTGTGACGGTTAACCTTTTCCAAAGAGCAATATTAAGGTTTTAGTACAAGCTGAATGTTTTCATGTTTTTATTTTCATTGTATTCTGGAAATGATTACATTTCTTGTTCACAATGTGGAGTGGTTGACGTTGAGAGCAGAGATGTCTTTGAGGGGAAGGTACATAAGCATATCAGGGAGAATGGAACAGAAGGATCTGCTGATTGGGTGATATGAAGAGGGTGAGAATAGGTTAATGGGAAGCATAAATACCAGCATAGACCAATTGGGCCGAATAGCCTGTTTATCTCAGTAATTTTATGTTTGTAACTTCCCATCATTCTTTTGAACTCTTAATCTCTGAATTGTTAATTCCACACCATAGCAATTTAGCTGCATACTTGGAGACTCACTTGTTGAAATGTCTTTTAATCTACCCTTTAAAGATTTTGTCTGAAGGCTTTGGCCTTTCCCAAAAGCCTGGGCTTGGGTTTGATAGTTTTGTCCAGTGCTGTCACTAACAGCTAACTTTCGGATGTGTGGTCTGAACGAGTGCAGTGTGTCTAATTTCCCATGATTAACCAGAACCTTTCGATCAGCTACACTGAAGCAATATTTTCTTCAGCTTCTAGCAGTTCCTGCTCAGCGTTTTTTTCCTTCAAATAATCTTGGAAAACAAGGAGAGAAATTTCTAAATCTCCATTGATTTGACATATCTCCTGTGTGTTTTCATATTAAAAACATATTCTCAGTGTAAATCTGCTTTTTCCCAGCAGGGCATGAGCTCATAGTAAATTACACTGTCTTTTCCTTTGTCCTATGACATCTGCGAAGAAGGGAGAAAAGGTAGTAGCCATAATATCTGATCTCGGTCACTATCCAGAGTCCCTGCTGGAAACAGAGGATGCGTGACCATCAAGTGAGGAAAAAGAAAGGACTTGTATCTGAATACCCACACAGGGGAATAGCAGGCTGATACTCACTTTGGAACAGTCTGGAACTGAGGAGTCAGCTCTTTCAGCAAAGGAGACGAGGGAGTTGGAGGAAATCATGTTTCCTTTTCCTGTTTTACAGAAGGATTGCACCGTACCACACCAGAAAATACAGAGAAGATAGACACCGCAGATACATCTTGGCCATCACCCAAGGAACAACTGCACAGCTGTGGGAAGACATCCAGTCCCTTCACAGCATTGCTCAACACAGAGGTGGTTGGGCAGTGAAGCCATCATCTGGAAATCCGTCGGGTCTGGGGAGCTTTGACATATCATCAGATTTGAAACTGGTCAGTGGTGTGGAGGCTTCCATCAGAGGCAACCTTTCCGAAGGTTTGGCTGTGGGTGATCAGTCAGAGTGAGGCTGGGCAGAAGAGTCAGTGGACTCCAAGTGTGGTGAAAGCCTCATGATCCACTGACTCATTTTAGCGGGTGTGAGGAGGGCCCTGTGGATATTTACATTCTCCTAACACATTTAGTGCATTTGTTAAAAATCTGTCAACACGACTGGCACATGGAAGAGAAACCATTCAAGTGTGAAATTTGTGATAAAACATTTGTGAAATTATATACCCTTCAAATACACCAGAGAGTTCACACTGGGGAGAAATCCTTCAAGTGTGAGGTCTGTGACCGATCCTTTGCACACTCATCAACACTGGTGAATCACCGACGCATTCACACAGGAGAGAAGCCTTTCAAGTGTGAGGTGTGCAACAAATCCTTTTCTAAATCATGGAGCCTGCTGATGCATCAACCCATTCACACAGGAGAGAAGCCGTTCACGTGTGAGGTGTGTGACAAATCCTTCTCCAAGTCATCAGCTCTTCGCCTGCACCAACGTACTCACACAGGGGAGAAACCATTCACGTGCACAATATGTGACAAATCATTCTCACAGTTGCCGAATCTCCACACACACCAACGCAGTCACACAGGAGAGAAACCATTTATCTGCGAGGTGTGCGACAAATCATTCTCTCAGTCTTCACACCTTCGTGTACACCAACGCATTCACACTGGTGAGAAACCATTCACGTGTGCCGTGTGCAATCAGTCATTTTCGCGGTCATCAACCCTCCTTGACCACCAACGCAGTCACACAGGAGAGAAACCGTACACATGTGGATTGTGTAACAAATCATTCTCACGGCCAACGCACCTTCTTGAACACCAATACATTCACACAGGGGAGAAACCTTACACATGTGAAGTGTGTGACAAATCATTCTCAGACTCATCGACTCTCCGCACCCACCGACGAATTCACACAGGGGAGAAACCATTCACCTGTGAGGTGTGTGATAAATCATTCTCTGAGTTATCAAAACTCAGGAGACACCAGAGGATTCACACAGGCGAGAAACCATTCAGGTGTGAGGTTTGTGCAAAGGCCTTCACCCAATCCTCCACGTTCCAGAGGCACCAGAGGATTCACACAGGGGAGAAACGCTTCCAGTGTGAGGTTTGTAACAAAGCTTTCACACGCTTATCAAACCTGGTCATCCATCAGAAGATCCACACTGGAGAGAAAGTCTTGGAGTGTGATGTTTCAGCAAAGCTTTCGTGACATTTCACAACCTTCTGCTTTACTGGAGAATTCATGGGAGAACCCATTTCAGCTGTTCGGTTTGTGAGAAGGTTTGCATTTACTCCTTCAATCTCCTGATAGACCAGCACATTTACACAGAGGAGAAACCATCAACATGAGTGACAAATCATTCTTGGATTTAATGGCCCTTTGCGCACAGCAATACATTGACACACGGGAGAAACTGGTTTGTGTGAGACAAAGCCTTCACCAGATAAAGGAACTTCCTGCACTAACAAACATTTGAGACAGGAGAGACTCTTCCCCTGCAGGTTGTGTTAGGATTTTCTCTGCCATGGACAAGAGGCAAATACCTCAATAGTTTATGCAGCATGATTTATCTTCCTTCTTGAAAGTATTTATGATTATCACATTCCTGAGGTCAGGAAATCAGGCAAAGGTGTTTTCTTCCCAAATCTGCATGGTAAGTCTTCAATTTTGCAAAAGCCTTCCAGCTTGAAGGCCCGAGCTTTTAGACCATTGGGGCCACAGGCTTTGTTGTTTCTTGTCTTTTTAATTGCTTGTTGCTGCTCTCATATTGATGGTGACTCACCCAAGGATTCTACCACAGGACACTGGGGAATATCAGTGGCCCTGTGAATTCATGGTTGAGAAATTGTTCAAAATGCTGTCTAGCATTTCCCCCCTGTGAACAAGGGGGATTTTGTGCATTTGACCTTGGCCTGTATACGGCCCTGGTGACTTTTAAAACTTTTATATGATCATGATCTGCATATTGTTGGATCTCATGGGCTTACTGTTCAAATTTGTCCTTTATCTTCTGAATCTGTCATTGGATGGTAGCTGCAGGCTGTTGAAATACTGCCTTGGGTTATTCTACCACAATGAAAGCTGATTGTTTTTGAAAGTCACATATTTGAGCATCATGTTCAGTGAGCCAGTCCTGGTGACCACAATGCTCGAACCCAATGATCTGGTCATGGGGTTCAGTACGGTTTACTTTATATTGATCCCACTATTTGAGAATTGAGTTGCGTGTGTGAAGTATTTTCAGATTGGCTAGAATTTCAATCTTCATTTGGGATGTTTTCAAGCTGAGACATTAATCATCTTCATCTTGGACTTTGAGCCTTGTGATGCCCTAGTGCTGTGTGGACGGTCATCACTGATTGAACGAGTCGATGATTTGTCCAGCATCATCAGTCATCCACATGGATTGTATGATAGAGACGTCACTTAGAACATTGACTTGGATTTAGATCTTTCAGAGGAACCTCTGACATGATCTTTGTTGCCAGCCAAATCCAAGAAGGATATTGAGAACAACATCAGAAATTCTGCATTATATATTTTGTTGTGACCAAAGTATGTGACCAGCAAATCAAGGGGTTTTGTGGATCATGCGCCATTAATTTGGATGTCCAAGAAACGTCATCACAATCCTGCAGTTGTTTCGTGGTGATATGACTGTAATTGTCTCGAGTGGGAGATCTGAAACAGAAACCTTCAAAATTCAGACTGATGTCAAGCAAGGTTGTGTGATAGCCCCCATTCTATTTACAATCAATCTGACAGTGACCATGCACCTCAAAGATCAACTGCCCTCTGATCAGTTTTAACTAGCATCTCAATGTGAAACCCACTTACCTCAATCCCCTGTATGCCAAAACTAAACTGACCATCACAGATACGTGTGATCTACAGTTTTCAGATGACTGCAGTTTTGCAGTCCACTCTGCAACAAATTTACCAATCACTGTCAATCCTTTGTGATGAAATCCAATTTTCTGTTGGATCCATTTGTACAGGAGAAGCCAGCAATCTTTGAATTGTAATATTCAGAACGTACTTAGTGCCAGGAGTTGTAAGCTGACTGCATTCAATTCTGCACAGCATTAAGATTGTGGCTTCTTACAAAGTTTTCAATTGATCACAAGCCAGTTCGGGGTTCAGTGAAGAACAGATCCAGAGTTACAGTCAGTGAGTATACAAGACAAACAGAAGCAGACTCTGTGTTAGGTGGTACTGCTGTTAGCTGTACTACTAGGAAGACTGCTGAATTACAAAGGTTCTGTGTAGAGTCCAGAAGGTCAGATAAGTTCAATGTTGTTAGAACACAGGAAGAGGTTCTGAGAATTGGAAAACAACCTAAATGTTGAGTCAGGGCCCTGTTTGTGACCTGGGAACTATGATGGCCCAGAAGAATCTGAGCTGTTAAAAATTCAGTCCAGCTGAGAATGTGAGCCTTTGAAGAACTCACAAGCAGTACTTGCATGTTGTAACCAGGTAAGATTAGAGCTTAGGAAAAACCTAGCTTGGTGAAGTTAGCTATCAGTGTAAAGCTGACGTTAAGCCTGTGCATATAGGAGTGCAGTTTTGAAGTCCAAGGGAACGTAGATGCAGGAAGAAATCGTGATCAAACAGAACTGGAGCAGTCATTGAAGCAGTACATGATTGAATAGTTCTTGTGAGTGAACATCAAAGACAGAAAAAGTGACGAATTATGATTCCTTTAGAAAATTAATGAGAGTTGATGACCCACCTTGTCATGAACACCCTGTGTGGGAAGGCATAGATTACTGTGAAATCTCTGGGATCATATTTGGTCTTACTTGCTGTGTGATGTGTGCTGTGGGGTGTTCGATCACAGTTAATTATCAATATTTACAATGTTAGCTGCACACGTTCGAATGTAAGCTGTACGTGTATTGTTTGTACTACTGCTCTGATGTTGTGAAGTAAAGTTGATTGTTGTTTATTCAAATCTATAGAATCTTGTGTCTTCAGTCAGTTGTTAAGTGCCCTGCACCTCCATTTTGACCACTTTCAAACAAAAGTTACTGATCCCTAGCCAGATTGTAACATGGATTTAGTGGTCTAGTCTGGTCTACTCTTCAATTCTCCATGGAGGCAACTGGCACTGCCCTTGAATTCTGCCAAAACCAAACTCCTATCAATCCACACCATAATCAGCTGACTATTTCCCTTCCTACATTTGTTAACGTAGAAACTCTGGAACATGTTTTTTCACTTCGCAGACCTTGACAGCCACATCTGCTAAAAGATAACATTTTCTAGGGGATTCTGAACCGGATCAACTGTGTTAGTTCAGCCTTGTACAAATGACAGCTAGCGAGAGTTTCACTGCAGAAGTTTGTACTGCTGAGAGTCAAGAGGGTGACTCACCACCATCTTCTCAAGGACAAATAGGGATGAGCAACAAATGTTGACTTTGCCAGTGATGCTTAAATCCCACAAACAAACTTCTAACAAACAATGAAGGCTTCATAATTGAACAAAATCAGATAGACCAGTTGTTATCACGCAGCAGGTCCTCTATGTATCAGCTGCATATAAGAGTGTTTGAGAAATTCCATTAGCAATACGTCCACTGCATTCCCCTAGATTTACCTTTCAAATTTAGCTAAGAAAGAAGGTAGGGGTATGGTATAGCCCATCTAAAAGATGCTACCTCTGACAGTACAGCATTCCCTCAGTACTGCATTGGATTGTCAGCCTCAGTTCTCAAGTTTCTGGAGTAAGACTTGAATCCAAAACCTTCTGACTAAGATGAGAGTGCTAACTATGTTGTTGCCAGTCGTGGATTAATGTTTCTGATGTATTACATGCAATTTCTGAGGGATTAAATTCTAAGGCAGTGTACGGAATGCTTTTCCCCCCAGTAAACAGGCAGCCTGAGTGTTTGATTGATTTAAAGTTGTAACTAGTTAGAATTACAGATATCAGTGTTGCCTTTGTGCCTGGTTTCCTGAAGCTGTGAAAGATGGTAAAGTCCCTCATATCAGGAGATGTGAAACTGATGGAGAAAAGTGGGTAGATTCCAGAGTGAGGAACCTATAGACTGTGTGCAACAAGCAAGAGAGCCAAACATGCTAAATCCTACACTCCAGAACAACCGTCCACTGTATGGAAGCTCTCTGGGTGAAACAAATTAATCCTCAATTCCCCTATAATCCTTCCGTCAACACTTTAAATCTCTGCTCCCCGGTTATTGACCTCTCTGCTCAGGGAAATGAGATTGAAAGAATCCCATAAGTTGCCTCTGCCATTTATGTCTCTTCCACTCATCCACCTGGACAAATGTCCATTAATTCTCCCCACAGCCCTCAGCCTGAACTCTCATCATTCTCTAATTTCTCCCCTACCTCCCCTCATGCCCTGTCTGAGCTCATCTTGTCCATTAGACCAACCTCCTGTTCCCATAACCATATTCTCACCAACGTACTGAACACAAAACCTCCCCTCCTAGACTCCATGTTAGCGATACTGTTCAAGGTTCTGTCTCTTCAGGTATTGCTCCTCATTCCTTTTAATCAACTGTTATCAGCCTCTCCTAAAAAAAGGAACAAATGCTTTGTCTTCTGTCTTTCTAAACTACTGCCCCATTTCCAGCCTCCTGTTTTGTCTAAATTCCTTCAACATGCTGTTACTTCCTAGATCCTGGACAAGGACATGGGTCAGCTGAGTATGGGATTAGTCAGGGTTGTTGGATCAGGTGGAGAATGATGGGCCAGTCGGGACGTCTCACAAGATGTGTAGAATCACTCTTTTGGAGGCTCCCTGAATCACTCCACAACTCGAAAAATGAAACCCAAAATCATTGCTTGGACTGCAAGTCAGTCTCCTCTCCCACATTCTTCCTTGTTCCCCCCTCCAGGGTCCTTTCCCCCTGTGCATGTGCCGATCCCACCACTGCAAGTCATCATTGCCTTGGATGCTGTGGGTCTTCCTCTTCTCATCTGCTGTCAAACACATCTGAGGCTACACATCCCACACTGATGTTGTCAGTTTGGAAGCTTCCGAGGATGAAGAATATTATTCTCTCACCAGAACTCTTTGTCAAACATTTACCAGGGGAACTGAGACAGCAGCTGCAATTTCTGAAGAAGGGTCCAGACCCGAAACATCAGCTTTCCTGCTCCTCTGATGCTGCTTGGCCTGCTGTGTTCATCCAGCTCTACACCTTGTTATCTTAGCTGCAATAACTGAGGTTTTATTCAGATGACACAATGACAAGTTTAAATCCCCACCTGATCTGCTGCTCAAAGTCACTTCCATTTCATCGGTCAATTTCCCAAGCTTCAGGAAACTCGTTGCTTCAGAAATTTTTGGAGCAATTTGTATTACAAACGGTGTTCCATGTGATGTTTTGCCTCAAACCTGTATTTGCATATGATGACATCAGGGGTCACATTAAAGTTGTAATCACAGCATATAAAGGTCTTTATCCAAAAATTCATTTCCGTGTTTATAAGTAGAATATTTGTACGCACTGTCCATTGTAAATTACTCAACATACATAGTCTGGATTATCACACACGAACAAAACTATTTATTCTTCCAGAGGTTTCCAATTTTGTCTGTTTCTTCACAGCAGATAATCTTTAAAATGTTCAGGAATACATAGAATATGCATGTTTTATTCGCTGTTCCTTTTGTTTCTGCCATGTCTTGAGGTGACATCGCTGGTAATGTTGTTGTCATGGCAACTGCTGCACTATCTCTGCAAATTCAGTCCCATCCTCAGTAACTGCAGTGCTGTCGATAGAAGAGGTTTAAGAAAGATATTTTGCATTGTATTGTGGTTAGATGCCCACTGTCATTTTATCTCTTTCAATGTGCTGTTGAAATTCTCACAAGCAAAGATTAATCTGGGGTTTATTTCTCAATCTGTGTACAGCATTATTCAGTTTGTGCTAACGCTCTGGATACTCTTGCAAAAATAATCCACATTTGTCCATTGTCTCCTTATAGCTAATACAGGCAATATCCTGAAAAACTTCTGCACCCTTTCCAAACCCTCCACGTGTTTCTTATCATGTGGCGACCAGAACTACACACAACACTCCAAATGTGGCCTGACTAAAATCTTATACAGTTGCAACATGATTTGCCAACTTTTACATTCAATGCCTCGACCAAAGAAAGCAAACATGCCATATGCCTTCTTTATCTCTTATCCATTTGTGTTGCCACTTTCAGGGAGCTATGGGCTTGGATCCCAAGATCCCTCTGCATATCACTGGTCCGAAGGTTCCAACCATTTACACAGTATACTTTCCTCTTGCATGCGACCTCCCAAAATGCATCATCTCACACTCGTTCAGATTAAACTCCATCTGCCATTTCTATCCCCAACTTTCCAGCTAATCTGTATACTGCTGCATCTTTTAATATCCTTCCTGACGATCAACAACTCCACCATTTAGTGATCTGAAAACCTACTAATCAGACTACCAACATTTTCAGCCAAATCAGTCTGATATGTTACAAACAACAGAGATCCCAGCGCTGATCCTTGCGGAGCACCACTAGTCATAGACCTCTATTGTGCTGCAAAGTTGGGTAGAGTACTTGGGGATTGGAAGGCAGGATGTTAGAATTTGTTTGTAAAATGATAGGAGGGAAGAGTACATAGTCCCTTTAAAAGATGATGTGCTTTTCTAGGGAGATGACAGGCAGATTATACCACTTTTCACATTTCCTTTAGCAGATTACAAGGTGAGGCAAGCTTCTGTGGGTGTTTCAGTTTTAATTATCAAACGGCTCTGTAACAATTATAACGCTATTTATTTCCAAAGCTAAGCTAATTTTGTAAACAACTTGCCAACTCACCATGGAGTCCATGCTCTTTGATCTTCTTGATCAGCCTACAATGAGTGACCTTGTCAAAGGCCTTGCTAAAGTCCATGCAGACAACATCCGCTGCCTTAGGCTCATCAATCATTTTGATCACTTCCTTAAAAACCTCAATCAAGTTTGTGAGACAAGACCTCCCCTGCATAAAGCCATGCTGAGCTGTTCCATGTCGATTTTTCTCCTGACTAAGAATCTTCTCCAACAATATCTGTATCAGTAATGTAATGCTCGTAAGTTTATAATTTCCTGGATTATCCCTGTTGCCCTTCTTGAACAAAGGAATAACATTGGGTATTGTTCAGTCTTCTGGGATCTCACCTGTAGCTAAACGGGAAACAAAAGATCTCTGTAAAGACCTCAGCAATATCTTCCCTGACCTCCTTCAGTATCCTGAGATAGATCCCATCAGGCCATGGGGAATTATCTACCTTAATGTTTTTCAAAACACCCAGCACCTTCTACTTCTTAATATTGACATGCCTTAGAATATCAATAGTCAGATGCCATGTAAACTGTGCCATCAATTCACTATGAGCTTGAATTGTGCTGGTGAAGACCAGTTTTGTTGTTAGAATATGCGTTCAAATTCAAAAACATTAGGAGAAATATTAATTGAATGGCAATTTTGAAATTTCTTCCCTTGCTTTCCAAAATTGGTGGAAGAAATAATGGGCAAGAAGTGCCAGAAGCTAGGGAAAATATTGCTTCAGTGTAGCTGATTGAAGGGTTCTGGTTTATCCTGGGAAATTAGATACACTGCGCTCACTCAGACTGCACATCCCAAATTCAGCTTTCAGTCACAGCTCTGGGCAAAACTGTCAAATCCAAGCCAAGTCTTTGGGAAAGGCTAAGGCCTCCCAGGGAAATCTTTAGTCATCAAAAGTCATTTCAAATAAATGTATTTCCATGCCCAGCAGTCAAATTGCTATGCAGATAGCAGAGATAGGGACAAATAAAGCCACCGAAAGATCTGAAAACAAGAATGAGAAAATTGACGTGTTGTTTGAGTAAATGTAGATCAGCGAGCACAGGCGTGATTGGTGAATGGGTCTTGATGTAAACTAGGACATGGATGGTAGAGTTTTGGACGATCTCAGGTTTACAGTGCAAAATATGAGAGCATTGAGGAGAGCATTGCAGTAGTTGAGTCTACAGCCTACAAATTTAGGGATAAGGGTTTCAGCAGTAGATGAGCCGAGGCAGACTGTTGTCAGTTTGAAAGTCCCCATGGATGAAGAATGCTATTCCAATACTAGAAATCTCTGAGAAACATCTGCCTGGGGAACTGAGACAGCAGCTGCAATAAGTGAGGTTTTATTCAGATGGGACACTGACAAGTTTAAATCTCCACCTAATCTGTTGCTCAAAGTCACCTCCATTTTACCGGTCAGTTTCCCAAGCTTCAGAAAACGTATGTTGCTGCAGAAATATTTGGATTGACCGTGAGAGACATCAATCAGAGAGCCCACTCATTCTGCCCATTCTGCCCTCCTCCTCTTCCAGAGCTGGTTCATTTACTACAGGGACTAAAAACCAAGTGAGGAGATGGTGAGTGAAGGAGCAGCTTTTATACAAATTGAATCCCATAATATCCACACCATTCTTCAGCATTCTGATTATCAGCAGTGGAAATGTCCTTTTTGCTGTGTGAGAAGATCCGGCTGAAAGCTGCTTACTCAATGTTTTGTGCTGAATTGTTTGACTGGAGCTGTGTGTTGGATATTGAATGAATATTGGAAGCAGTTCCTTGCTGATTTGCATCCTAATAATGGCTCATTGCTGATTGTGTAACCTGTGGTAGGTAGGTACTTCAGCGCCAGGGTTGGAAGGGACTCCAAACTCTGGAAAGAAACCATCGGAAATGAAGGAGTTGGGAATTGTAACTCCACCAGAATTCTCCTGCATACCAGCTTGTCATCACCAACTCAGTGTTCTGCCATAAGGACAAGTTCAAGAATTCTTGGAGAAATCCACGACCAAACCATTGGCACATGATTGACTTTCAAGACTAAAGGAATGTCAGCATTACCAAAGCGATGATCAGTACAGATGTCTGCTGGACAGACCACCGACTCATCCACTCCTCAATATCCATTAAATACCACCACAAACAGCTGAAGGTGAAGAAAAAGTTCAGGAGAAAGTTCAACATTCAGTGACTTCAAGAGCCAAGCAGGCTAGTGAATTTCCAACAGTCTTCACCGAGATCTCCAAAGAATTTATGTTAATGGAGTGTAACAAATCGATTAAGAGGTGAAGACAGTCATCATCTCGTGCTATAATGGAATATAAGACCAGGAAACACCAAGACTTGTTGAACAAGAATGACCACATCATCTAAAACTTCATCAATAAAAGAGGAAAGCTGGCAAAATACAAGAAATGCCTGGCAAAATACCAGAAATGCCTGGCAAAATGACATCACCAGCAAGCCAAATAGGAAAACTCAACAAACAGCAATGTGGAGATGCAAAGAAGAACTAGTGAAAACAAGATCCAATAGGGAACTGACAAAGCTAAGGAGCTGCAACTCCTTGTCCACAAGCATGACACCCAGCGCTTCTTCAGTGCCATCAATACAATATATGGACCCAACAGCCTTGGTGTAGGAGCATAGTTAGGATGGAATCATTTTAAGAGAAAGGGAAAATATCAGCCTTCAATGGAGAGAACACTTCAAAGAACTCCTAAACTGCAATACACTTGTGACAAGGATGTGTTTGAGGAAATCCTCCAACTCCCTATCAAAGATGATCTTGGACTCTCACCTAGTGTAGCAGAAGTCGAAGCCACCATTAGACAAATGAAGAATGGAAAAGCTGCAGGAATGTTTGGGATTCCAGTGGAGATTTTAAAACTTGGAGGAGCAGAGCTTACTCATCATCTCCAACTGTTCCTGAAAATCACAGACAAAGAAGAAATCCATGCTAATCTCACAGATGCTGCAATCACCACCGTCATCAAGAAAAGAGACAAAGTGAACTGTGGGAATTACCGAAGAATCACCCCACACTCCCTCGTTGCCAAACCTCACGAGGCACCTTCTCACAGTCTCTGAAGAAATCCTTCTGAAAGCCAGTTGGCTTCTGAACCATCTGTGGAACTGTGGACATAATTTTCACTGCTGGACAACTCCAACAGAAATGCCATGAAAACACCAACTGCTCTGAACAGCCTTCATCAATCTTATCAAAGCCTTTGGCGCAGTCTTTTGAGAAGTGCCATGGAAGACCCTGTCAAAGGCCAGCTGTCTGGAAAATTCATCAACATCCCCTGTCTCCTTCATAACAAGATGTCAGTGATGGTCTTCTCCGATGATAATATGACAGAATTCTTTGAGGTCAAAGCAAAAGTCAAGCAAAGACCTGTCATCATTCTGACCCTTTTCTATATCTATGTCATCACCATTCTTCATCTTGTCAAGAACCGGCTTCTGGATGATGTCGACATTGTCTGCAGGATGGCAAAATATTTTTCAACCTCAACCGGTTAAAATCCAAGATGAAAATGACACTAACCTCACTTGTGGAACTTCAGTATGGGGATGACAACATCCATCTCCCCTCTCTTGGAAGGGAATCTTCAAGTCATGCTTAATGCTTTTGGAAGCATACCAAAGAATTGGTCTCAGCCTCAACCTCAAAAACACTCAAGTCATAGAGTCATACAGCATGGAAACAGACCCTTCGGTCCAACCAGTCCATGCCGAACATAATCCCAGAAGAAACTAGTCCCACCTGCTTGCTACTGGCCCATATCCTTCCAAACCTTTCCTACCCTGTACTTATCTAAGTGTCTTTTAAACGTTGTAACTGTGCCCACATCCACTACTTCCTCACGAAGTTCATTCCACACGCAAACCACCCTCTGTGTATAAAAATTGCCCCTCATGTCTTCTTTAAATGTCTCTTCTCTCACCGAGTCTTGAAATCTCCCATCCTAGGGAAAAGACATCTACCATTAACCCTATCTCCAGCCCACATTACCTTATAAACCTCCATAAGGTCACCTCTGAACCTCCTATGGTCCAGTGGAAAAACGTCCCAGCCTATCCAATCTTTCTTTAAACTCAAACCTTCCATACCCAGCAACATCCTTGTAAATCTCTTCTGAACCCTCTCTATCTTAATAATATCCTTCCTATAACAGGACGACCAGAACTGAACACAATACTCCAGAAGAGGCCTTGAAAATGACCTATACAACCTCAACATGACTTCCCAACTCCCATACTCAAAGTACTGAGCAATGAAGGCAAGCGTGCCAAATGCCTTTTTAACTACCCTGTCATATGTGATGCAAACTTCAAAGAATTAGGTACCTGAACCCCTAGGTCTCTTTTCTACAGCACTACCCAAAGCCCTACCCTTGCTTGTTGTAATAAAAATGCAATACCTTGCATTTATGCAAATTAAACTCCATCTGCTATTTTTCAGCCCACTGACCCATTTCATCAAGATCGCTCTGTAACATTAGAAAACCTTCTTCACTGTCTACTTTGCCAATAATTTTGGTGTCGTCGGCAAACTTACTAACCATGCCTTCTATATTCTCATCCAAATCATTTATATAAATAACAAACAAAAGAGGACCCAGAATTGATCCTTGTGGTGATAGGCCTGCAGTCCGAAAAGCAACCTGCTACCATCATTCTCTGTCTCCTGCAAGCTTACCCTGAATTCCATGTGACATAACTTTACTAATTAGTCTACCATGCGGAACTTTGTCAAAGACTTTACTAAAGTCCAAGTAAACAACGTCCACTGCTCTGCCATCATCAATCTTTTTGGTAACTTCCTCAAAAAAACTCAAGTTTGTAAGACACATTTTTCCTTGCACAAAACTATGCTGACTTCCCTAAATAAAAACCTAAAGAACTGCGGATACCTTAAATCAGAAACAAAAACAAGTTGCTGGAAAAGCTGAACAGGTTTCGCAGCAGCTGTGAAGAGAAATCAGAGTTAACATTTTGGGTCTGGTGACCCTTCCTCAGAACTGGACCCAAAACGTTAACTCTGTTTTCTCTTCATAGATGCTGCCAGACCTGCTGAGCTTTTCCAGCAATTCTGTTTTTGTTTCTGACTTACAGCATCTGCAGTTCTTTCAGTTTTTATTTAGTGTTTAACTCGCTGCCACATCTCTTCTAGGCATGCCTGCCTTGAAGAAGTTCTGCTCCTCTCTCCAATAGGATTCCGTTCCAATCTTTTTTTCCTGACTATCCCTAATCAATTTTTGCCTGTCTAAATGTTTATAAATCCTATCTTTTAGAATCACCTCCAACAGCTTACCCATGACAAAGTCAGATTCACAGGTCTGTAGTTCTCCAGTTTCTCCTTACGACCTTTGTTAAACAAAGGCACAATATTAGCTACCCTCCAATCATCAGCGACCTCACCCATAGTTATAGATGATGCAAATATTTCTGCAAGGGGCCCCACAACTTCCTTCCTTAATTCCCACTGCGCTTTGGGATACATTAGATGTGGTTCATGGGTATTATCCACCTCTATATTCTCTAAGACCTCCAGAACTGCATCTTCTGTAGTGTGAACTGTTTCTAAAACCTCAATATTTATTTCCCTGAGTTCTCTAGTCTCCATTTCTTTCTCCACAGTCCTTTACCATCTTGTCCCAAGTCATGTTCCAGGCCATCCCTCCATAAAGATCAACGGAAAATTCCTCGCAAATATGGAACATTTCCCCTACCTGGGAAGTTACTGTCATCTAAGACTGACATTGATGTGGAGATCCAACATCGCATCCAATCCATGAGTGCCACCTTTGGGCACCTAAGGATGAGAGTCTTCGATGGCTGTGACATTTACCAACATCCTTCTATATGGCTCCGACATTTGGACTACATATAGTGGCCATGTCAGGAAGAAGAGAAGTACCATCAACAATCTTTGAGATGGAGTCTCACATAAACTGCATACTAACATCAGTGTCCTTGAAGGAGCCAATAGCACCAGCATTGAGGCCATAATAAAACAAAACCAACTCTCCTGGATCCCCATGTGCTTTGGAATGCCTGAGTTTTAATTGCCAAATACATCTTGTTTGCCTGCTGGCTTTGGCACCACATGTACTAAAATTGAAGCTCAAGGAAGGCACTCGAATGAGGTGACTAAGGAAATGCTTCCAAGATGTCCTGAAGGTTTACCTCAAGAAATGCAATACAGATATCAATGTCTGGGAGACCTTTACTCAGATGACACCGACCTGGGGGAATCTCCTGTATAAAGAGTCATGTTCTTCAAGAATATCTGTCAGGACTTGGAAGTATGGAAAAGCAACTGGAGAAAGGAATACCAGTGATCATGAGGCCAAGGACCAATTCCAACTCCTGGAAACACCTGCCATATGTGTGGCCAGAGATGCAGCTCCAGGATCGGCTTCAACAGCCATGCAAAGAACCACAGAACCCATGACCAGGGATTCTTACTTGGACAATCATACTCGTTAATGAGTGATAACCATCAACGACATCTGAAATGAGAAGGTGAAATACAATTATCTGGGAGATGTAGAGTGTCTGAGGATACTTTCTGATTTCCTATTATTGAATTCTGAGTGTTTTGAGAGCTGGTTATTATATTGTGGACTGTAAATGGTCAGTTCCCTCTGTGTATCGGGATCTTGATGTCTTTTCAAATCCCTCCAAGACATCCCACCACCCTATTTCTGTAATCTCCTAAGGAAACAAACCGATGACTTGCATTTGTATTGAACCTTTCATGAACACCAGATCCCAAAACTATTTACAGCCAATGAAGTACTTTTTAAAAGTATTCACTGTTGCAATTGGAGTGAAAGCTTTTCTACTGGCTTATTGTATGTTTGTGTCTGATTCTATGAAGGGTACTCCGTTACCATCCCTGGCTGTCACTGTCATTTCCCGATGATGGTCAGGAATGGAGACGCTGTATATTGAAGAGCTGCAAGCTTCACTCATAGGAGAGACCAGTGACCCCTTAGCTCAGCTCATCTGCCGCTGAATCCCCACATTAATACCTTTGCAGGCTGTAGACTCAACTATTCAAATGCTGTCATGGACACCATCACATTTTGCTCTGTAAACTTGAGCACCTCCAAAACTCTGCTGCAGATATCCTAGTTGTCACCATTCCCCAAATAGCCCTGTGCTTGCTGATCTATATTGGCTCCTATACAAGCAATACCTTGAATTTAAAATTCTCCTCCTTGTTTACAAATGCCTCAATGGCCACGCCTCTCCCTATCTCTATAATCTCCATAGCAATTCAGCTGTGTTAATCGGAGATACACTTACTGAAATGTATCTTAAAGCTTTCTTTAAAGATTTCACTTCATTGCCTTGGCCTTTCCAAAAAGGCTAGGTTTGGATTTGACAGTGTTGACCAGTGTTATGGCTGACAGCTGAACTTGGGATGTGCAGTTTGTAAAGGTTTGTCACTTTTTTGGGTTCAGTAACTGGTGTATTTATTCCTAGCTTTTTTAAAATGACGGGTTGAGACAGAGGTGTTGAGCAGACTGCTGAAAGCCATTGGAGTAAACAATGGCTTTCTTTTAAAGTTGGAATAATAGAAGCAGTCTGAATGGATGGGGTAAAGGTACCACAGAAACAGATTTTTAGTTTTAGCCTTCTGCAGTTGCTGGGGTCTTGAAGCTGAATGTGGAAATTCTTATTTCCTGTCTGTCTGTTACAGCTAAAAGCTGGGATTCATTTCCTGCTGCTAGAATTGCATGTGAGACAATTTATTTTATTGAATTTGCCTTTGCCAAGGGTGTGTTTATGGGATGTTACTATATTGGAACAGTTAATTAGTAGTAGTTAATATATATACTATTTTGTTCATAATTTCGATAAAGTTACAGTTAAGCAAATTCTTTTATTTTTATTCTGTCTGAATTTTAACTGTAGTATAAAAATAAAACATGTTTGGCTTAACGTTGAGTAGTTTAACCAATTAAACTGCATCTGGAACGCAACGTCTTACACTTACCTTGATAAGATAAGAAAATGTTAGGATATATACTGTCTTCTTAATATATTTGGAGGCGGTTTAGTCCGGTCCATAACACTAATGTTCCAGGAGATTTGACAACTGTCTGAAGCCATTATTATGGAACATACACTCTAACAGTTACTCCCCTGCTTGAGTAGTTTAATGGACCAGGAGATACACTGTTTGTGTGAAAGACACATCTCACACCTGAATGTTTTCTCACCAATATAGAGCCACTGGTGTCTTAGAAGATCAGAGGCTTGGGTGAAAGCCTTTTCAGAAACATCACAGCTGAGGGATATTCCCCTGTGTGAATTCTCTCATATCTCTGACGGTGTGATGACCTCAAGATGGATTTGTCACACACCTCATATGGGAATTGCTTCTCCCTCGTGTGAATAAATCAGAGATCCGCAAGGGTTGGTACCTATGAGGGCTTGGTGGCAAACCTCAGTATCAAGACATTTCTCTCGTGTAAATTCTCTGTTGCCTTGGAGATCAGAGGATTGAATAAAAGCCATTTCATAAACCTCATATTGGAAGAGTTTCTCTCCAGTGTGAATTATTTGGTGTATCAGGAGGCTTAAAGGTGTCACAAACACTTTATCATAAACCTCACACTCGAGAAGTTTCACTGTGAAAGATCGTAAAGTCCTTGGTGTCAGGAGAACTGAAGTTGATGGGGGAAAGTGTGTAGACTCCAGAACGAAGTTACAGCCCACAGGCTAGGCAATAATAGAGTATGCCCACATCAAAAACCTAAACATCCTAAATCCCACTTGCTTAAATACAGCCATACTCCAGAACAACAATTTACTGTCTGAAAATTGCAGGTTTGTCTCAGTGAGGCTGAGCTGCAATGCACCCTCTCACCACTAGATACACTGGGTCTGGATGCCTCTTTTCCCTGTTTGGCCCAGGTCTTGCTCCTAAATCTAGTGTCTGATAACATTAAAGTTGGGAATGCAGGAACATCTGAATGTTTGAGGTACATGAACCTTGATCCTCATCCAGGTATGAGTGACTTGGGTTAATCTGACACACCAGGGACAGTTTACATGGACTGTATCTAACCAGTGCTATAGCTTCTCTGTGAATTTTGATGGGACAGTGGGAAAAAGTTATTCCATCCCCATTGTTGTTCCTTCAAATTCATGTGCGAGTGCTTTTTGAATGTGATGAGCTATTGCTTCTATCACTCTTTCAGACAGTGAATTCCAGACCATCACCACCCACTGCGTTGAAAAAAATGACTCTTCAACTCCCTGTCTAACTGTTCTGTCAATGACTGCTGATCACTCATCTTCCTATCATGGCTCCATGTTAGCTTACGTTGCTCACTGTTGTCTCTCTTTAGCTTTCTATTTTAAATTGGCTGTTATCAACCCCTCTCTTAAGAATAAAACTTGATGCCCTGCAAATTATTCTGATTTCCAACCTCACAGAACTTGGCAAGGTCCTTAAATGTGTTGTTATCTTCCAAACCCTTGGAAAGGACTTGGAGTCACTTGAAGAGTGAGGGGCAGAGATGAAAGTAAAGGAAAGGTTGTGGCATCAGGTACAGGATGAGAGTCTAGCAGGGAGGTCTGGTGAGTTGTGAGGAATCATTTCACTATGTCCCTCCCCCACTCAACCTCTGACTGACAGTCACTTTCAAAATACAGGTTGCTACTTGCCAAGAGGTGCTTTCAGATCCCTTCCTTATGAGACCCTCTTTCCAGTGCACCTCCCTCCTGTGCATGTGCTAATCCCACTAGTGCTGTATGTCTTCCTCTTCTGATCTGTTGTCAAATACATTCGATACTGCACATCCCATACTGATGTTGTCAGCTTTAAAGTCTCTGAGGATGAATAATGTTATTCCCACCCAAGAAATCTCCGTCAAACATTTACCAGGGGAACTGAGACAGCAGCTGCAATAAGTGAGGTTTTATTCAGATGGGACACTGACAAGTTTAAATCCCCACCTGATCTGCTGCACAAAGTCACCTCCATTTCACCGGTCAGTTTCCCAAGTTTCAGGAAACTCATGTTGCTGCAGAAATATTTGGATTGACTGTGAGAGACGTCAATCAGAGAGCCCACCCACTCTGCCCATTCTCTCCTCTTCCTCTTCCAGAGCGAGTTCATTTCCTATAGAGACTGAAAACCAAGTGAGGAGATGGTGAGTGAAGGAGCAGCTTTTATACAAATTGTACCCCATAATATCCACACCAATCTTCAGGCAGTCTGACTATCCTGTGGGTAATCGGGGTGGAAATGTCCCTTATGCTGTGTGAGAAGATCCAGCTGAGAGAGCTGTTTACTCGGTGCTTTGTACTGAACTGTTTGACTGGAGTTGTGTGTTGGATATTGAGTGTGTTTGTTGGAAGCATTTCCCTTCTGATTTTCAGATTGTGTTGTCGTTGATGGCTCGTTCCTGAATATGAAAAGGTGAGGCGTAATTATCTGGGAGATGCAGAGTGTCTGAGAATTCAAACTGATATCCTGTTGTTAAGTTTTATATGTGTGTTGGGGGCTGGTTATTATCCTGTGGATTGTAAATGGTCACGTGTGTTCGTATTGAGATGTGGAAATTTACTGGCTTTTCATATCCCTCCAAGGCCTCCTTCCACTATCAATGTGTCCCTCTCAGCAAAGAAAAGACATGCAGTTATATGCAGACTTTCATAACCACCAGATGTTCCAAAGTGCTTTCCTGCCAATGAAGTACTTTATGAATTGTGTTTGCTGTTGTAATGTCAGAAAGTGGTGTGCATGCATAGCAATCTCCTTCGAACATCATTGTGATGTTGTACAGGATGTTGGTGAGGCCTTTTCTGGAGTACTGTGTCCAGTTCTGGTCATCGTGTTATAGGAATGATATTATTAAACTGGAGAGGGTTCAGAAAAGATTTACCAGAATGTTGCTGGGAATGGAGGGCTTGAGTTGTAAAATAGTCTTGATAGGCTAGAACTTTTTTTAACTGAAGCTTAGGAGGTTCCTTTATAGAGGTTACCTTTATAGAAGTTTGTAAAATCATGAGGCATAGATAAAGTGAATAGCAAAAGTCTTTTCCGTAAGATGGGGGAGTTCAAAACAAGAAACAAATCTTTAAGGTAGGAGGAGAAAGATTTAATAAGTACATGAGGGATGACCTGTTTACATAGAGAGTGGTTCATATGTGGAAGTGGTGGATGCAGGTACAGTTACAATGTTTAAAAGACATTTAGATAAATTCATGAATAGGAAATGTTTGGATGGATATGGGCCAAGCACAGGCAGTAGGACTAGTTTAGTTTGTGAACATGGTCAGCGTGAACCTTTTGGTCCAAAAGGTCTTTTTCCATGCTGTATGACTTTATGACTCTATCTGTTTCGTCAATGAGGTATTGATATCGTCCCTTAGATTCTGTTAACTTTTGAAAAGAGATTTGAAGTCCTGGTGACCAATTTAAATTGCATGACAAGGTTTCAAATTTCCAACTTTTTACTCCAATAAACCAATAAAAAGAAACATTGCCTAAACTACATCAAGTCAGCAACTAGCACTCTGAATTGCAGAAGAGATGTCTACCTTTAACTTAACAGACCTGAATATACCACAGTTATAATTTACATTCCACTTTCTCCAGAATCTCAGTTTTTGAAAGAACCATTCCAAGTTCAAACCCAGCTTTCAGGAGATTCACTTTTCCCATTTCACTGATTCATAACTTTCAGTGACCATCAAAAGGTGTTTCTCTGAGTTTCCAGAGAAACTGTGAACTGACTGCCAACCTTCCTCGGCCTCACCAAGACAAAATTTCCAGGCTTTTTAAGATTATCACAGAACATGTCATATTGTTGAGACCGTGGTCCCTCCCACATTCTACTTGGCAGCCGATAGAAGGACACCCTCTCCTCTCTGCTGACTACACTGGCTGCAGTCCTTGGGGCCTCTCTCTAACCTGTCACACACACTGCCTCCCTCTCTCGCTCTCTCTCTCTTTCTCTCTCTCTTTCTGTAATCTCAGAGACAGAGTCTGTCCAGTCAGCTTCAACTTCTCTTGACCTTGTTTTCAGGTGTGATAACTTCTCATCTTGCACAACAAGTTTCAATTTGTGCCCATGGTAACCAGACCACGTGGCCTGTTACCAGGCAGAGTTCTGTAATCTCAAAACAACCTTCATTGTGTTGTTTTAAATTTAAAATATAACAAACTTACAAAGACCAATAAAGCACACCTGGCCTCCGCCTGCTTGACAGTGGTGAGGATTTGTGTGTTTGAAGGGAATTTACCCAACAGTTCAGGAGGAAGGATACGTAGGATGGTGACGGAGGAGTCTTGGATGTTTCCTATTGACTCGTTTCAGTGATATTAGCTCACGATGAACTCATAGCGCCTTTTACACTCCATTTTACACTGCCTTCTCCATTGCCTTCATGTCTGTGAAAATGGGGATATGGGCAGAGGAAAGAAAATTGCTGCACTGTCTGCTTCTGGTCACTATCCAATGACCCTGATGGAAACAGAGGGTGACAGTCAAATGAGGAAAAAGAAAGGACTTGTATCTGATTCCCCCACGCAGGGGAATAGCAGACTGGCAGTCATTGTGGAACAGTCTCTAACTGTGGAGTCAGTTCCTTCAGCAAATGGGGAGAGGGAGTTGGAGGAAATCACATTTCCTTTTCCTGTTTTACAGAACAATTGCACTGTACTACAACAGAGAATGCAGAGACGGTAAACACCACAGATCCTGACCATAACCCAAGGAACAACTGCATAACTGTGGGAAGACATCTAGTCCCTTCACAACATTGCTCAACACAGAGAAGGTTGGGCAGTGAAACCATTATCTGGAAATCAGTTGGGTCAGGGGAGCTTTGACATATCATCAGATCTGAAACTGGTCTGTGGTGTGGAGCCTTCCATCAGAATCAACCTTTCTGAAGGTTCAGCTGTGGGTGATCGGTCAGGTTGAGACTGGGAAGAAATGTGAGTGGCTCGAAGCGTGGTGAAAGCTTCAATCATTTATCAAACCTGTTGAACTATTGACTCATTCCTACTGATGAGAGACTGTTCAAGAGTTGGGAGGGCTCCATAAACTCACGATATATCCTGACCCACTTGAGTTGTCCCTCAGCTGAGCAGCAAAATGGAAGGAAAACGATTTGAGTGTGAACTTTGTGACCGAGCTTTTATACATTTTTCGAGGCTAGTGAGTCACCGACGCATTCATACTGGGGAGAAACCATTCAAATGCGAGGTTTGTGACCAAGCTTTTGCACACTCATCTACACTCGTAAATCACCGACGCATTCACACTGGGGAGAAGCCATTCAAATGTGAAGTGTGCAACAAATCATTCTCGCGGTCATCAACCTTCCTCATGCACCAGTACATTCATACGGGAGAGAAACCATTCACTTGTGAGGTGTGTATCAAATCGTTCTCTGATTTATCAAGCCTTCGTGCTCACGAGCGTACTCATAACAGAGAGAAACTGTTTACTTGTGAAATATGTGACAAAGCCTTCACACAGTCATCGAACCTCCTGCGCCATCAGACAATCCACACAGGGGAGAAGCCCTTCAAGTGTGAGGTTTGTGGTAAAACTTTCCCGACATCTACCAGGCTTCTGATGCATCACAGGATTCACACAGGAGAGAAACACTTCAGATGTGAGGTTTGTGAGATGGCTTTCACTCAATACTCACATCTCCTGATGCACCAGAGGATTCACACAGGGGAGAAGCCTTTTAAATGTGAGGTGTGTGATCGAGCCTTCACACAGCCATCGACGCTCATGCAACATCGACGCATTCACACTGGGGAGAAACCGTTCACATGTCATATGTGCAACAAATCATTTTCGCGGTCATCGACCCTCCGTGACCACCAACGCACTCACACAGGGGAGAAACCATTCACATGTGAGCTGTGTGACAAAGCCTATAGGCACTTGTCAACACTCCTGGCTCATCAGAGGATCCACACTTGAACTGGGAGGTTTGCGTTGATGTTCTCTTTCAGTCTTCAATCCTGCTGAATATCATGGAATTCCCAAAGGAGAAAAGGCATCCAGGTGTGAGAACGTGTGTCAAAGCTGTCAAATAGTCAGTATTTCTCTTGGTCCATGAATGCACTCACACAGGGAGATTCCCAAGTAATGTGATTTCTGTAATAAAGTCTTCTGTAATAAAGTTTCAGACCTCCTGGAACATCAGTAAAATCCACACAGAAGATATACCCTTCCAGTGTGCTGTGTGTCGGGGATTCTTGTGCCTTCTCCTGCTCTCTCACCATACACCGGCATCTCCACATGGACTTGGAGCATGGTCACCTGATTCTGTTGCACTGAGAGCTGCCTGTGTTGTTTCCCCTCCAGTGCTCACACAGGGGAGCTGCCATTCCAAAGCACTGTCTATCAGAGCAGGGCCTGTCTCAAACCTCTCTTCCATTGGCCCTATTATTTCAAAAAGCCAATTTAACCCTTAATCCGATCTCCAAACATCAAAAGAAGACATCAGCATGTATAGGAGTTCCTTTCAGTTCAGCGTCAAGTACAAGTCACTCACTGACTCTCACTCTGACCAAGAAAACAATCAGATACTCAGTGGTTAGAAAGGCTTCAGCTTCTGATCGACCAGCACAAGCACCTGGGAGAGAAGCCATTCCTGAGTGGTAATGAAGGTACTTCAATTAGCCTCAAGTGTCTCTGATTTATGGAGGAGGAGAATCAGCCGGGAACCCCATTCCTCATCGGTGAGCACAGGTGGGAAGTCAGGGGGAAGGCAGGATGTGTCTCGGCTGTGACAGTTACCATTGTCTCACAGCATTCGCTGCCTGGCTGTCCACATGCTGAACAGCCAGTTGGATCAGAGCTGTAGAGGTCAATCAATATCCACAGCCTGTCCTCCAGGTCTGTACCTTCAGGATTGGAGGGAATGTGAGAGGGCAACAACTTACACTTATATGAGAGCCTTCAAGATTCAAAACATCCGAAGATATTTCATACAAAAACAGTCTGATAAAGATTAACACTGAGACAGAGAAGGAGAGACAAAGAGGTGATGTCACTATGTCTGTGGGAGGATTTCCTCACCCACACGTGATTCAGAAGAATGTGTGTCAGGATTTTCCCTGCTGTGGATAAGAGGGAATTATCTCAATAGTTTCCACACATAATTTTTCTCTTTTCATGAAGATAGTTACAATTCTCACACCCCTGAAGTAGAGGCTGTGTTTCTTTTCTTCCCAAATCTGCAGGTTAAGTGTGGGAGCCTTGACTTTTGAAACTCATCAGGACTGCAGGATTTGTTGTTTCTCATCTGTTTGATTGCTTGTTGCAGCTGTCCCATTGATGGTGTCTCACCCATAGATTCTGCCACAAGGTATTAGGGGATAGACTGGAGGGTATCAACTTTCCCTGTGGATTCATGGTTGACGTGTTGTTCAAAATGTTCTCTCCAGTGTTAATGGGTGTCTGTCATTCTTCGGAAGAGAAACACCATCCTGTGAATGAAACGGGTTTTGTTCTTTTGACCTCAGTCTATAGGTGGCCTTGGTGACTTCAAAATAATTTACATGACATGAAGATCAGCCTGTAGCTGGATCTTTCAGGCTTTCTCTAGCACGACATGTCATTTGTCTTCCAGATTTAACTTTGAGTGTCAACTTCGAGCTGTTGAAATGCTGCCCCTTGAGTAGTGACCTTGGCTAGTTCTGCCCATCAGTGAGGGCTGATGGTAATTTTGTTGCAGAAGGTCAAATATTTGAGAGTCATGTTCACAAAGGCAGTCCTGGTGTCATCATGCGTCACTAAAGTTTGGTGTTATTTCAGACCATTGGAATTGGGGACGAGACTAAAGTACAGGGTTTTTAAAGAAATTGCTATCTGCAGTATTCTGAGAAAATGTCACCTCATGTGAGAGTGTTTGTGTTGGTAAAGTGAGTCAGCTCTCAGGAGTGGGTATGGGGTAGAATCAGACCCTGCTTTAATTAGGGATGTAAATTATAGACAGATCCTCTTCAGGTGACGGATGTTTGACTTGTACTTTCCATTCTGGGAAGACTAAAATTCTAAGTATGGTGAGGGAGTCACCATGTTATGTTCCCAATTCACCAAAACACTCAGGATCGGACAGTAACAGTTCTCGATACAATATATTGGTCAATTTCATTGTGGACCAGGTGTTTGATGTGTTTATAATTTCCAGCTCACAAAGAATATAATCTTTCCTCATCAGAGAGACATTTACATTTATGTATCAACTTGCATTAAGTTATGGCATCCAAAAACATTTTAAATTCATTGAGATTGCAAGAACTGCAGATGCTGGAGTCAGAGATAAAAAAGTGTGGAGCTGGAGGAACACAGCAGGCCAGGCAGCATCAGAGAAACAGGAAAGCTGACGTTCAGAGTTGGGACCCTTCTTCAGAAGGGTTTTCTTCTTTCTGAAAATATATATAAATATATAAAACCTCTGTCAGGTCAACCCTCAGCCTCTGATTCTCCAGGGAGAAAATCCCTAGCCTATTCACCCTCTCCCTATAGCTCAAACCCTCCAATCCCAGCAGCAACATTTAAATCTTTTCTGAAGCCTTTCAAGTTTAACAACATCCTTCCTGTAGAAGGGTGTCCTGAATCGTACACAGTATTTTACAAGTGGCCTCACCAATGTCTTGTACAGCTGCAACATGACACCCCAACTCCTATCCAAGATGGAAAATGTAATGAAAACTCAAGAATAATACAAACTGAGGGCTGAGGTGGGGTTAACCTCAAAGGAGGTTCACATAGTGAACCAAGGGGAAATAGAGGGAAACGGCAGACAGAGCCACACAGATGGTCTTAATTGTTGCAACAAAAGGACCACAAGCTCGTTCGGGGGTGAGCGAACAAGCGGCGGTGGATGTTGTTTGCTATAAATTTCTAACAAGACCAGACAGATTAACTATAGGGAGGATGTTCCCTATGACCAGGGAGTTCAGAATCAGGGCTCACAGTTAGGACTGAGATGAGGGGAAATTTCTTCACTCAGAAAATGGTGAGTCTGTGGAATTGTCTGCCACAGAAAGTGGTGGAGGCCGAAATATTGAATGTTTTCAAGAAGTTAGATATAGTTCTTAGAGCTAAAGGGATAAAAGGATATGGTGGAGAAAGTGGGAACAGTGTACTGAGTTGGATGATTGTCCCTGATCACATTGAATGGGAGAGCAGGCTTGAAAGGTTGAACGGTCCATTCCTGATCAGATTTTTTTTAAAGAAGTAACGCTGTGTGTCATTTTCACTTGCCTGAGTATTATTTAAACAACTTTAACATTTGAACAGTTTTAGTGATCGCTGCATGACACAAGCCAGCCAGATTTTAGCGGTGGACCAAAAAGTCGATTGTCTGTTAGAGACAATCAAACCTAAGGCTCTCTTAGACTTCAGAGGGTGAAGATGGTGAGCTTTATCAAGGGAAACAACAAAGTTAAAAAGTGGTAACAATTTCATTAAGGAGATGGGCATCAACACTGGTTCAGGAGGGCACCATTTAATAAATTAGCAGCTGGATGAATTGAGGTCAATGGCTAGATAGTTGGAAATTCTAGAGTGCAGAGGATATTTCGGGGAGAAACCTAGTATAATACTGAGTTGGTGGAGGGGAGGAGGAGGCTGTACTGACCAAGAATTTTAAAGGCAAATGTAAGAGTAGGTAGACAGTCTAAGCAACAATTTACACATAAGTGCTGAACCACCAGCAACAGCACCACCATAATTTGAGCAACAGTATGACCAAACAGGGACATCTGATTAAAGAAAAAGGGTATCAGTCCTCAACCATGTCCTTCCATCAGGGCCATAACTCAATTGGAATCATCCTTAACAGCATCAAGGATGGCAAAGCTCTCATTTATACGTGAGGGTACAGTCGTGAGAGAGGAGTGTGTAAGCAGGGGCTGTCAGATATTTTAAGAGGGAATAAAGCCTAGGGTAGTGGCGGGAGAGGCGAAAGGATGTGAAAGCATTGACAAATTGGGGATATCAGGATAGGTACACACAGAAAGGGGAACTAGAGAACGTAAGATGGGCTTGGATCTCGAGCAATAGCCAAACACATGCGTGAACCAATTGGGGAATATTTAGTCAACTAGACATCAATAACTAGTTAGTATCTATCTGCTAGGATTGTGGGCAGAGATAGAGGAGGGCAGGAGATCGGGAATTCCAACAATTTAAATGCTTCCTAAGAAAGAATATTGAAGTAATTCAGAATGCCTCTGTCCCACATTTGGATAGGACTTGTAATAATCCATTAGCTGGTTAAAAATAACTTGCCAGCTTTATCGTGGCTCAGCTCACATAAAAACAGATGTTCACTCCTCATTCTCAATACTGTATCCAGATGTTGCAAAAATAAATATACAAATGACATTCCCATAAACCATGACAACAAGGTGCAGGGCTGGATGAACACAGCAGGCCAAGCAGCATCATAGGAGCAGAGAGGCTGACGTTTCGGGCC
>NC_063366.1:3176030-3206761 GCF_021869965.1 Rhincodon typus
ACGTCTCTCACAGTCAATCCAAATATTTCTGCAGCAACATGAGTTTCGGGAAGCTTGGGAAACTGACCGGTGAAATGGAGGTTTCTTTGAGCTGCAGGTCAAGTGGAAATTTAAACTTGTCATTATTACATCTGAATAAAACCTCACCTAATGCAGCTGCTGTCTCAGTTCCCCTGGTAAATGTTTCTCAGAGATTTCTAGAGTGGGAATAGCATTCTTCATCCTGAGATGCTTTCAAACTGTGAATATCAGTGTGGGATGTGTATCCTTGGATGTGTTTGACAGCAGATCAGAAACTTTAATAAGTACGTCATTGGCTCTAAAATGCTTTTGGACACCCTGAGTTTGTGAAAGTTGTGCTTTTTAAAAAATAAATTTCTTTCTTAGAGCAACTTTATGCATCCATTGAACTGGCAATTATAAACTTATTGATGGTAAAAATATTCCAGCCCACTGTGATAGTGACCAATATATTGTTGGCAGAACTCTTAGTGTAGGATCCTGAGTGTTTCAGTGAATGGGAACACGCCATGCTGACGAATCATGTATAGAGAAGTTTAATAAAACAAACAACAGTACAAGATTCAGCTTACACCAAATTTTGAATCAACCAAAATAATAAAGCATTTGAAAATGACTCAAAATAGTTCCCAGAACATTAAATGAATCTTGGGAAAGTATAAGGTGAACATATCACAATGTTATTATGTAGAGGTATGACTGACTGAGGGAACTCAGGCCTGTACAGACTCACACACTCCCTCCCCATACTAAGGATAGTGGTCCTCCCAGATAGGAGAGTACAAACATTCCCCATGGTATCAGTCAAATACCCATCGCCTGAAGAGGATCTGTCTATAATTCGCATCCCCACCTAAAGCAGGGTCCAATTCTACCCCATACTCACTCCTGAGAGCTTGCTCACTTTACAAATTCACACAGTCACATCAGGGGAAAATCGCTCAGAATGCTGCAGAAGGTTATTTCAATTTTTTGTATTATCATCTGGCTCCCGACTTGATCAAAAGTTAGACAGAGCTTCATTAGCACAGGAGGAGCTTGTTTCCAACATACAAATACCTGTGGATCTGAAGACATTAAGACTGTATTGCAAATCTGTTGCAAAGTATACAACAACACTACAGATAATTGCAGATCATTTGTATCAATGGTGGTCAGTTTGGTTTTGGTAAGGACATGACCGAGGTAAATGAGCTTCCTACTAATTATTTATTATTTAATATTATTTAATACAGTTATTTAATACTGACACAAAGGGCAGTTGATCTTTGATGAGGTAAATAATTACGGTCATATAGACTGTAAATAGAATGGTGACTACCGTATATCCTTATGGAAGGTTTGAGTTGTAAAGAAAGACTGGATAGGCTGGGACTTTTTTCACTGGAGTGTAGGAGGTTGAGAGGCAACCTGATAGAAGTTTATAAAATAATGAGAAGTATCGATTGAGTTAGTGGTAGCAATCTTTTCCCTAGGATGGTGGATTTCAAGACTAGGGGATACACTTTTAAGGTGAGAGGAGAGAGATTTAAAAAAGACATCAAAGGCAAATTTTTTACACGGAGGGTGGTTTGTGTGTGGAATGAACTTGCCTGAGGAAGTGGTGGATGCAGGTACAGTTACAACATTTAAAAGATATTTGGTTAGATACATGAATAGGAAAGGTTTGGAGGGAAATGGGCCAGGAGCAGGCAGGTGGGATTTGTTTAGTTTGGGACTATGTTCAGCATGGACTGGTTGGACTGAAGGGTCTGTTTTCATTCTCTATAACTCTATGACACCAGTTCGGATTTTGAAGGTTTCTGTTTCAGGTCTCCCACTCAAATGGTTACAGTCATATCTGCATTAAACATTGCTGGATTATGATGGAGTTTCTTGGGCATCTAAATCAATGGGGTAAAATCCACAGAGCATCATGATATACTGAGTCAAATACTTTGGTTACATCAATGAATATAATGAAGAATTCTGGATGTTGTTACCAATAATTTTCTCAGATTTTCTCAAAAGCCAAGTCAAAGTTCTAAGTGATGTCAGAATTACTCGATCCATGTGGGGGCCTGTTGGACAGATTATTGACTTGTTCAATCAGAGATGAACGTCCATCCAACACCAAGATATCACACGGCTTAAAGTCCAAGAGGAAAAAGTTCAATGTCTCAGCCCAAAAACAGCCTGACCAATGAGAGGAATTCCGAGAGTAGCTCATGACCAGCCTATAAAATCTTAAAGAATCCAACTTAATTCCAAAATAGTGTGATCAATATAAAGTCAGGTGTACTAAACTCCTGTGTCCAGACACTGAGTTTGAGCATCGCCATCATCAGGACTGCTTCAGTGAACGTGGCCCTCGAATGTGTAACCTCCCAGAACAAAAACAATTAGTCTTCATTGCCAGGCAGAACAACCCAGGGTTACAACTCAAGAAGGCAGAATTTCAACAGCTCAAGACTGTTGCCCAAAGACAAATCCAGAAGATAAAAGACGTGATGGAAGAGTAATCCCGAGAGATTCACCAACAAGCTAATCATCATGATGTGTGAAGTTCTTTGAAGTCGCCAGAGCAAACTATGGACTGAGGTCAAATGGACAAAATCCCCTTCATTCACAAGATGGTTTTTCCTTTCTTAAGGATGGCAGTTCCCTCCGCTCAAACTGGAAAGAATATTTTGAACAATTTCTCAAGCATTGTATCCACAGGAATAGCTGGTAACTACCGCCGCACCACCCCCCCACCCCCCACCCCCGCGCCAGTCTATCTCCAGTGTCCTATGATCCATGGGTGAGTCACCATTGATGTGAGAGCCACAATAAGCAGTCAAACCAATGACAAACAACAAATCCTGCTGCCCCGAAGGTATTCCAGTTGAGGACTAAAAAGCTGGTAAACATTTGCATAGTTTAAAACTTCATAAACTCATCGTTTGGATTTGGAAGGAGAAAGAACATTCCATGTCTTTCTTACTTCAGCAGTATTACAATTGTAACGATCTTCAAGAAGGGAGATAAATCATGCTGCAGAAACTATTGAGGTATTTTTTGTTCACAGCAGGAAAATCTTGCCACACATTCTCCTGCATCACTTTCTTATTGTTGCTGAGGAATTCCTCCCAGAGACACAGTGGTATCTGTGCACAAACTTGAGCTTCTGTACATATCAATGTCTTCATTTAGTGATTTCTGACAATCAGGTCAAAGGTTAAATTGCCCCTTATAACATGATTTGCCTGCTGGTGGGACAGGTTTGAGACAGACCCTGCTGAGACAGACAGTGCCTTGGAATAACAGCTCCCCTATGTGAGCACTGGAGGGTAAACAACACAGACAGCTCTCAGTGCAATAGAAGCAGATGATCCTTCAAGCCCATGTGGTGACACTGATGTCTCATAAGAGAGAAACAATCCTGGTACATGTTATTTTGGAAAGGTTTCTCTCCCATGTGGTTTCACTGGGAAGGTTTGATTGCAGAACTCAATCCAGCAGGGTTTCTCTTCTGTGTGACTGTGTTGATGGACCATGAGTTATGCTGACAGTATGAAAGTCTTGTCACACACCTCACACAATTCACTTCTTACCAGTGAATCTCTAGTGCTTCAAAGGTTTGAGTGAAAATTTCATCACTTATATTGCACCTGAAGAGTTTCTCCTGTTGTGAATCCTCTAATGTCACAGGAGTTTTACCTTTATAGCAAATTTCCCAATTGAAGTGAAATCCCCATAGCTGAATCATCTGATATAGCAGGAATTTGGATAACCTTGAGAATGATGAATACACACCTTGCACACTCAATGATTTCTCCCCATTTGAATGTGTTTGTGTGCGTGGAGGTTTGACAACTGTGCGAACAATTTGTCACACACCTCAAATATAAATAGTTACTTCCCTGTGTGATTGCCTCGGAGTTTATGGAGATCTCATGATTCTGTGAATGATTTGTCACATATACTTCAGTTATGAATGGTTTATCCCTAGTGGGAATGTGTTGCTGATTCAGGAACATCAATAACTGCACAAATGCTCTGCTTCACTTGAAGGGTTTCCATTTCATTTATCTGGCCTTGTGTTAACAGTTTGTACAACATATGCATCTTGTGCATTAAGAAATCTTAGGAGCCAGTGGGGCCCTCCTCACACATCTCATACTTTTCTATTTCGCCACCAATGACAACACCTTTGTCTTTTTTTCTCTGGATCTCCATACTATCAGCCCCCTTATTCCGTCTGCCTCCATCAAAAGTATAAAAATGCACAGTTCTGAAGAAAAGCCATACTGGATTCAAAATGTTAACTCTGTTTCTTCTCCACAGATAGTACCAGACCTGTTGAGTTTCTCTGCCATTCTCAGTGTTTGTTTCAGATTTCCAGCATCTGCAGAATTTTGTATTTATTTGAATATTGTGTTGTTTGTTTATTTGTTATTTGATTAATCTTCTGTATAGATTTATAACTCTCAATAATTCATATTTTTAACTTAATCAAGACTACACTTGTCAGCATGGTGTGTTCTTATTTATTAAAGCACTCATAACCCTACAGTAAGAGTCTTGTCCACACAGAAACATAGAAAACAGGAGTAGGGCTAGGCCATTTGGCCATTAAAGCTTGCTCTGCATTCGATATTATCACCTGACTAAGGAACCTGTTCCTGCTTTCTCCCCATACCATTTGATTTCTTTAGCCCCAAAAAGTATTTCGAACTCCTTGTTGAAAACATTCAGTGTTTTGGCCTCAACTGCTTCCTGTGGTTCACCACTGTTGGACAGAGACATTTCTCTTCATCTCCTTCCTAAATGTTCTACTCCATATCCTTAGAATGTACCCTGATCATCAGGAAATTCCTTCCGGTATTTGCCCTCTCTAGGCCTGTTAGAATTTTACAGGTTTCTATGAAATCCGCCCTCACTTTCATAAACCCCAATGAATATAGGCCAAAACCAAGCCAGTCTCTCTTCATTCATCAGTCAGAGATTAGTTACTTTAGTTGGCTGGATGGCTGGTTAGCAATGCAGAGTGATGCTAACAGCACAGGTTCAATTCCTATTCCAGCTGCAGTTACCCGGAAGGTCCCATTTGTCAACTTGCCTGAGCCGGAATGATCTCAGGTTGAACACACCACCACTTGTCTCTCTCTCTCTCTCTAATGAGACAGCAACCCTATGATCCTCCGGGTCTATGGTGACTTTACCATATTGTCAATCCCTGCATCCCAGGAATCATTCTGGTAAACTTTTGTTGCACTGCCTCCCTAGCCAGAACATGCTTCCTCAAATAAGGAAACCAAAACTGTATCCAATACTCCCAAAGTGATGTCATCAAGGCCCTGTAAAACTGCAGCAAGACACCCCTGCTCCTCAAATCCTCTCACTATGAAGGCCAATATACCATTTACTTTTTCACCCCCTGCTGCACCTACATGTTTACTTTCAAAGACTGGTGTGTGTAAGGACACCCTTGTCTCTTCGCACCTCCCCCTTTCCCAATCTATCAGCGTTCAGATAATAATCTGTCTTCCTCTTTTTGCTACTAAAGTGGATAACCTCACATTTATCCACATTGTATTTCATCTGCTATGTATTTGCTTGCTCACTCAACTTGTCTAAATCACACTGAAGCATCTCTACATCTTCCTCACAGCTCACCCTCCCATCCAGCTTTGTGTCATTTACAAACTTGAAGATATTACATTTAGTTCCCTTATCAAAATCATTAATGTATGTTGTGAATAGCTGGGGTCCAAGCAATGATCCCTGTGGTCCCCAATAGTCACTGCCTGCCACTCAGAAAAATTCTGATTTATTCTGACTCTTTCATTCCAATCTGCCAACCAGTTCTCTATCCAAGTCAACAATCCCATGTACTTTAATTTTATGTGCTAAATTATTTTGTGGAACCTTACCAAAAGCTGTCTGAAAGTCCAAGTAAACCACATGCACTAACCACAACCTCCCCCCCCCCCCCCCCCCCCCCCACCGCATCAACTTTCCTCATTATATCCTTAAAAATTTCAGTAGGTTTGTCAAGCATGATTTTGCTCTTGTAAATCCATAAGACGATAAGATATATGACCAGAATTAAGCCATTTAGCCCATCGAGTCTGCTCCACCATTCGATCATGGCTGATATGGTTCTCAATCTCATTTTCCTGCTTCTCCCCGTAACCGTTGATCCCCTTACTAATCAAGAACCTATCTCTGTCTTCAATACACTCAGTGACTTGACGTCCACAGCCTTCTGCAGTAAAGAATTCCACAGATTAACCACCCTCTGGCTGAAGAAATTCCTCTCATGTCAGTTCTAAAGGGTCATCCTTTCACTCTGAGGCTGTGCCTTCAGGTCTTAGTCTCTTCTACTAATGCAAACATCTCTATCGAGGACTGTCAGTACTCAATCCAAGCTGGCCCCGTCTAAGCCTGTAATTAAATCTTTTAGACTGGACTCCAGCATTTTCCTCACTACTGATGTCAGGTTAAATGGTTTCCCTGTATTCTCTCTACCTCCTTTTATAAAAAGTGGAGTGACATTAGCTACCCTCCAATCCATTGAAACTGTTTCAAAGTTTATAGAATCTTGAAAGATGCCCACCAATGCACCCATTCTTGCTAGGGCTACTTTTGTAAATACTCTGAGACCTAACTTATTAGACCCTAGGAATTTATAAATCTTTAATCCCATCAATTTCCCTAATACTTTTTTCCTATTAATGCTGATTTGCTTCAGTTCTTTCCTGTACACAACATATTGATCAATGTCACTGTGAGCTGGGATAGTTTCTCAATTAGTGGGTTTATAACTTCAGGTTCATAGGAAGCAGAACTTTCCCTGAAAAAGAAAGATTTGCATTTATATATCCTCTTTATCAAACTCAAGACATTAAAAAGTACTTGATAGGAATGTCAGGGATGTTGGTTGTGTCATGAGAGGGCACGGAGGAGCTTAAGATTTTGGGACCAACCTGAAAAATGTTGAAATCTATTCTTCTATTGAGGATATTACGGTCTCAGAATAAAATATTTTATCATTAATTACGGGAATCATTTTGTCAAGGAGTTAAAATTTTGGATTATTTAGTACCTTCTTCTCTGTTAAACTGGAAGTAAAGCATCCAATGTCCCAATAAAACACTCCCAGGATAGACAGCATAGGGCTAGATATAGAGTAAAGCTATCTCTACTCTTTTAAACTGAAAAATGAACTTCCCTGTATTCTTGTAAACTGAAGTAAAGCTTCCTCAACACTGTTCCAATCAAAAAACTCCCAATGCACAGACAGCATGGGGTTAGGTACAGCGTATAGCTCTCTCTATTCTATTAAACTGAAATGAAAACTCCTATGACCTGGTCCCCATCAAACACTCCCAGGACAGGCTCAGCATGTAGAGGGGATGGGAGGGTTAAATACAGAGTTAAGCTCCCTGCACTATTTTAAACTGTGGGTAACTCTCTCTCTAACTGAGCATAAAGCTCGCTCTACTCTTTTAAACTGAAAATAAAGCTCTCTCGGCATTGTCCCCATCAAACCCTCCCAGGACAGGTACAGCACAGTGTTAGATACAAAGTAAAGCTCTTGCTACTGTTTTAGCTGAAAGTAAAGCTCCCTGCACTCTTTTAAACTAAAATCAGAGCTCTCTCCATACTGTCCTCATTAAGCATTCTCTGAACAGAGACAGTACAGTGTCAGATTCAGAGTAAAGCTCCTCTACTCTTTTAAAACTGAAAGAAAACAGGAAATAAAGTTCCCTCGATACTGTCCCCATCAAACACTCTCAGGACAGGAACAGAATGAGATTAAATACGTGGCAAAACTCTTTCCACTCTTTGAACTAAAAGGAAACTGTAAGTAAAATTCCCTCAAAACTGTCCCCATCAAACAATTCTAGTACAGGGACAGCTAGGGGTTAAATACAAAGTAAAACTCCCTTGCCCCTTTTATGAAAACAGAAAGTCAAAAATAATAATAATAATAATACTAATAATAATAACAATAGTAATAAAACAGCCCTTGCTGGGACACTGTATCGAAACCAAACACAATTAACAGTTCAATGGAAACTTATAGAACAAAATAAAAACTTACTAAATGAATATAACATTGTCTGGACTGATGATGCACCCCAACCCTGCAGTGCACACCCGTTCCGGTGCCAGCAAGCAATGTACGCTCCCTCTCCAGGGGCAAACAATCAGGACTTTGGCCAGGTCCACGAGCAGACCCAGGAGAAGGCCCTCAGACTTGTCCATCCCTCCCCACAATAGGGTATCCATAGATCAAGTGTGGACTGAAGTATAACCAAACTTTAAGGAGCAGCCCCTTCAAGAAACTAAAAAAGGGCTGCAAACGGAAACATTCTATGTGTACCTGAAAAACTGTTGACTCCAGGCCACAGAAACTAGACGTGGCCGGGCACCCGGTGAACTACTCAATCTATGATTGCATGGGACCACAGTGTGTAGCACTCTCCAGCCCAGATTCCCGATGGAAAAGACTCTGTAGAGGGCCCTCCACTGGGGGTCTCCGCTGCCGGAGAGCAAAATATCGTGCCAAAGCATATTCAAGCAGCGGGCAAAGGGAAGGAAGTTGAGAGTGTGCAGGTGCAGCCCATCCAGGAAACATCTCTGTGCCGTTCTAAAGGTCACAGGGAGATTCCCCCGAGACAGCTCAGGCTGTGGGATACTGCATTGCAGGTGATGACTGGCAGGTGGTCCATTTGCCATGCACCAACCAGAATTCCAGAACATTTTCTCCAGTTGATCCTCATGTCGGACGCTGCAGAGTAAACCTCCTAACACTCATGCATCCACTGCAAGTCAGCTGGGTCTGTGAACATGAGGAGTACATCGTCAGCATAAGCTGAAAGGATCACCACCGGCCCTGGCCCACACAGAGCCAGATCCAAGAACTGCTTATTCAAGAGGCACAGGGATGGCTCCATGCAAAGAGAGAATAATGCTGGCTGGACAGGGTCAGCCCTGATGTACTCCTCCCCCAAAGTGTAAGGACACCATCAGGGACCTGTTAACCTTCACCAGGCACACCATGGTGGCATACAGAAGTCAGATCCAGGTAACAAGTTACATCCTGAAACCAAAAGCTTGCAGCGTTCTCCGAGCAGATCCTCATGATCCACTCTGTCAAATACCTTTTCCTGATCAAGAGAAAAGTGCTCAACAAGCCAGCCCTCTGGGAATAATGGATTATGTCCATGTGGATGTTATTGTGAATGAGCCAGCCATTGAAGGTGTAGGTCTGGTCTAGGTGGATATGTGGTCCAGCACATTGCCAAAGGAAGTTGAAAGTGCACTGGCAAAGTTTTTGTAGTCCGTGCTAAGGAGGGAGACTGGACGCCAATTCTTTAACAAACAGAGATCTCTCTTCTTGGGCAACAGAGTGATGATGATGACCCTGCACCAAGAAATGAGCATCCCTCCGGTCACCACACATTGCCCCAGGACCAGCATGTAATCGCACCCACCCACCCAGGACGTCCCAGAATGCCCTGAAGAACTCCAAAGTCAGCCCGTCCAGTCCCTGGGACTTACCTCTGGAGAACCACCTAAGAGTGTCAGTCAGTTGCTGGACCCTGTGCCTCTTTTCCAGCAAGTTGAAGGAGGGGCAGCTGCAGTCTGGATTCCAAAGAAACCAGATCCTCAACCTCACGTTCCTGTCACCGGACCCACAAGCTGCAGATTTTGGAGCAGGTGCTTCTTCTTTAGTACATCCCCCATAGGACTGGGTCCTCACCAAGATGACTGAGAAGTGACTCCAGGTCGAGCACCCCCTCCTCCAACTCCTTGATCCTGGATTTCTGCCTCTTCATTGACCCCCATGCATATTGGTGAAAGAAGACATGGATATGAGCTTTGCCCACATCCCACCATAGCCTTGAGGGGGATATGCTCTTCTGCTTCCTTCTCCATCCGGTCCAGAAATGACAGAACCGCTCGCCCTCCAGCAGCAGGTCGTTAAAGTGCCAGTATGCCAACCTTGCCCTGGCACTGAACGGAACAAGCTCCAACCACACCAGGTTGTGATCTGTAAATAGCACCTGCCACGTGGAGGCCTTCAGAACACAGGAGGCGTACGCTCTGGAAATGTAGAGGCAGTCAGTTCTGAATGCTCTGACTCCAGGCCTCACAAAGCTGACGGTGATGGAGTAGGGATGGCAATTCTGCCAGATGTCTACCAAGTAAAATGACTTGATCAAGTACCTCAACTTCTCCACCTATGCCAAGCTCATTTAGGCACCTTTACAGTCCCTCCTCTGGAGCGTACAATTGAAATCTCCTCTGAGGAGAATGATTTCACCCTCACTGATGGAGCTGAGGAGAGTAGACACTTTGTCGAAGCAGCACATCTGCTCACATCCCATCCAAGGTGTTTATACATTCACAAAGTGAAGCATCGTGCGCCTGAACCATACCTTGAGCTGGAACACATGGCCTGGCACATGCTGCTTGGCCCCCAAGATCTCTGGCTGAAATGATGGGCCCTACAAGATAGTCACCCCACCAGAATTAGAGGCCAGGTGACTGATGTGGAACCCTCCCTGACACTCCAGAACCACATGACTCTGTCTCCCAGAATGGAGTGGGTTTCTTGCAAGAGGCACACTGCATGCTCCCATTTCCTGAGGAACGAGCAGATTCAAAATCTGTGCTGTGTCTCTCTGCTGCTGTTGACATTGAGACTGTTTATGGATGCGTCATGGCAACAGTATTGTGCTACCCTCACCATTTCTAGACCAATTGTGTGGGAGGAGGGATTCTTTTTTTAACCCCTCTCTGTTGTTTTCTCTGATTGGTGACAGACAAACAGCATAAAAGTATAAAGGTTTAAGGCACCCACTTTCGAATACATCTCCCTCATTGGTGCTGAAGGTCCTGTCCTCTGTTTATTCCCTGAGCCAGTTAATATTGGAGATATGAGGTGTACTGCTCCTTGGCACAGTCCTCAAATCATTTCTGTTCTTGATGAAGCTTTCTGCTTGCTATTCCTTCAGGGCTAGTTTTCTGATTTGTCCTGTGTGAGTAGCATTTCTTTCTGACTTGACTGAAAAGGGGAGAGGTTGTAAGAGAAACTCTGTGATTCTGACATCCTGTCCTCCGCAGCATTTTTCATTTCGATGTGATTTCCTCAAAGTTGGTTGCCCTGAAGTCAATATCCAAGTCACAGTTACTCCTTAAGTATAGGTAACGCCTTGAGCAGGAAGTTACTCCCTGATCTCAATTGCCACTCCCTGCGTCATAGTCTCATTCCTCAAATTAGAACCAATATATTGTCAGGAGAGTGACTGCTGTGTAGACTATGACTTTTGTGTCCATATACAATGGCAGTTGATGAAGAAATGTTTGCCTATATTTCCTGAGCTGACTCACCTTCTCTGAGCTGGAGCTGGGTGTTCATCCTGGGAGCATTTGGGTGATGAGAAGAAGGTCACTGCTCACAATGTTGGTGTTGCTGTTGTTGTTGTTGTTGCTGTCCCTGCTCTCTGTTTTAGATGGGTTAAAGAAGACTAAAAAATATATTTCCAAGTTGTGCAAGGACAGAACTACAGATTCACCAATCATTTCAAGTAGTAAGGCAGTTCAACAAGGTAATTTAAACAAAAATTAAACAATTTCACAAGGGGTCATTTTTCAAGAATTAGAATTGATGAATACAGAAGTTGTTTCAAACTTGTATCGACCACACTCAGAGCACTGCGCACAGTTCTAAACTCCATCTTGAGAAGGGACATCAAGGAACTGGAGAATATGCAGAAACATTGATGAGGATGACGTGGTGAATTGAGAAATTGGAGCTATCAGGAAAGACTGAACAGGCCAGCTGTCCTTTCCTCAGAAAAGAGAAGGCTGAAGGGTTACATAATAGAAAACTGGTAAATTATAACATTAAGAATTTGGGTGTAAATGGAGAGAAGATGTTTCCATTTGTTTTAGGGAGTCTACATCTATGTGTCATCAAAATAAGATGGTCAGTAATAATCCATGAGGAATTCAGAAGAAACATCTTCACCAAGAGAATAATGAAAATGAAGAAATTGCTCCCATAGGGAATGTTTGATGAAATAGTTTAAATCCATTTGATGGGAAGACATGATGGAGACTGGGCTGATAGTGCTTTCCACAAACAACATTAGATGCAGGATCAGCTGTTAACTTTAAATCTGAGATGGGTTTTTTTGTTAAGCAAAGATCTTAAGGGAGATTGGCAAAGGCAGGTTAATGGAGTTAGACCACAGATCAGCCACGATTTCCTTGAATGGAGGAACGTGCTGGAGGGGCTGAATGACCTATCCCCATATGTTCCTGTAAATATGTAGGGAGAAATAAAACAAGGTGTGACCATCACGAATTACCCACACCCATCCTCTGTATTCACACCAGCATGCCTCCCTCAATAGCTCCTCTCCCATCACTGATTCAACAGGTCAATAGTCTCAATGTCCATCATTTTATTTTCTCAGAGTTGGTCACTCTGGAGTTAGTCTCCAAACCACAATCAAACCCCAAATAAACAGTCACTTTACTAGGCATTGTGTTACTGTCTGAGTAACACGTGGTTCTAAGAGTACAATCATTCCTCACTCTTTAAAAAAGGAGAGAGAGAGATAATGGGGAATTATAGACCAGTTAGCCTGATATCAGTGGTGGGGAGAATGCTGGAGTCAATCATAAAGGATGTAATAACTGACCATTTGGAAAGTGTTGACAGAATCGGTCCTAGTCAGCATGGATTCATTAAAGGGAAATCATGCTTGACAAATCTTATGGAATTTTTTTGAGGATGTGACCAGTAGAGTGGACAAGGATGAATCAGTAGATGTTGTGTATCTGGAATTTTAAAGGGCTTTTGACATAGAGATTAGTAAGGAAAATTAAAGCTCAATGGTATCAGAGGTAATGTATTGACATGGATAGAGAATTGGTTGGCAGACAGGAAGCAGAGAGTTGGAATAAATAGGTCCCTTTCAGAGCAGCAGGCAGTGACGCGTGGGGTTCCGCAGGGTTCAGTACTGGGACCCCAGCTGTTCACAATGTACATTAACAATTTGGATGAAGGAATTGAATGCAATATCTACAAATTTGAAGATGACACGAAGCTGCGTGGCAGTGTGTGCTGTGAGGAGGATGCTAAGAGGCTGCAGGGTGTCTTGGACAGACTGGCTGAGTGGACAAATACTTGGCAAATGCAATATGATTTTGATAAATGTGAGGTTATCAACTTTGATCGCAAAAACAGGAAGGCAGATAATTATCTGAATAATTAGTTTTAGGTAAAAAGTGAAGTGCAATGAGACCTGGGTGTCATGGTAGAACAGTCACTGAAGGTTGGCATGCAGGTGCAGCAGATGGTGAGGAAAGCTAATGGCGTGGTGGCCTTCATCGCGAGACGATTTAGGTATAGGAGTAAGGATGTCTTGCTGCAGTTATACAGGGCTTTGGTGAGGCCACATCTTGGGTATTGTTTGCAATTTTGGTCTCCTAGTCGAAGGAAGGACATTCTTGCTATCGAGGGAATCCAGCAAAAGTTCACCAGACTGATTCCCGGGATGTCAGGACTAGCATATACGGAAAGACTGGATCAACTAGGCTTGTACTCGCTGGAATTTAGAAGAATTAGGGGGGAATCTCTTAGAAACACGTAAAATCGTGATGGGGCTTGACAAGCCAGATGCGAGAAGAATGTTCCCAATGTTGGGGAAGTCCAGAACTAAGCGTCACTGTCTAAGAATAAGGGGTAAGCCATTCAGGAGTAGATGAGGAAGAATTTCTTCACTCAGAGTTGTGAAGCTGTGGAATTCTCTCCCCCAGGAAGCTGTTGAGGCCAGTTCATTAGTTATATTCAAGAAGAAGCTGGACGTGGCCCTTGCAGCTAAAGCATTCAAGGCATACAGAGAGAAAGCAGGAATGGGATACTAAGTTTGCATGATCCACCATGATCATATTGAATGGTGGTGCAGGCTCGAAGGGCCTAGTGGCTCACTCATGCATCTATTTTCGATGTTTCTAAGTCAGAGTCATTCCCTGAGAAACATTGCTCCTCCAGCATTGGCTCAATCTCCTTTTCCAGTTACTGTTCTGCTCCTATGACCTAACTCCTATGCACCCACCCTACTGTGTTCCTCTGTTCTTTGCACCAGTCCCACCATTGCATTTCAGCTCTGCTTTGGATGATGTGGATCCTCCTCTTCTGATCTGTTGTCGAACACATCCAAGGATACACATCCCACACTGATGCTGTCAGTTTGAAAGCCTGTGAGGTTGAAGAATGCTATTCTCATGCTAGAAATCTCTGTCAAACCAGGGGAACTGAGACGGCAGCTGCAATAAGTGAGGTTTTATTCAGATGGGACAATGACAAGTTTAAATCTCCACCTGATCTGCTACTCAAGTTATCTCCATTTCACCGGTCAGTTTCCCATGTTTCGGGAAACTCATGTTGCTGCAGAAATATTTGGATTGACTGTGAGAGACGTCAATCAGAGAGCCCACCCACTCTGCCCATTCTCTCTCTTCCTCTTCCAGAGCTGGTTCACTTCCTATAGGGACTGAAAACCAAGTGAGGAGATGGTGAGTGAAGGAGCAGCTTTTATACAAATTGTATCCTGTAATATCCACACCAATCTTCAGGCAGTCTGACTATCCTGTGGGCAATCAGACGTGGAAATGTCCCTTATGCTGTGTGAGAAGATCCAGCTGAGAGAGCTGTTTACTCAGTGCTTTGTGCTGAACTGTTTGACTGGAGCTATGTGTTGGATATTGAGTGTAGTTATTGGAATCATTTCCCTTCTGATTTCCAGGCTGAGTTTCGTTGATGGCTCGTTCCTGAATTTGAGAAGGTGAGGTGTCATTATCTGGGAGGTACAGAGTGTTTGAGGATTCTTACTGATTTCCCACTGTTGAGTTCTGTGTGTGTGTTGACAGCTGGTTATTATCCTGTGGAATGGTAATTAATGAATTATTTGTTGATGGTAATGAGGAGAGAATAGATCGAATGGGTTGGCTGTTTGATTGATGTTTCTCACAGTCAATCCAAATATTTCTGCAGCAATATGAATTTCCTGAAACTGACCAGTGAAACGGAGGTGACTCTGAGCAGCAGATCAAGTGGAGATTTAAACTTGTCACTATCCCCATAATGAATTGTATATATTGATCAAATCTTCTCAAGTGCAGAAAATATAACCTGAGTTTGTTTGATCTCTCCTCATCATGTCACCCTTGCAGTCCAGGAATCTACACTGCATTCCCTCCAAGGCTAATATCTCCTCCCTGAACTATTCCTGGTATTCCAGGTGTGGTCACACCAATGCTTTGTGTCTCTGAAACAAGATTTCTACTCTTGTATACTTTTTCTCGAGATCTAAAGCCTTTAGATTATTCTCTGTCCCTGTTCATGTTATTTTCATGATGTCTTACCTCTCTGTCAACATCCTCTGCATGATGGAATACTCTCCATGTGCCTGGATGAGCATAGCTCCAACAATATTCAGAAAACTTAATACCATCCAGGTCTAAGCAGTCTGCTTGATTAGCATCCCATCTGGCACCTTGAGCATTCAGCCCTTTCACCACTGCTACTCTCTGGCAGCAGTGTGTACCATCTTCAAGATGCACTGCAATAACTCACCAAGGTGCCTTTGAAAGTATCTTACAAATCTGTGACCTCCAACATTTAGAAAGACAAGGAACAGCAATGGCTAGGTTGGTATCCAGAGTTGAAACCAAAATTACAGCAGCCATGATTGTATTCAATGGTGGAGTAGATTGACAGGCCGAATGGCCTCCTCTTGTTTGTGTTTCGTGTTCAACTCCATGGGAATACCACCATCTGCCAATTCCCCTCCGAGCCACCCTGCCTCTTAACTTGGAACTGTATCATCGATGCTTCATTGTGGCTGGTTCAAAATCCTAAACTCCGTTCCAAACAGTGCTGTGGATGTCCCGACACCACCATGGACAGCAGTCGTTCATAAAGTCAGCTTAGCACCTCCTCTTCAGGGCAATCAGTGATGGGAATAAATGCTCATCTCATCAGTGACACCCATATCCTGTGAAGATATGAATTTAAAATAAGACTGAGGAGTCAGCCCTAGAGCAAAGGAGAGAGGAGGTTGGAGGAAATCATGTCTCCTTTTTCTGTTTTCCAGAAAAATTGTACCATACTGCGCCAGAGAGAATAGACACTGCAGATACATCCTGACCATCACTCAAGGAACAACTGCACAACTGTGGGAAGACATCCAGTCCCTTCACAGCATTGTTCAACACTGAGGTGGTTGGGCAGTGAACCCATCATCTGGTCGGGTCAGGGAGCTTTGACATATCATCAGATCTGAAACTGGTCAGTGGTGTGGAGCCTTCCATCAGACCAACCTTTCTGAAGGTTTAGCCGTGGATGATCGGTCAGGGTGAGGCTGGAGAGAAGTGTGAGTGGCTCCAAGTGTGGTGAGAGCTTCAATCATTCATTGAGCCTCATGAATTACTGGCTGCTTCCTCCAGGTGAGAGGCTGTTCAAGTGTGAGGTGTGTGAGGGGCTGTACAGGTTCATATGATCCCTTGCCACATGGGTCCATCTGTTGTGCAGTTGTTAAGAAAAGCAAAGGTAGATGGAAGAGAAACCGTTCAAGTGTGAGATTTGTAGTAAAGCTTTTATGACTTCTACAATTCTTCTGAGACACCAGAGCATTCACACTGGGGAGAAACCATTCACATGCGAGGTATGTGACAAAGCATTCTCACAGTTAGGGAACCTGCTCAGACACCAACGGATTCACAGAGGTGAGAAACTGTTCAGCTGTGAAGTGTGCAACCAATCATTTTTTGATTCTTCGAACCTTCAAGCACACCAACGCATTCACACAGGGGAGAGACCATTCACATGTGAGGTCTGTGACGTATCATTCTCACAGTCATCAACCCTCCGCAGACACCAACGGATTCATACTGGAGAGAGACCATTCGTGTGCAAGGTATGTGACAAATCATTCTTACAGTCATCAAATCTCCACAGACACCAATACAGTCATACAGGGGAGAAACCATTCAAGTGTGAGGTGTGCGAGAAAACCTTTCTGACATCTACGACACTCCTGAGACACCAGAGGATTCACACAGGGGAGAAGCCCTTCAGGTGTGATTTGTGTGAGGCAGCTTTCTACCGATCATCCAATCTCCTGTCACACCAGAAGATTCACACAGGGGAAAAGCCATTTGTATGCGAGGTGTGTGACAAATCATTCTTGTCATCGTCACACCTCCGCACACATCTGTACCTTCACACTGGAGAAAAACCATTTGTGTGTGATGAGTGTGACAGATCATTTCTGGAATCATCAACCCTCCGCAGACACAAACGCATTCACACGGGGGAGAAACCATTCACATGTGAGATGTGTAACAAATCCTTCTCACAGTTAGGAAATCTCTACACACATCAACGCATTCACACAGGTGAGAAACCATTCACGTGCGAAGTGTGTGACAAATCCTTTTTGGGATCATCAGCCCTCCGCAGACACCAAATTATTCACACAGGGGAGAAAGCATTTAAGTGTGAGGTCTGCAGCAAATCATTCTCACAGTCATCAACTCTCCGCAGACACCAGCGCATTCACACAGGAGAAACTACTCATGTGTGAGAAAGTGTTCTCAGGCACATCAAAACTCCTGCTGCATGAGGGGATCAACACAGCGGAATCAGTCTTCAAGTGTGAGCTTTGTAATCAAAATATCTGTAATAAAGCCTTGACACAACAGTTGGACCTCCTGGAATATGAACCTACAGAGAAATGACCTGCCCATATTTTTGCCCAACTTGTCCTCAGAATGTGTAACGGTGTACAGTCTTAGGGTGTTCAGTGGGACTGGGACACAGAACAAGAAGCAGCTTTCACTCCCATCAAACACCTAGTGATGACATCACCAGTGCTGAGGGATTATGATGTCAACAATGGAGCCACCCTGCAGTGTGATGTCAGTGACACAGGACTTGGAGTAATCCCCATGCAGTGAGGGCAACCCGTTGTGTTTGTATCCAGAGAGTTAACACAAACGAAACAGTGCTGTACATAGATTGAGAAAGATGGTCTGGATAATGTCTTTGATTGTGAGCTTTTCAACCAGTACCTGTTCAGGAGAGAAAAAGCAATGGTGGAGTCTGACCACAAGCAAATTCAAAGGATTTTTCTCAAACTAATATTCTTTATTCCAAAGTTTTTGCAACAGACATAACTTAATTTACAGAGATATCACTGGGAAGTTAAGTACAAGCAAGGGAAGCAGATGTACATCACAAATGTGCTGTTGAGAACTACACTGTCTTTGATGGAATTTGATACTGGTACAGAAATCTTCCAGATTCAACCAGAAGCCATAGCATGACATGCTCTGGAAATCGGCAACAAAGCAGAGACAATAATCTGACACCCTAAGTGTCTTACTGAGATTAAGCAAACTATTCAATGGAATGCAACTCTTCAAATGTTACAGGGAGTCGTGATGAAAGGATGGACTGAAACCATTTTGGACAACCATGTGACTGTAAGAGAGTATTGGGCAAACAGAGATGAAGTGATCACCCAAGTTGGCATCTTGCTTAAAGGGAACAGGCTCATTGTCTGTAAAGAGATGAAAAAAGAAATGCTGAAACACATCCTACACAAACCATCAAGGGACCAAGTCTAGTCTGAGGAAGGTAAGAGAAGTGTTGCATTGGCCAAACATGAGCAATGTGATGAAGGACCACATCAGCCAGTGCAGTGCTTGTGATGAACAGCAAGCTAAGCAAGATGAAGAGCTGCTCATGACTCATGACATCCCAGACAGTCCATGGATGAATCTTGGAACAGAGCCCTTCACTCTCACTGGAATTGATTATATAGTCGCAGTCGACTACTATTGAGACTGCAGGGAGTTAGAGCAGCTGACATCAAGGATTCCCCGTGAGATTGTAGAATTTCTGAAAGCACACTTCAGTCGACATGGCATTCTTGACATTGTGATCAGTGACAAAGACCTCAATTCAGACACTTCCTGAATGATGGGAAAATTCAGCACCACACACCATCTCACACACCCACTGTCAAATGGAAATGTGATGGTAAAAATTGTCAAATCTGTCATCAAAAATTAATCAACAGACCTGGTACCAATGTGTAGGAGGCAAACTTAGAGGGAATAACATAGCAAGTGAAAGTATGGGAAGTTGTCCAGTCCAGAGACCAATGTCATATGGCACCCAGGCAACTGTTCCAATTGTTAGAGTATTACTGAGACCAGAAGTACTAATAAAAGTGTAACAAACTTGAATGAACAACAAAAAGCCATATCTCACTTTCATAAATCTACAAAATCTTTGCCAGGGCTCAGAATTAGGAAACTGGTCAAAGTGCAAACATAGTCATCGAAAGTTAGTCCACTTGGAAACTTGGGCCTGTGTGAAGAAGTTGTCACCTCGATCATGCCCGGTGAAACGGAATGTCACAACTGCGGAAGCTGCTCCTTTGCAGCCAACAGTTGATAAGGTCAAATTGATTTCACTAACTAAGTCCAGTACAGTTACAACACTGACATCTACCTGACAATACGGAAAATTGCCCAGGTATTTCCTGTATATTAAAAGCAGGACAAATGCAACCTGGCCAATTACCGCTCCATCAGTCTACTCTCAATCATCAGTAAAGTGATGGAAGGTGTTATCAACAGTGCTATCAAGCAGCACCTGCTCAGCAATAACCTGCTCAATGATGCCCAGTTCTGGTTCTGCCCGGGCCACTCAGCTTCTGACCTCAACACAATCTTGGTTCATGACATGAAAATCGTTGTGGTTGTTGGAGGTCAGTCATCTCAGCTCCAGGACATCTCTGCAGGAGTTCCTCAGGGTAGTGTCCTCGGCCCAACCATCTTCGGCCACCTCATCAATGACCTTCCCTCCATCATAAGGTCAAAAATAGGTATGTACGCGGATAATTGCACAATGTTCATCACCATTTGCGACTCCTCAGATACTGAAGCAGTCCATGTTCAAATGCATCAAGATCTGGACAATATCCAGGCTTGGACTGACAAGTGGCAAGTAACATTCGCACCACACAAATACCAGGCTATGACCATCACTAAGAGGAGACAATCTAACCACCGCCCCTTGATATTCATTGGTGTTACCATCACTGAACCCTCCATTATCAACATCCTGGGGCGGGGAGGGTTATCATTGACCAGAAACTCAACTGGACTCACCTTATAAACACAATGGCTACAAGAGCAAGTCAGAAGCCAGGAATACTGTGGCACGTAACTTACCTCCTGATTCCCCAAAGCCTGTCCAACATCTACAAAGCACAAGTCAGGAGTGTGATGCAATACTTCTCACTTGCTTGGATGAGTGCAGCCCCAACAACTGTCAAAAAGCTTGACACCATCCAGAACAAAACAGCCCGCTTGATTGACACTACATCCACAAGCATTCACTCCCTCCCCCAGCAATGCTTAGTAGCAGCAGTGTGTATTATCTATAAGATGCACTACAGAACTTCACCAAATTTCCTCAGACAGCACCATCCAAACCCATGACCACTTCCATCTAGAAGAACAAGGACAGCAGATATATGGGAATACCACTACCTCCAAGTTCCCCTCCAAGACACTCATCATTCTGACTTGGAAATATATCACTGTTCCTTCACTGTTGCTCCATCAAAATCCTGGAATTCCCTCCTTAATTACATTGTGGTCAACCCACAGCAGGTAGACTGAAGCAGTTCAAGAAGGCAGCTCACTACCACCTTCTCAAAGGCAGCTAGGACCGGCAATAATGCTGGCCAGTCAGTGATGCCCACGTTCCACAAAATGAATATTAAAAAATGTAAGGAACTGAATGACCATTGGTATCAGAAGTCAGTTGTTCCTCAAGAAATGTAATGGATCAGCAGCAATAGTTACCATGACAACAACGTGATGCTGAAAGACAATATTACCTCAGGAACCAGCAGACACCAGAATGAAAGTATAACAACTCACATATAAGAAGATGCTTTAAAAATTGTGCATTGTGCTGCGTGGTGACTGACAAAGTTGGTACCAAGAAAGACTTGAAATAGCTGAGAGTTGTGTTGTTCATATGTGATCATCTTCTTCATGGATTACACATAAGGAGTAACTTGCAAATGACAGTGCATGCAAATTTTTTTTATGAAACGGGAACATTAGGAATCATACACTTTAACACTATCGCTTTCCATATTCACATGACTTTTATTTAATCATAGGTAAATAAAGGTTTGTTGGCAAGAATGATTTTACACACCGTGTGGAACATTGTTTAAAATTACCAGTGAAATAATGGTGATTTGACATCAGGTGGCATATCAACTTGACATTGTCCCATCTGAATAAAACTATTTATTGCAGCTGCTGTTTCTGTTCTCCTGGTGAATGTTTCTCTCAGATTTCTAGTGTGGGAATTCTTCATCCTTGGAGGCTTTAAAACCGACAACATCAGTGTGAGATGTGTATTCTTGGATGTGTTTGTCAGCAGATCAGAAGAGGAAAACCCACAGCATCCGAGGCAATGATGATGTGCAGTGGTAGGATCAGCAGATGCACAGGAGGGAGCAGCACAGAAGACTGGAAGATGGAGGGAGAACTGAGAACAGAGTAGGAAAAGAGATTGAGCCAGTGTTTGGGAGTGACTCTGGGTCTTAGGGAATGATTTCTATGCTGGGAGTGAGCGTCAACCAGATTTTGGCAGTGACTTTGGGAGGTTCTCCAGGATGGATCTTGTGCTTAGAGAGTGTCTGTGACTCGGAGAGTTACTGTCTGCTTGGAAGTGATTGTGACTTGCAGACTCCAGGCTGACCAATGCTGAGGAATGAAAATAAGAAGCACTTCAACTATCAGGTGGTGTCAGTCAGTGTTGGCGAAAATGGGGAGAGTTAACCGACAAAAGGAAAAGCCAACTTCAGTCTAATTTCTGATGAAGGATCGCATCAAGCTGAAAGTGAACTTGTTTTTCTTCACAGATGTTTCTTGATTTGCAGAGAATTTCTAGCATTTTTTCATTTTAATTTTTAAAGCACAGAAACAGACCATTTGGCCCAACTGCTTTCTCCTGATGCCTGTCCTTGACATGAGTTTTCTCCCTGCCTATTTTATCTCACCCTCTCAGTGGATCCTTCTATTCCATTCTCACGTAATGTACCCAGCTTCCTAGCAAATGCATCTAAACTATTTCCTCAATCATTCCCTGTGGCAATGAGTTCTATATTCTCATCATCTTTTTAAAGACTTTTATTACGTCACCCCTCAGCCTTCTATTTTCTGGGAAAAGTGTGCTGGCCTGTTCAGTCTTTCCTGTAGTTACAACCTCTCAATCCTCAATCTCATCCTTATCATTTTTTTTGCATCTTCCCCAGTTCTTTCGTGTCCTTTTCAATTGCACAGCTCTTTGGGTGGCCGACCAAGGTTCTGCACAAATTGAACATAACTTGTCTGCTTTTTAATGGTCCTCTGCTAATAGTAGCCTAAATGACATTGCTGCTAGACTGGGTCTGTAGTAGGTGATGAGGGAACCAACAAGAGGATAAAATGTACTTGACCTCATCATTGCCAATGTACCTGCTACAGATGCATCTGTCCATGACAGTATCAGTCAGACTAACTCCAGCACTGTCCTTGTGGAAATGAAGTCCTGCCTTCACAACGAGAATACCTTACATTGTGTTGTGTGGCACTATCATTGTGCTAAATGGGACAGACTTTGAACAGATCTAGCAACTCAAGACTGGTCATCAGAGATGTTGTGGGCTAACATGAGCAGCAGAGTCATACTGCAACACAATGTGTAACCTCATGGCCTAGCATCTTCCTCATTCTCCTGTTACCTAGCTCGGGGATCACCCCTGGTTCAAGGAATAATGCAGGAAGACATGCCAGTCATTTCAGCTCCACAACATCTCTGCAGGAGATCCTCAGGGAGTATCCTAGAAAACCATCTTCCGGTTCTTCATCAATGAGCTTTGCTCCATCATAAGTTCAAAGGTGGGATGTTCATTAATGGATTGCACAATGTTCAGCACCATTTGCGACTCCTCAGATACTGAACCAATCCATGTCCGAATGCAGCAAAACCTGGACAACATCCAGTTACCGAGAAAGGGTATCAACCCTGGTTCAATGAAGAATGCAGGAAGACATGCACCAGGCATCATTCAAAATGAGTGTCACCCTAATTAAGCTACAAAACAGGACTACTTATGTGCCTAACAGTAAAAGCAGCCACTCACATATGGAGCCAAGTGATCTCACAACAAACAGGCCAGATATAAGTTCGGCAATCCTACCACATCCAGTTGTGAATGGTGGTGTACAATTAAACAATTGACTGGAGGAGGAAACTCCACAAATATCCCCAACCTTCATGACAGGGGAGCATTGTACATCAGTGTAAAAGATAAGGCTGAAACATTTGTGACAATCTTCAGCCAGAGGTGCCAAGTGGATGATCCATCTCAGCCTCGTACAGTGATGTGTAACCTCACAGGTACCAGTCTTCAGCCAACCCAATTGGCTCCACATGATAGCAAGACAGGGAATAAAAGCACTGGATACTGCAAAGTCTTTGGGCCCTGGCAATGTTCCAGCAAAAGTACAGAAGAGTGTGCTCCAGAACTTGCCATTCCCTAGTCAAACTATTCCAATACAATTTCAATACTGCTGTCTACCCAACAATGTAAAAAATTGTCCAGGTATATCCACAAAAAGCAGATCAAATCCAACCCAGCTAATTACCAGCCCATCAGTCTATTCTCGATCATCAACAAAGTGATGGAAGATATCATCAACAGTACAACCAAGCAGCATCTGCTCAACAATAACCTGCTCACTGATGCCCAGTGTCATTCAGTTTCTCACCTCATTACAAACATGAACTAAAGAGCTGAGGTCTAGAGACGAGGTGAAAGTAACATCACGGCCACATTTGACTGAGTATGGCATTGAGGAGCCGAGCAAACCTGCAATCAATGGGAAACAAAAATAGAGATTGCTGGAAAAGTTCCGCAAGTCTGGCAGCATCTGTGGAGAGAAATCAGAGTTAATGTTTCGGGTCGAGTGACCCTTCCTCAGAATCAATGCAATCAATGGGAATTGGGGGAGACTATCTGCTGGTTCGTGTCAGACTTGGAATATAGGAAGTCGATTGTGGTTGTTGGAGGTCAGTCATCTCAGCTCCACAACATCTCTGCAGGAGTTCCCGAGGGAGTATCCTAGAAAACCATCTTTAGGTTCTTCATCAATGAGCTTTGCTCCATCATAAGGTCAAAGGTGAGATGTTCGTTGATGGATTGCACAATGTTCAGCAGCAATTGCATCTCCTCAGATACTGAATCAATCCATGTCCGAATGCAGCAAAATCTGGACAACATCCATTGAAAAGTAGCAAATAACAATCATGCCACACAAATGCCTGGCAATGAACATCTCTGATAAGAGACAATCTAACCAGTGCCCCCTGATATTCAATGTCGTTACATTCGCTGAATCCCTCACTATGTTGGGGTTACCATTAAGCAGAAGCTGAACTGGAGCAGCTGTATATATGTAGTGGTTACAAGTGCAGTTCAGAGGCTAGAATTACTGCAGCCAGTAACTCACTTCCTGAGATAGTAGGAACTGCAAATGCTGGAGAATCTGAGATAACAAGATGTAGAGCTGGATGAACACAGCAGGCCAAGCAGCATCAGAGGAGCAGGAAAGCTGACGTTTCGGGCCTAGACCCTTCTTCAGAAATTCACTTCCTGACTTGCCAAAGACTGTCCACCATCTTATTCATGGCTGCAAGCTTTCAACTGATATCACATTCCATGGGAGCAGAAATGGAATCTCCAAGTCCTTTAGGGCATTCGTGAGGCAGCTCCTCCAAAGAAACAATGAGGGGGAGTGGTAGAGGAAGCTCATTTTCCACTTGGGAAACCTGCAGCCTTTGGGCCTCAATAATGGTCCCCATTAGCACCTATTGATTCTCTAAGGTTGACCATTGCCCATTCTTTTGTCTGCCCAACTGTTAATTTCTTTCAGAGATAGTAGGAACTGCCGATGCTGGAGAATCTGAGATAACAAGGTGTAGCGCTGGATAATCTCTTTCCTTTGATAGAGGGGGTGTTGGCTCGAGGCGGAAGAGGCTGTGAATCCCGTTCCCGCCGCCAGGGGCGCGCCTCCAATTCCTGCACCACCCACGTGACAGTCGCCCGAGCTCGCGCAATCTCAGATTCGAACTCCCGAACGCTGGCTGTCAGCCACCGTTGAGTGTAGTCAGAACTACACCTTCCATCAGGTACTGCGGACCGGCTCTTTCCTGATTCCATACAGCCCCCTTACTACGCACGTGCGGGGCCCACAAGCTGCATGGGTAATGTAGTTCGGAGCGGGACTGTGAGCGGTTTGGGTGAAATGAGCTGAGTCCCTTGTGGAAGTTTTAAACGACCTCAGTGAAGGGGGAGCTTTCTGGATTTGGGACTGCAATTTAGTCACGTTTGAGGAAATGGCCTGTCTCTCACTCTATTCAACACAGGATGGCACTTCCAGAGAAAATCTCTCCAACGTTTTCTCACCAAATATGAGTTTTTACTGCAATGTCCGACATATTTCTGGAGATGTTGGGACTAACTGATAAATGTTGACATTTAAACTTCTATTAGGAGTATGACTGTTCTTAGGTTATTTTAACACTAATTAAAATAAATCTTCAATGTGAGCGATCAAGTGCGAATGGGATTGATAGGAAAGTAGAACAGAAACAAATCGGCAGATTCAGGCTGAATGGTCGATTCTTGCTGATATGTTAAGTTTGCAAACAACATTTTAACACTAATTATAGGAACTTCTGTTTTATTCATTCATTCCAGCATTTATTGCCTATCCTTAATTGCCCACTGGGCAGTTCAGAATCAACTGCATTGCTGTGAGTCTGGAGTCATATGTAGTCCAGACCAGGTACGGATGGCAGATTTCCTTCCCTGAAAGGCATTATTGAACCAGCTGGGTTTTTCCTGGCAATTGACAATGGTTTCATGACCATCATTAGACTCCTTATTGAATTCAAATTCCACCATTTGCAGGATTTGAACCCAGGTCCCCACAACATTACCTGGTTCTCTGGATTATTAGTCAAGCAATAATATCACTAAGCCATCGCCTTGCCATTTAAAACATGTTTGTGAGGAAGGAGTTGAAACTTTGGATTATTTTATGTGAAACCCGCTCTAATGGTCACTACGATGTGGAAGTTGTGTGCACAGCTTTTATGGACACATAGTCAGTGACCGTCTTTGTTGTCCCACCAGATAAATTACATCCCATGTTAGTGGCTTCTTAAAAAACAACAATCTGCTGATGAGGTTTTATGATCAATGTGTCCTTTTGACTTTCTCGGTAATTTCAGCAGCAAGATGAGGAGTTTGAGCTGTGGGCTAGGAGCTGAATCCCTGGTTGCTTTGGTCTCCAGGTACAGAGCATGGCAGGAAGGATTGCACCACAATCCTGTATTTTACATCTCGGACCTGTGGAGGGTACACACACTCTTACTCAGCTCATGGAAAACTATTGTGTATTATTCAGATTCTGTTATTTTCAATGTTGGGTAATTATTTTTGTCCTTTGCTTTTAGGCTAATTTCTCAGGATATAGGAATATTGTTACATTTGTAGTTTCTCAAATTGTTTATCAATTCTAAGCTGCTTATTACTACAAGGATAACATTTGGTCAACTTTACTGATCTAGCACTTTAATTTATGGGCTTATCCATTGGAGACCTTAGCGGATCTCTGTTTCACTCTAATAGATCAGCTCCAGTAAGTCACAGACCCGCAGGTGCCAAAAATTAACCACGTGATCTCCACAAATACCAACTATCTCCTTCTCCCCTGATTCTCTGACAAACATTCCCCCTTCTGAGTGATTATTTCCTCTGAGCTGATTTCCTTAGGTGATACACTTTGTTCAAGTCAGTGATTTCTTTTGATCCTCCATTACTCCGCCACGTGCACGAGAACATGTTCAAACTGCCGTCACGTGGGCACATGCCTGGACTACTTGATTATCCAATTAGAGTGCTCTGACTGATAACCAATCAGCTCACTGAAAGGTGAATCAATCAGGGCAGTGAAAAGGTGTCCAATGTTAAAGTGAGTTTGGGCATGAAATGCCATCAATATTTATTGCAAAACCAATCACCGATATAGATTGTATGATGATGCCTACCATTGTCACCACATATATGCTGTCTATATCTTCGGTCATTGGTTGCCACCATTCGTCTTTCTTTTGTTAGTCTAAGGAGTTGTTTCGTAGTTTTTCGTGGAGGATAGAGCATGAGTAAGAAGAGGCTCTTGCCTTTTGCACAAAGATGTGCTTTAATTCATATCAGTAATTATAACAGGTTACATTAACTTTGTGGTATATAAACCCATACTAACATGAAGTCATAAAGACACATGTACCTCCATCAGGAGAACTGTGCTGAACTCTCACTGCTGCTTGATTCTCCTTCCAGAGGCTGTGTTGCATATCATCTAATCTAGATCACTATTACAAACTTATTGCAATAGCCTTCATAATGTTCCATCTTCTTGGGGTAGCATGCTGGAAATTAAGCATTGCTACTCCCAATAGAAGTTAAGAATATTAAAAAGTGCACAAAATTTCCCCGTCTTCCCCATCCTTTAGACCTAGGTCAAGAGAACGCAAAGACTAGATTTCTGTACATAACTATTGCAAATAAATAAATTCTAATTATGGATAAACAATAATGAGCCATCAACATATAACTCTACTAGTCAAAACTCTAACCCCCTTTATCAACTCTCCCTGAACACGTACAGACAGACACAGCCAAGAAAACAAATATGTCATGGGTGGAGGGAAAGAGTGGTAAGGCAGTTCAACATTTTCTGTTTACAGGGTTTGCTGAGATGGTCCTTTTGTCTTGTCAGGATGTGCTGTTCGTTGATTCTGGTTCTGCAGATTCTTTAGAGTCACAGAGCCATACAGTAGAGACCCTTTTGACCCATCACATTTGCAACAACAGAAAAAAAAAACACCACTTAGTACCGTAATCCCACATTCCAGTGCTCAGCTGCAGGATGACCAAGGATGGGAAATGAACATCCAGGAGTATTTTGGATTTAGGAAGGGCAGACTAAAAGGCAGTGGAGTTGAATTTCTGGTTTACACTTAAAATAAAAATAAATATTTTTGACTTAACAATTAAAATTTGCAGCTTACAATGACTAGAAAGGGGAAATAATTATCATCAGGCTTGAGATGGTTTTTACCGTCAAGCAAGAACAGCTTCTTCTCCAGAGGTCCAATAGTTTCTGCCAAAACATTCATCCCCCAAAGTTTTGAGTTACCTGGAAGCCAATCAAATAGCTGTTGGCAGCTAGAAGGCCATTGTCATCAACAACTTGCGTCAACCAAAACTCCATTTGTACACATTATTTGGCTTAGCTCATCTCCAAACTCAGCTTCCACTACTGCCACTGCTGTGAAAACAGTACTTACAATCAGTTTCCATTTGCTTGCTTTTAAAATCCTTCAACAATCTTTGGTTTTTAAACCAGTTCTTTTCCATTTTAGTCCACAATAAAAAATACAGAAAAATAAAAATATATGGTCTTTACAATGTTGTAAAGTCATTGGAGGATGTTTAAACATTTTCTTGCATATGGATTTCAGTGCATCAGAGCGTTTGCTATCAAAAATCTGCTTCTGAATTTATTTGTTGAATATGATTTTATCAAACTATGTCTATGAAGTAGAATTTACTATTTATTTGGTTCAGATCTCTTGTGCTGTTCAGTCCAAGGGCATCTCCAATACAGTCATTGGTTTTTCTTTCCACCATCCCCGTAACATGTAATTTTCCATTGTCATGGCAACAGCTTTGGTGGTGGTCCAGATTTCACACTTGCATACTTCACAGGTCATCTGACCATTTAAATGATCAGCTATCTCCATCTAAGTCACATTTTGGTATTGCTGCAATCTCGAACAGTGCAAATGTGTGGAACAGACCTGGTCATACCAAGCCTGTTCTCAGTGCGTTTCATTGGAAAGCCAGTGTCCCTTTTGGAAAAATTTGGATCCATGAACACCTCTGGGAGAGGTCAGATGACCTTTGAAATGATTAACAGTGAAGAAGATCGTGCATTAATAAGTGCATTAACTCATCGGGATGGTCAAAGCTGGCCAAGGACAGTCAAAGCTGTTCAAAGAGTGTCAAAGGACTTTTCGGTTGCGAAGAACTCTCAAAGATATCAAGTGGACCAGTCTAGTTTTAAATAAACCTTCAAGACTATGAAGGCATTTAAAACTCTAGATGTTTTAATATTTTTAAAAAAGTTTGAGAATTGATAAAAAAGTAATTATTGTTTTCCATTATATTCCGTGGACACAAATCTGAGAGGTTCCCACACAGGATTAGTGTTGCATTTCTGTTTTCACAAGAAACTATTATCAGACAAGGTGCCTTCACTTCCACAATTTGACAACAACAAATGCTTTTGGACTCTTCAATATGGAATTGTGAATTCTAAGGTTTGTTACACTTGAATTAAGTATATTTTGGTTTCAAAGCTTTATCATGTGGAAGAATGTAAGCACAGTAATGTGCTTTTATGAATGAATGTTTTTATCAATATGCTGAGACTGCAATACTCTATTTCTTCATATATGTGCATGGTCCCAAGGTCTGCTCTTGGCAATTTCTAAGTGAGTTGGCATAATTTTAGCAAGAGTTGTCACTGGGGCAATAAAAGGCCATGGGTGATGAGCGCAGGAACATTGTTTGGCTAGAAGGTGTGGGATCATGGGGTGAAGATAGGGTATTAGATGGCATGGATGAGACATGAAGATTCTGTGGAGGAATGTGAGGGCAAGGGATTCATTTTATGTGTTAATTCTTGATTTTAAACTTTTGATACAGTGCCAATGCCCAAGGTAAGCTTTCTGCCCATCCTGTTCCTACACTGGGCATCCGTCCTCAGGTCCTCCTGTGTCACTCACCCCAACCAGCCCCCTCACTGCATGAAAAATGGGAAGACCAGTCGTCCATTTCCGAAAAGTTGATTTTGCAGAGGTTTTCTGACTCTACGTACCCAAAGCAGGAATGTAAATTGGTGTTCATGTCATCAGGTGGATTTGCGCTAGGAGTCAGCATGTGGATGGAAAATAGATGAGGGCCTAGAATAAACCCTTAATCGGACTCCAGAGCCATTGAAGGAGTTTGTCTGGCTTCAGCTGAAGAGGCCAAAGTGGCCAATCGATAGCAGTTTTACTCACTGGACAACTGAGGATGACAGTGTGGTTAGACATATCAATGGCTGCAGAGAGGTGGCTTCTCTCTTCACAGGTGTTGCCTACGTATTTCCAGCATCTTCTCAATACATTTGACATTTCCAACATTCACAGTAATTTCCCATTGTTTTAGAAGAGCTGAGTGGGGAGGCAATGGCCTAGTGGTATTATCGCTGGACTGTTAATCCAGAGACCTGCATAACATTCCGGGGATAGTAGGAACTGCAGATGCTGGAGAATCTGAGATAACAAGGTGTAGAGCTGGATGAACACAGCAGGCCAAGCAGCATCAGAGGAGCAGGAAGGCTGACGTTTCGGGCCTAGACCCTTCTTCAGAAAATTTTCTGAAGAAGGG
>NC_063366.1:3207161-3250274 GCF_021869965.1 Rhincodon typus
CCCTTCTTCAGAAAATTTTCTGAAGAAGGGTCTAGGCCCGAAACGTCAGCCTTCCTGCTCCTCTGATGCTGCTTGGCCTGCTGTGTTCATCCAGCTCTACACCTTGTTGTCTCTAACATTCTGGGGACCCAGGTTCAAATTCCGCCATGGCAGATGGTGGAATGTGAATTCAATAAAATATCTGGAATTAAGAATCTAATGATGATCATGAATCCATTGTCGATTGTCAGAAAAACCCACCTGGTTCACTAATGTCCTTTAGGGAAGGAAACTGCCATCCTTACCCGGTCTGGCCTACATGTGACTCCAGACTCTCAGCAATGTGGTTGACTCTGAACTGCCCTCTGGGCAATTAGGGATGGATAATAAATGCTGCCTAGCCAGCAATGTCCTCATCCCGTTAATGAATAAAGTATGCACTTTAGATAAAGTATAAGCTCTGGGTAATTTAATATAGAGATTTGAAAATAACAATAGTGGAGAAAAAGATAGATCACATTTCAGATCAAGATCAACTTTCATTAGAGATTAGGTTGGATGGTGGAGCATATTTTCCTTTTTGTCAAAGAACATACACTCTCCTAAGCCCTTCTCTCCTGTGCATGTGCTGATCCCACCATTGCACGTCAGCATCTCTGCCTTGGATGCTGTGGGTCTTCCTTTACCAATGTGCTGTCAAACACATCCAAGGATACTCATCCCTCACTGACACTGTCAGTTTGAAACTCCAAGGATGAAGCATGTTATTCCCACACTAGAAATTTCTGTCAAACAATTACCAGTGGAATGGAGACTGCAGCTGAATAAGTAATGTTTTATTCAGATGGGCCAATGACAAGTTTCAGTCCCCACCTGATCTGCTGCTCAAAGTCATCTCCCATTCACTGGTCAGTTTCCTATGCTTCAGAAAACTCGTGTTGCTGCAGAAATAATTGGAGCAATTTGAATTTTAAACAGTATTCAATGCACTGTCTAAAATGTTGCTGCCCTCATACCTTCACATATATATAACATCAGAAATCACATTAATGGGATGCCACTGTTCTAAAATGTAGTTGTCCAAACATCTTCCTTTTCTTAAAAAAAGACTGCACACACTATTTCCAACTTCCTGCATGTAGTCCATAAAACAAAATGATCACTTGGAAGAAGAACCCTTTGTTCTTTTACTCTGTTCCAATTTCCTCCATCCCTATTCAGCACTGCTGCACATAGACTTCTAGAGATGTACAACATAGAAACAAACCCTTAGGTCCAACTCATCCATGTCGACCAGATATCCTAAATAAATCTAGTCCCATTTGCCAGTATTTGGCCCATATCCCTCTTCTATACCAATCCAGATGCCTTTTAAATGTTGTAATTGTACCAGCCTCCACCATTTCCTCTGGCAGTTCATTCCATACAAGCACTACGCTCTGCATGGAAAAGTTGCCTCTTAGGTCCTTTTTAAATCTTTCCCCTCTCACCTTAAACCTGTGCCCTCTAGTTTTGGACTCCCCCACCCCGAGGAAAAGACCTTGTCTATTCACCTTATCTGTGCCCCTCGTGATTTTATAAATCTCTATTAAGGTCATAGCTCAATCCCTCCAATACTGGCAACATCCTTGTAACTCTTTTCTGAAACCTTTCAAGTTTCACAACATCCTTCCTGCAGCAGGGAGACCAGAATTGCATTCAGTATTCCAAAAGTGGCCCAACCAATATCCTGTACAGCTGCAACATGACCCCTAACTGCTATACTCAATGCACTGACCAATAAAGGCATACGTACCAAACACCTTCTTCACCATCCTGTCTTGTTTAAAGTGGTCAGGTTTTCTTATAGTACACGTGTGAGATATAGTTGTCTGTTCATCTGGTGTCTGCTGGTTCCTGCCTCTCTTGTTGCCATGGCAAGTGTTATTGGTGTTAATATTCGCTGGGGTAGTATTCTCGAAGTCAAACACCAGTATTTTTACCCCCTTTTATCCATTCACAGGATGAAGGTGTCGCTGGCTAGGCCAGCATTTATTGCTCATCACTGATTGCGCAGAGGGCAGTTATGAGTCACATGTAGGCCAGATCAGGTAGGGATAGCAGATTTCCTTCCCTAAAGGGCGTTAGTGAACCAGATGGGTTCTTCCCGATAATCAATGGTTTCATCATTAGACTGTTAGTTCCAGATATTTATTGAATTCAAATTCCACCATCCTGCGTGGTGGGATTCGAACCCAGGTCCCCAGAACATTACCTGGGTCTCTGGATTAACAGTCCAGTGATAATACAACTAGGCCATTGCCAGTATTGTTGAAGTCACCGTAAATATTCAAAGTTAATGAAGTTATCAAAGTTGCCAACTGATGAACTACTCCCCAGGATAAAAGCAAACCACACCAGTTTACTTAAGTAACAGTAAAAAATAGCTATTTATTATAACACATTGTTAACTTTTAACAAGAACAGAATTTCTAATTTATGTATATTCAACTTTACCCTTTTCAAAACCCCCCTTCCCGTGCATACAAACACAGAGACACACGCACATACATACACATATTGTTACACTTCACAGGGACAGTGCACAGGAAAGGAAGTCCCGTTATTCGCAGCGTCATCACACCATTAAACATTCTATTGAAGTACACAGAACCGTCTAATTTACTTGTGTTTCAGATCCAGATTGGCAGAAAGTACAGTGCAAATTTCTATACTTATTACAAATAAATAGACTCTAGCTAGAAATCAACAATTATTATTTGTCTTCATATATCTACACAAGTTAAAACTCTAATACACTTATAAACTGCCCCTCACAAACGCACATGCACTCACAGAGGGAAAATGTAGGTATTGTTGGTGAAGGAAAAACTGGGAAAGCACTCAAATGGGGGTCTCTGTTCAGAGGATCTGCTGAGCTGGTTCTTGTGCTGATCAGAATGTTGGTTGTTGGTCTTCCTTCTCTGAGTCTTTCATTGGTTTGCAGGAGGCACAGGATGGTTGTTTCACACATAAAAAGATCCTTGATTTATTCATTAAAAGTCACAACATACAGCATCTACAGAAGGAAAAATAAACTGATTTTTCTTCAGGCTTAAGGTGGCTTTTGGAGCAGAGAACAGAGAGAGGTCCTGAGTTGGTAGAGATCTGATAGTTTTCCCCGTGTCTTGTTCACAGCCCCAAGCTGTTCAGATACACAAAAACTATTCACATAGTTGTTGACAGGCAAATGGTCTTTTTCATTGAAAACTTGTCACTAGTCCACAAACAAGCTGCTTGTTGCTGGTTGAATCTCTACTGGTACGCACCCTTGGTTCATCTCTGCCCTCTACAACTGCTTGAATCAGCAGCTATAGTAAACAGTGCTTATGGGTGCCAGGTTACTTGCTTTCAGTAATCCTCAGTTTTTAAAAACAGTTCTTTTCTCATTTCTTGACACGCACACACACACACATTAAAAAAAGGAGAAAAAGTATTGTCAGAAAAACACAAGAAAACCATACCCTTTCTAAAAGATATCATCTGTTTGCCCATTCTCTCTGACAATCATAGATGTGCCCTTGATGGTTTCAGATCAATCTTGTCGTCTTGTTGAATCTGAAATATTTCACACTCTGTTAGCATCAATTTTCTTCAAAGACAGTGAAGCCCTCAACAGCATGTCAGTGATGTACTTGCTTGTACTTTGTTTTCAAGTGATGTCTCTGCAAATGACTCATCCTTTAAACATCCTGCAAATGATATAGAGCAGATAGAAGCGGTTCGAGAAAGATGCTTTGAATTGGCTTGTGGTCAGACCTTACTATCATTTTCTCTCTCTTGAACAGCTACTAGCTGAAAAATACACAATGAAAGGCAACAACCAGGCTCTGTTAATGTGTGGACAGTAGAGTTCAGTGTGTGTTAATGCTCTGGATACAAACCCAACAGATTGCTCTCACTGCATGGGGATTGCTCCAAGTCCTGTGTCACTGACATCACACTGCAGGGTGGCTCCATTGTTGACATCATAATCCCTCAGCACTGGTGATGTCATCACTAGGTGTTTGATGGGAGTGAAAGCTGCTTCTTGTTCTGTGTCCCAGTCCCACTGAACACCCTGCACCGTGAGACTGTGTACAGGTAAACATACCCTGACTACAAATTGGAAAAGAACTCAGTCAGGTAGTCCTTGTGTAGGATCGCTAATGTTTTGGGAAATAAAACAACTGAAATCAGGCTTTACTATAGAATTTAGACTAATATGATTTCTCCCCTATTGAAGTGCTTTATCGTCCAGCATATACACTGTGTAAAAGCCTTGTCACACACTTTTTTGGATTTTCCCCAAAGTGGATCTGCTATTGCTTCAAGAATTTTGGGGACTAAGGGCAAAACCCTTATCACTGCATTGCATCAGAAGCGATTTTTCCCTGTTTGAATCCTTGGTGCCCAGGAAAGTCGAGAATATCATAAATGCTTCAGTATGAATTTCAAAGCTGAAGGTCACTCCTGTGTGTGAATCCACTGATGGAGCAGGATATATGATGACCTTGAGAATGATTTCCTGTGTGAATACGTTGGTGGACATGGAGGCCTGATGAATGGGAGAATGACTTGTCACATACCTTGCATGTGAATGGTTTCTCTCCAATGTGAATCCTCTGATGGAGTTAGAGTTGTGACTGACAACAATTTATTGCTCACATCGCATATAATGGTTTCTCCAATGTGCGAATGCATTTGTGTTTATGAGGAATCATGATGAAGAGAATGAATTCTTACACATCTCACAGATGAAAGGTTTCTCTCCTGTGTGAGTGCATTAGTATACACGGAGGGTCAATGGTGACACAAATATTCTGTCACACACCTTGCAGGTAAATGATTTCTCACCGTGCGAATGTATTGGTGCACTTGCAAAGTTGACGACTCGAAGAATGATTGCTTGCACACATCCCATGTGAATGGCTTCTCCCCTGCATACTCCCTTGGGAATAAGGCAGTGTTATATGAGGCTTGTTAAACATGCAAAGCCCTTGTTACATACCACACATTTAAACAGCTTCTCTCCAGTATGAATACATTGGTGGTTATCTAATGTTGATGGATGCGTAAAGGCTCAGTGACACACCTCACACTCGAATGGCTTCATTCCCATGTAGCCACCCTTATGTTAATAATTGTTATTGGCATGGTGGCTCATTGGTTAGCACTGCTGCATTGCAGCATCAGGGACCCGGGTTTGATTCCACCCTTGGGTGACTGTGTGGAGTTTGCACAGTCTCCCTGTGTCTGTGTGGGGTTTCAGCTGGTGCTCCATTTCCTCCCACTGTCCAAAGCTGTGCAGGCTAGATGGATTGACTAAGCAAAATTGCCCATAGTGTTCGGGGATGTGTAGATTAGGTGTGTTAGCCATAGGAAATGCAGGGATACAAGGAAAGGATTTAGGGATGGGTCCGGGTGGGATGTTCTTCGGAGGATCAATGTGGACATGTTGGGCCGAATGGCCTGTTTGCACACTGTAGGGCTTCTGTGAATTGTTAAAAAGATGCATGTTGTGTTAGGAGTTCATATAAATCTGTGGAGTTCCTCTTCACAAGCCTTACAATTGAACAGTCTCTCACCAGTAGGAATGATTCAGTGGTTCATGAGGCTCAATGAATGATTGAAGCTCTCACCACACTTTCAGCCCACTCGTGCTTCTTCCCAGCCTCAACCTGACCGATCACCCACAGCCAAATCGTTGGTAAGGTTGGTTCCAATGGAAGGTTCCACACCACTGACCAGTTTCAGATCTGATATGTCAAAGCTCCCCTGACCCGACTGATTTCCCAATTATGCTTTCTCTGCCCAATCTTCTCTATGTTGAGCAATGCTATGAAAGGACTGGATGTTTCTTGGATGATGGTTAGGTGTCTATCCTCTCTGTATTCTCTAGTGTAGTGTGGTGCACTCCTGTAAAACCAGAAAGAAAGCAGTATTTCCTGAAACTTCCTCTCCCCCTTTTCTGAAGAGATTGACCTCTCAGTTAGAGACTATTCCACAGTGAGTGCCAGTCTGCTGTTCCCCTGTGTGGGGATCAGATGCAATACCTTTCTTTTTCCTCACTTGACTGTCACACATCCTCTGTTTCCAGCAGAAATACTGGATAGTGATCACGAGGAGACAATGTGGCTCCTTTATTTCCTCTGCCCAGCAGCACTCCATCTCCCTAGATAACATGAGGTCAATGGAAAGGACAGTCAGGCAGAGTATAAGACTGGCTGTTAATTCATTATTGGCTTGAGTTCTACTGGCAAAGACCAAATTTACAGTAGAATATGTGTTCAATGTCTAAAACACTGAAGAAAAAACTTTTATGATCCCAGCTTATGTGGCTACAAGTCAGATCCCTGAATGAAATTTTGTTGATAGATCATGCTTTTTTTTTCAATTCAGCACACAAGGAGTTTCTCTCTGTTTCAAAATGCAGAGAGACTCCTTCCCTCTCAAAACTTGAAGTCCTGTTATGTGTGAGGCCTTTTCCTTTGACCAACCACACAACTGAGATCTTAGACTTTCTCAGTCCTTAATAATCTGCAGAGTTCTAATAAAAACATTTGGTTTAGATAGAGTCATACAGCATGGAAACAGACTCTTCTGTCCAACTGGTCCACGCCGACCAAACATTCCCAATCTGACCAATTCCCATTTGTCAGCATTTGGCCCATATCCTTCTAAACCCTTCCTATTCATATACCCATCCAGATGCCTTTTAAATGTTGTTATTGTTCCTGCCTCCACCATTTCCTCGGGCAGCGCATTCCATACATGCACCACCCTCTGTGCGAAAGTTACCCCTCAGATCCTTTTTAAATCTATCCCCTCTCATCTTCATACTCTGGAATCAATGTGGTGAATCTCCTCTGAACTGCCTCAAATTCAATAATATCCCTGTTATTTTTAATTCATTCACAGCACATGGACACTGCTAGCTAGTGGGCAGTTAAGAATCAACCATATTGCTATGGGTTTAGAGTCAAATGTAGACCCGATCTTGGTGTCCTTGTGCATGAATCGCAGAAAACTAGTATGTAGGTACAGCAGGCAAATAGAATTCTGGCATTTATTGCAAAAGGAATAGAGTATAAAAGTAGGCAAGCATTGCTGCAACTGGACCAGGCATTAATGAGACTGCACCTGGAGTGTTGTGTACACATCTTTGGGAGAGGCAAAAGCTTAATGGTACTATAGCTGAACTATTAATCCAGAGACCCAGGTAATGTTCTGAATGTTTCACAAGGTAACATTCCTTCGACTATTCTAACCAGTCTATTTTTCTCAGACCAACTTTACTTGCTTTGGACTCCAGTCAGGTCACCATCTAATGGCACAAAAGCTTTTAAACAAATTTTAAAAAATCTTGCTCAGCCAAGCTTCTGCCAACATAATGGATTAATGTTTTCTCTCTTGTTGTAAACCCTCACAGTATAAACAAATGTCCCTTAACACACCAAACCTAATTTCTTCAATTTACCCTCATTACTGATATTTCTCATTCCTGGAACCATTCTTGTAAATCACTTATTCTGTACACTCTCCAATGAATTCACACCTTTCCTATACTGTGGTGCCACAACTTTAACCAGTACTTCAGCTGGGGTCAAGTGTCTTGTACAACATCACCAAATCCTTGCTCCCAAGAACACTATATGCTTTACTAACTGCTCTCTTCACCTGCCTTGCCACCTTCAATTATCTGTACACATATACACCCATGTCCCTCTGCTTCTGTACCCTATTTAGAATTGCACCTCCTATTTTGACTTCCCATGTTCTTTCAATCAAAGTAAATCGTCTCACATTTCTCTGTATTGAATCTTATCTGCATTCTATTTTCCCACTCCACCAACATGTCAGTGTCCTTTGGCATTGTTACAACACGGAGACCAAATCAGCTTTTCTACCTCTATATTTGCAACACAGGTTAAACCTTTTAAAGATCCTTAAAACTGACCCAAATGGTCCCTAACCATACCTTTTGAATAACCAATTCGATACTTTACAAATAATCAATTCTTGTTCTGAGGAAGGGTCACCGGACCCGAAACGTTGACTCTTTTTTTCCTTCACAGATGCTGCCAGACCTGCTGAGCTATTCCAGCGACTTTGTTTTTGTTCCTGATTTACAGCATCCGCAGTTCTTTCGGTTTTTAATCAATTCCTGACACTGGTTTGGAGCTTCAACTACAGATTTGGCAATTTATTAACAGTATAATAACTTTAGGACAGCAAAATTAACATAATCTAATTAGTCTATGCTATAAACCCAAAATCCTCTGTTTGTTGCTCCATTAATACAAAAGACAGACAGGCAAATAAATGCAGTGAATGGATAAATAAAAGAAAATAACAAAACTAGCCAGGTTACTGAATTGGTTTTCATGCATTGTTCCACAGGTATAAATGGTCTTTTGATTTATTTTCTGAGGATGTTGATCAGGATCACCTTGACAATTCCCTCAGATAAAGGTAATAATACGTATAACTTAGTTTTCTATTCTCTGAGCTTCCAAAGCCTTTCATGGGAAGTTAGGCAAGGAGCTTTCAAATCATCATGCTGTAACATCAACAGCCAAATTCTTTTTCTCACTGAATACACAGTCCAAAACCCAATTGAATTGCTGACCGCTGGCTGACAGACTGAAAATCTCCTTCATGAGGTTTCAATTATCATTCAGCATCCACCACCTGTTTGAGCATCGTATCTTTTCCAGACTCACTGGAACCAAATCTCAGGAACTAACCTCATTGATAGCCTGCTTCTGCCACCTGTTTAAACATAATGCTGTTCGCTGTTGACGAAGCGTGTGTCACACTATTTGATCATGAACCAACCTGCAATTAACTTCAAGGTCTGGCCTCACAAATGAATAAAAACTTGTTTAGTCTGTTTCTCTTTTAACACAAGCTGTTATCCATAGTCCAAAAGTCATCTTTAGTTGAAAGTACCTAGTTCACAGCTCTGTTTTTATTTTATTCTTTTTACAATTTAATGAAAAATCAGCGAGGGCTATAACAAGTTCCACACAGTTCTCTGCACAGTTTTCAGTTCTTCTAAGTTTAGTGTTATCTGCAGACTTTGAAATTGGCCCACATGCCAAGATTTAGATCATTAATATATATCAGAAAAAGCAAGGGTTCCAATACTGACTCCTGGGGAACTCGCCACAGGTCTTCCTCCAGTCTACAAAGTGCCCATTGTTTATTATTCTCTTTTCTCTATCCCTCAGCCAATTTTGTACCAATGCACAGGAGGAAGTGACACAGGAAGTATGGACTTCAGAGGGATGGGCATAGGAGTGTGGATCAAAGGAGATGATGGCACTAGAAGTGATTCTGTATTCTGGGCATACCCACACTTGGAGAATGACTGTAGCTCAGGGACTGACTGTGACAGGAGGAGTCACTGATCCTTCGCTTTGCAGCAGACACCTTTGCAATCTCTTGACTTTGACTGGCATTTCATTTTTGCCCCTCACCTCTCACCTGACAAATGTCCCTTTCCACAATTTAGAGGTGACTTTACATTGATGGTGTAATGTTAAGGAAAGTTGGGTTAGAGATGAGACGGTTGTTTGCATGAAGTTGAGGGCTTGTGTTTTATGAGAGGGGTAGAAACAGCAAATATGAAGAAAGAGAATCAGGAATAATATTGGATAACATGCACTAACATGGGTGTCTGTCTCATACCCAACAATGTGGAAAATTTCCCAGGAAAGTCCAGTAAATTTGTCCTGTATATAAAAAGCAGGATAAATCCAATCTGGCCAATAATCACCCCATTAGTCTACTCATGATCATCAGTAAAGTGATAGAAGGTGTCATCAACTGTGCTATCAAGCAGCACTTGCTCAGCAGTAACCTGCTGAGTGATGCCCAGTTTGAGTTCCACCAGGGCACTCAGCTCTTGACCTCATTACAGCCTTGGTTCAAACATGGTCAAAACAGCTGAATTCCGGAGGTGATGTGAAAGTGACAGCCCTTGACATCAAAGCTGCATTTGACTGTGTGGCATCATAAAGCTCTGGCTAAACTGGAATCAAATGGTATCGGGGCAAACCCTCTTTTGGTTAGTGTTACACCTAGCACAAAAGAAGATGGTTGTGGTTGTTGGAAGTCAGTCATCTCTGCTCCAGGACATGTCTGCAGGAATTCCTCAGGGTAGTGTCCTCAGCCGAACCATATTCACTGCTTCATCAATGACTGTCCCTTCAACATAAGGTCAGAAATGGCTATGTTCATCAATGATCACACAGTGTACAGCACCATTCACACTTCATCAGATACTGAAGTTGTCGATGTTCAAACGAAAGAAGATCTGGACAATATCCAGGCTTGGGCTGACAAGTGGCAATTAGCATTCGCACCACACAAAGACCAGGCAATGACTATCTCCAATAAAACATAATATAATTACCTCCCTTCTCATTCAATGGTGTCACCACTCATGAATCCCCCATTATTTTGAGGATTACCGTTGACCAGAAACTCAACTGGACTCACCACATAAACACAGTGGCTACAAGAGCAAGTCAGAGGCGAGGAATACTGCAGCAAGTAACTCTCCTCCTGACTAATCAAAGCCTCAAGAAGCTTTACACCATCCAAGTCAAAGCAGCCTGCTTGATTGGCACCATATCCATAAGTATCCACTCTCTCCACCATCAATGCTCAGTAACAGCAGTGTGTACTATCTACAAGATGCACTGCAGAATCTCACTAAAGATCCTTAGACAGCACCTTCCAAACTCGTGACCACTTCCATCTAGAAGGACCAAGGCAGCAATACATGGGAACGTCACCACCTGCAAGTTCCCTTCCAAGCCACTCACCATCCTGACTCGTAAATTCCTTCACTGTCGTTGGCTCAAAATCCTGGAATTCCCTCCCTAAGGGCATTTTGGGTCAACCTATAGCACTTGGACTGTGGCAGTTCAAGAAAACAGCTCAGCACAATGGTGTCACCACTCATGAATCCCCCATTATTTTGAGGATTACCGTTGACCAGAAACTCAACTGGACTCACCACAAGGGCAGAAAGGGATGGATAGTAAATATTGCCCCAAAAGGTGACGCCCTCATCCCACAAATGAATTTTAAAAACCTAGATCAGGATCAAGACTCTCCTGCCTAAGTCACTCAGACACTGCTGTATTCCTGACTTTAATGTCATGAGATGGTAGGTTTTGGATCAGGACCTGGATAAGCCTGTCCTTCAGGCACAGCACATCTAATGGTGGGATGGTCAGTGCAGTTCAGGCTCTGGAGAATCCCAGGGATTTTCAGATGGGAGATAGATTGTGCTTGAGTCAATGGGATTTAGGATGTTTGGGTCTTTATTTATGTGGGGATCCTCTATCAGTACCTAGTCTGTAGGTTGTTCATCATTCCTGGAATTAACCCACTTTTGTCCATCAGATTTACTTCTCCTGACAGCAGAGATTTTACCATCTTTTGCAGCTTCCGGAGCCCAGACACAAAGACAACAGTGACACCTGCAGCACTAACTGGTCACCACTTTAAATCAAATCTGCAGCTACCATTTCCTCTGGCAGTTCATCCTACGTACCAATCACCCTTTGCGTGAACACATTGCCCCTTTTAAATCTTTCTCCTCTCAACTTAAAATTATCCCCTACCCTAGGGAAAAGAGATTTGTCATTCACCTTATCTATATTCCTCATGACCTTATAAATCTCTATACGGTCACTCCTCAACCTCCGACACTCCACTGAAAAAAGTCCCAACCTATCCAGCCACTTCATACAACTCAAACCCTCCAGCCCCAGTAACATCTTTATAAATCTTTTCTGCACTCTTTCCAATTTTATAATATCCTATTTAGGCCAATACATGAAGAGCTGCAACCCAATAATAGTAATCAATGTAGGAGGAGAAGCAGAAAACATATTTAATGAACCTCTGTGGCAGTAGAATATCTTTTTTTTAAACTTCAGCAACCACAATTCACATGAGTGCAGTCAAATGTTGATAGATATGATTGACAAGTCATACTGATCTCAAAATAAAACGAGTGCAACATTTCTCTGGAATATTCGATAATTTATTCTTTGGACCTAAATATCTTATAATTGATGTACTATTATAGAGAATCATGTCATAGAAATTCACCAGCTTTTTCTCTCAAGTTTCTCCAAAAGTAAATAGCAGAACCGGAAAAAAATAGGAATTCCTCATTCTTACTCGATCCTTGATTGCAATCTATTGTAGATATGTAACAAATCATTTTTCCTTCCTTCATTCCTCATGACAATTTCTTATGCTTCTGGATTGAGGGACCAAAACGTTTACCTCAGCCACTGTCTTCCTTCTTTATTTATGAAAGCTTTAGAAACAGTTTTGCTATTTCTTGCTCATTTACACTGATTCTATTTTTTCAGTCTTCAACAACTTGTTGGTCACCATTTGCTCATTTCTAAAACATGCCAAATCCTCAAGATTACTTATGTGCTTTGCAACGGTTCATCAAAACCTCTTCCTTCAACACCACTATGAGCCACTTGTTTTATATCCATTTTATGCCAAATGAAGAAAGGTTTATCATGGGTAGATACCAGAGCTTTGTCAGAGGTAGGTCATGCCTAACAAGTCTGGCTGAATCTTTCAAGGAGGTGACCAAGTATATTGATCAGTGGCCACTGCACTAAAATTGGAACAAGGCTGTTAAGGGATCGGTTTAGGAAGTGAGAGGAAGGCAAGTATTACAGGACCTCTGAATGTATCTCACTCTCCAGCCGGTACTGAGCTCAAAATCCTGATGAAAGAGGTGGGTGATCCGTGAGTCCACAGCACCACAGCTGGCTTAGCTGTACGGGGTGGTACACTGAAGACTGGAAGAACAGTAAGAGACTCGATAGTTCCAAGAATAGACAAACGTTTCTGTGGCTGGAGACATGAATCCAGGATTGTATGTTACCTTTCTAATACCAGGATCGAGGATGTCACCGAGCGAGTACAAATGTCAGGAGGGGTACACTCAGGGAACAGTGATCATTGTATCAGAAAGTTTAGGTGTGGTGATTGAGAAGGACAAGGAACAATTATGAACAAGAATAATGAACTGGGGAAGACCAACTGCATTTGGGTAAGGAACAGATCTGGCCAGATAAATTGGAATAAAAGATTGTCAGGTGAAATGGTAAATGAACAATGGGCTGCCTTTAAAGATGAGATTACTTGGTTGGAGTAAGAATTATGGAGGCACTGGCCATAACTTTCCAGTCTTCCTGAGAATTGGAAGTGGAGCAGGAGAATGGAAGAACTGCAAATATTACACCCTTGTTCAAATAAGGATGTAAAGATAAATGCAGCAATTAACATTAGTGGGAGTAAAGCTTCTAGAAACAATAAATCAGGACAAAATAAGTCACTTGGGCAAATTGAGTTAACTAAGGAAAGATACAACAGATCTATAAAGGACAAGGTATATTTAACTAACCTCCAGAAGTCTTCTGATGATGCAACAGAAAGGCTTGATGATCCATGGTGTTAAGCTTCTTGAGTGTTATTGGAACTGCACCCATCCAGGCAATTGGGAAGTATTCCATCACATGCCTGACTTATGCCTTGCAGATGGTGGACAAGCTTTGGGGATTCATTAGGTGAGTTACTCACCACAGTATTCCTAGCATCTGACCTGCTCCTGTAGTCACTGTGTTTATGTGGCAATGTATTATGTGGCCAGTTGAGTTTCTGGTCAGTGGTAACCCCCAGGATATGATAGTAGGGGATTCAGTGATACTAACATTGAATGTCAAGGGGGATTGGTTAAATGGTCTCTTATTACAGACAGTCATTGCCTGGCCTTTTTGTGGTGCAAATGTTACTTGCCACATGTCAGCCCAAGCCTGGATAATGTGGTGCACATGGACATCCAAAAGGCAGTTGATAACATGCCCCACACAGCTTTGTGAGTAAAGTGAAGCAAAGGTCAAGTAGCTTCACGGTTATATCATGATCTGAGTGACAAGGAGTAGTGAGGAAGTGATGAATGGATGTTTCTCAAGTTGAAGAAAGGTTTATAGTGATGTTCTCCAGGGTTAGGTGCTATGGGACATGGTTCTTCCTTAGATATAATTAATTACCTAGATCTTGGTGTACACAGCATAATAACAACATTTACACTAAATTCGGGGGTGTTATGAACTGTGAGAAGGATGATGTAGAATTTCAAAAGGAGATAAACAGGTTTGTGAAATGGGAAGAGAGATAGGAGATCAAATTTAATGCACAAAAGTGTGAAGTGATTTGTTTTGGTACAGAGAACACAGAAAAACAACCTAATGTAAAGGTACAATTCTAAAAGGCTAGAGGAGCAGAGGCACCTCAGTGAAGCTGTGCAAAATCAATGAACATTGCTGGAGAGTTTGACACAGTAGTTAATAAAGCAAATGGCATCCCAGGAGTTATCAACAAGGGCACAGATTACAAAAGTAAGATAGTTTTCTACAAAACCCACATTAAACATTGTCTTAGCCTGAGCTGCAGTGTGTCCAGTTCTGGCTCTAGGCTTTATATATTCATGATAGTGGAATGAAGGTTCACAAGAATGGCTTCACGAATGACAAACTTCAGTTATAGAATAAGATTGCAGAAGAGGGACTGTTTTCACTGGAGAAGAGCGGATTGATAGCATATTTGATAAAAGTTTTCAAAATTATGAGAGGTCTGGACAGAGCAAACAGGAAGAAACCGATCCTACTTGTGCAAGGATCAAGATTGATGGGACACAAGCTTAAGGTAATTGGCAAAAGCGGTAGTGATGACATCAGAAAAAAAATTTCATACAGTGAACAGTTGGGGTCTGGAACATAAGGCCTAAGAGTGGTGGAGACAGGCTCAATTGAGCATTCAAGACAGAACTGCAAAGTACGAATGTACCATGGGTAGAAGGCAGGAAGGAGTACGAGGGTTGAAGAATCAGTCAAACGCCTCACACATCTGTATAATTCGTCTGTGTCTCTGCAGGCTCAAAGACATCATGAAAGCTTGAATGTAAATCTTATTTGAAGGGTTTCTCTTCTCCCCCACCCCATGTTAACAGTGCTTGGAACAGATGCTCCTTGGACATTAAATGATCTTCAGGATACCCTCTTTAAACCTCTCTGCATCAATACCTCTGTCCGCTTATTTAGAACCCTTGTTAAACCCATCGGTTTGACCAAATTTTTGTTAATCCCTTTCTTAGCACTCCTTTGTCTCTGCTATTTTAATTTCTATCTGATTACATTTCTATGATATACTTTGGGATGTTTTATTATATTAAGGCGCTAAATATATCCAAGCTGTTGTCCTCTCACTCTTCAGTCTTCAAGGTACTGACCCGGAGGACAGACTGTGGATTCTGATTGGCCTTTAGTGCTCTGTTTGAGTGCCCATTCAGCATGTGGAGAGCTAAACAGTGAATGTTGTGAGACAATGGAGACTGTCACAGCTGAGGCACATCCTGCCCTCCCCCTGACTCCCCAGCTGGACTCACTGGTAAGGAATAGGATTCCTGGCTGATTCTCCTCCTCCATTGATCAAAGACACTGAGGCTAACTGAGGTACCTCTATTACTGCCCCAAGAATGGCTCCTCCCCTGACTGCATGTCCTGGTCGATCAGAAGCTGAAGTCTTTCGAACCACTGAGTATCTGATTGTCTTCTTGGTCAGATTGAGAGTTAGTGAGTGACTTGTACCTGTCACAGCACTGAAAGGATGCTATATTTACACAGGAGCTTCTGTACATATTGACGTCTTCTGGTGATGTTTGGTAATCAGGTCGAAGATTACACATTTTTTGAAACAATAGGACCAATGGTGGGAGAGGTTTGAGATAGATATTGTTGACACAGACAGAACTTTGGAATGATAGCTCCCCTGTGTGTGCACTGGAGGGTAAACAATACAGACAGCTCTCAGTGCAAGAGAAGCAGGTGACCCAGCTTCGAGTCCATATGCAGACATTGTGTCTGATGAGAGGAGGAGAACAACAATGTGAAACAGTGGACACACGTCACACTGGAAGGGTTTGTCTCCCGTGTAGATTCGCTGATGTTCTATGAGGTCCAAGAATTGAATCCTTTATTACAGCACTCACACAGACCGGGTTTCTCCCTTATGCGAATGCATTGGCGGATCGGAATACACTCACTGTCTAACAGCCTTGTCACGTATTTTAGACCAGTCTGGATCCAGTGGTATTTTTGGAGATCAGGTGATAAATATCTTGTTATAAGCTTCACACCAGAAGAGTTCATCTCCTCGAACCTTCTGGTGCTGCAAGAGTCAAGGATTTCACAGTCACTCCACCATGGAGATTCTCTGAGGGAGCAGGAGCTTTCACGAGTGTGTGAAGAAAATGTCACAGATTTCACACATCAACAGTTTTTCCCCAGCAGGGATACGTTTGTGATACATCAGGCCCAATGATTGTACAAAGCCTTCATTAAACACCCTGCACTATTTGGACATGGCATTGTCACTGACAGTGTGAAACCATGGCTGTATACCTCACATTTCAGTGGTTTCTCCCTGGTCAGTAATTTTGGCCTTATGAAGCATTTGCCACACAGCCTAGCAAAAACCCTTTCTCAGTGTGGTTGTGTCTGTGTTTCTTGAGTATCACTGACTGTGTGAATACTCAGTCACACACCTTATTTGGCTTCCCCAACTGTGTGAATGCGACGGTGATCCAACATTCCCCACAATTGTTCAAACTCCTCATTACACACGTCACACGTGAATATTTTCTTCTCCCCTGTGTGAGTGTGCCGGTGTTTCACCAGGCCTGACAACTGTGCAAAGCTCTTATTACACACCTCACATTTGAAAGTCTTCTCCCCAGTGTGAAGGCGTTGGTGTTCAAGGAGGTTCGAAGACCGTGAGAATGATTTGTTACACACTTGGCAGGTGAATGGTTTCTCCCCAGTGTGAATGCGTTGATGTGTACGGAAGTGAGTTGAGCGTGAGAATGATTTGTTACACACCTGACACCTGAAGGGTTTCTCCCCTGTATGGATGCTCTGGTGTTCCAGGAGCCTTGTAGATGTTGCAAATGCTTTGTCACAAACTTCACACTTGAAGAGTTTCTCCCCTGTATGGATTGTTTGGTGGACCCGGAGGCTCGATAACTGCGTGAATGATTTCTCACACACCTCACACGTAAATGGTTTTTCCCCTGTATGAATGCGTTGGTGAACACGTAAGGTCGCTGACTGAGAGAATGATTTCTTACACACTTCACAGGTAAATGGTTTCTCCCCTGTGTGAATGCGTTGGTGCACAAGAAAGTCTGACGAGCACCAGAATGATTTGTTGCACAATTCACACTTGAAAGGTTTCTCTTCCATGCAGCTGTCCATGTATTAACAGTGATTCCCTGTTGCTGGGGGATCTGATGAATCTGTGGAATTCTCCTCACAAACCCGACAGTTGAACAGCCTCTTACCTGTAGGAATGAATCAGTATTTCATGAGACTTGATGAATGAATGAAGCTCTTACCACACCTGGAGCCCGCTCTCACTTCTTCCCAGCATCACACTGACCGATCACTCACAGCCGAACTTTCAGAAAGGTTGGTTCCGATGGAAGGCTGCACACCACTGACCAGTTTCAGATCTGATGATATGCTCCTCTGAACTGACCGATTTCCGGATGATAGTTTCACTGCCCAACCTTCTCTGTGTTGAGCAATGCTGTGAAGGGACTGGCTGGCTTTCCACAGTTGTGTAGTTGTTCCTTGGGTAATAGTCAAGATCTATCTGCAGTGTCTATCCTCTCTGATTCTCTGGTGTAGTACAGTGCAATTCTTCTGTAAAACAGGAAAAACAAACATGATTTCCTCCAACTCCCTCTCCTCTTTTGCCAAAGGAGCTGATTCCTCGGTAACAGGCTGTTACACAGTGAGTGCCAGTCTGCTATTCCCCTGTGTGGGGCGAATCAGGATACATCTCCTTTCTTTTTCATCAATTTGATGTCACACACCCTGTGTTTCCAGCAGGAACCCTGGCTAGTGAGCAGGAACAGATAACGTGGCTACTTTCTTTCCTTCGCCTAGCGGAACCAGCCCATACCCCCACCCTCTCTCCTGTCATCCCAGGTATCATTAGGGCAATGGAAAAGACAGTCGGTCTGAATTAGAACGGCCATTAATTCATGGTGAACTATCATCACTAAATTGTTTCAACCTGGAAACATTCCAAACTCCTGGTCATGTCCTTGGGTATGTTCCATTCCACTGAGAGGTGGGGCAGTCCTTAATATTGACTCCATGAATTGTCAGGGCTTCAGGTGAAACAAATTCAAGGAAACTACCACTCCCCTCCTAACTGATGAATGCATCCTTCACCATGTTCATCATCATGAGTGAAGTAGACTGAGGACACATCCCTCAACTGGGTGTCCTTCAGGTGCAATGAGCCATCAGCAGCAGCAAGATTGTATTCCACCACAATCTCACAGTCCTCATTCTAGGATTATCATTATCAAATGAGATAGAACCATATAATGCAATGTGGAAGCAAGCCATTCAGCCCATCGAGTGTACACTGACCCTCCAAAGAGCATCCCACCCAGACACACACTCCCCTACCCTTCCATGTAACCCTGCATTTCATGGCTAACGCACACATCCCTGGACATTATGGGCAACTTAGCATGGCCAATCCACTTAACCTGCACAACTTTGGACTCTGGGAGGAAACTGGAGCACACAGACAGTCACCCGAGGCTGGAATTGAACCTGGGTCCTTGGCACTGTGCGGCAGCAGTGCTAACCACTGGGCTGCCATGCTGCCCCCTTACATGACAAAAGGATCATATAGACATCAACCATGATCGTTTTGAATAGCAGAGCAGTATTGAAGGGCCAGATGGACTACTTCTACACCTAATTCATGTGTTAATAACCGAGCCCATTGAAAGTTAAGGGTGTCATTGGACCAGCCGCTAGGAAAGTGGGATGTAAAATACAACATGAGTGTATCATGGTGTTAAAAATTAAGAAGGGAGGTCCCTTCTGCAGTTTACTGTTTTAGTTGTGGATAGGAATTGTTTAACGCAATGTTGCTTTGCCTTGGTTTGTCAGAATAAACATCATAAAATGTGAAATCATGTCATGTGATTTCTATCAGATGATAATTGGGAATTCAAATATCTTTTAAAAGTTATCAGTTTTTTCTGGATCAGCCATCAGCACCAGCAAAAACAAATGACCTAAATTATCACATTATACTTGTGGGAGCTTGTTCTGCGCACTTTGATGGCCATGTTTCTGATATTACAACAGAGAACACACCTCAACTAGATTTTAAAAACTGTGGGACATCTGTGTGAAAAGATCTAAGCAATTGTAAGTTTTTTTCATAAGAGGTTCACAGAGTCAGGGTGGTGTGATAGCTTATAAGGATTAAAAACGACACACAACATCCAGATCCCAACTTAGAAAAAACTGACTATTCCCAGTCTACAGGATAATCATCAGTTCCCAACACATACACAACACAAAAATATGACATCAGTAAAAATCCTCAGACTTTCTGCACCTCCCATACAATAACACCTCACCTTCTTATATTCAGGAATGAGCCATCAACAAAACTCAGCCTGGAAATCAGAAGGGAAATGCTTCCAATAAACACACTCAATATCCAACACACAGCTCCAGTCAAACAGTTCAGTACAAAGCACCGAGTCAACAGCTCTCTCAACTGGATCTTCTCACACAGCATAAGGGACATTTCCACCCCTGATTGCTCACAGGATAGTCAGACTGCCTGAAGATTGGTGTGGATATTATAGGATACAATTTGTATAAAAGCTGCTCCTTCACTCACCATCTCCTCACTTGGTTTTCAGTCTCTATAGGAAGTGAACCAGCTCTGGAAGAGGAGAGAATGGGCAGAGTGGGTGGGCTCTCTGATTGACGTCTCTCACAGTCAATCCAAATATTTCTGCAACAACATGAGTTTCCTGAAGCTTGGGAAACTGACCGGTGAAATGGAGGTGACTTTGAGCGGTAGATCAGCTGGAGATTTAAATTTGTCTTTGTCCCATCTGAATAAAACTTCGCTTATTGCAGCTACTGTTTCAGTTCCCCTGTAAATGTTGATGGATATTTCTCGTGTGGGAATAGCATTCTTCGTCCTCGGAGACTTTCAAACTGAAAACATGTGAGATGTTGATCCTCGGATGCGTCTGACACTAGATCAGAACAGGAAGACCCACAGCATCCAAGGCATTGATGACATGCACAGGATGGAGGGGTGTGGGAGTTGATTGCACAGAAGGAATGGACACATGGGAGAGGGGCATGGGAGAAAGGGATGCAGGTGGAAGTATACAGAAGGGAGATGCACAGGCTCCGGGACTTCAACGATTCAGGGCATGCGGTGGGTCTCATCGTGTAAGGAGGTGCCCGTGAGTTGGCAATTGACAGCCCTGCCCACGGCCACCTGCTGTCGAGCTTCAGTGCCCCCAGCTCCGGTTCTGAGTTTCAACATTCACAACGTCTTGTTTCACTTCTAAGATGTTTTTATTCCGTTGTCTCCCAGATCCTTTACCAGGCTGTCCTAGTTTGGACCTTGTATCAGTGATATCGTTTAGCGTGCAATACACGAGGATGATTGTGGCCATTCTGTCTCTTTCTGGGGAACATTCTGATACACGCCCAGGTATGGTTAGTACCTGAAAAGTCCTTCAACATCCCACTCGCTTTTTTGTATGAGAACTGCCTCAGACAGACACGGGCATCAACACCGGATGAAGGAGGGGAATTGCTTTCTGTGAGTGTCCTCATTCAGTACAATGTCATCTCCTACTTCTATTCCCCTTGTCCGGCTTCTTCTCGAGCCTGGAAAAGAGCCGTGCAGACGGTGTTGATCACTGTGGCCTGAGAGAGGGGATAGCAGGCAGTGCTGATCACCAGAGACCAGGAGAGGGTAGCGCAGAAAGTGTTGAATCTTTTCTGAAAGTTTGATGGAGTGTCAACATGGAGAAGTTATTTCCAGCCTCATTTTAAGCATGAAGAAATTATTCCTTTATGTTCTTATCCGAATGTTTTATTAAAATGCGATGAGTGGTTTCTGCCTCTTATGATCCTTCCAGACAGTAAGTTTCAAGCCCTCATCACTCTCTGGGTGAAAAAAGTATACTTTCAGAAATGGATTTCTGAAGAAGGGTCCCGACCCGAAACGTCGACTTTCCTACTCCTCTGATGCTGCCTGGCCTGCTGTGTTCCTCCAGTTCCCCAGCTTTGCTAATTAGAGAGCCGAACAATCTGCCCATTCCCTCCTCTTCCTCTTCCAGAGCTGGTTCACTTCCTATAGGGACTGAAAACCAAGTGAGGAGATGGTGAGTGAAGGAGCAGCTTTTATACAAATTGTATCCCATAATATCCACACCAATCTACAGGCAGTCTGACTATCCTGTGGGTAATCAGGGGTGGAAATGTCCCTTATGCTGTGTGAGAAGATCCCGCTGAGAGAGCTGTTTACTCAGTGCTTTGTGCTGAACTGTTTGACTGGAGCTGTGTGTTGGATATTGAGTGTGTTTATTGGAAGCATTTCCCTTCTGATTTGCAGGCTGAGTTTTGTTGATGGCTCATTCCTGAAATTGGATGCCGGGTGTATCGTCAATTTCCTGATGTTGAGTTCTCTGTATGTGTTGGAAGCTGGTTATGATCCTGTGAACTGTGAATGGTTATTTCTGTCTGTGTGTTGGGATCTGGACGTTTTCTGTCTTTTCAAATCCTTTGAAGAGCTCCCACCACTCTATCTTTATGATCGTATCAAAAAAGAGCTAAGACTTGCAATTATATAGGGCTACCATGGCCACCAATAACCTAAAGTGCTTTCCAGCGAAAGAAGTCTGTTGGTAATTGTTGTAGCGTGGGAAAAATTGCAGCCAATGCGAGCACGGAAAGGCCTCACAAACGGCAAAGTAGTAACGACCAGACAATCCGTTTTTGATGGTGTTGATGCAGGTTTAATTTTGCCCACATCACCAGTGGTAACTCCCATAATCTTCAAAATAATACCGTAGAATCTTTCACTCTCACCTTAGAGAGAGGAGAAAAGACGTCTATTTAACATCACAGCTGAATTCCAGCACCACTGATAATGCAGCACTCCCTCACCCTACAATGGAAATATTCAAAAACTGACTGGATGTTTGGTAGGAGCAGAGCTCTAGAAATTTTCATTGATTTTAATGTAACCGTCCAGGTTTCAGTTATTAGGCAAATACTGACTCTGAATCAGATGAGGAGACATTCGGACAGATTATTACAATTTTGGGCAATGAAGTTGGTCTTAAAGTGGGTCATAAAGGACATCGCAATGTGGAAAAGCGGGAAAGTTTTGAGAGGGAATTCCAAAGGCTGGGGCCTTGGCATTCCAAGCCACGGCCCCCAATTTGGAGCGAAAAAAATGGGAGAAGTTTATGAGGCCAGATCTGGAGTAGTACAGGGGCTTGAGAGGGTTGTAGGAATGGAGGAGATGACAGACATAGAGAAGACAGAAGCTGTAGAAGGATTTTCAAACCAGGAAGAGAGGTGTTTTCAGAGTGGGAGCAATTACAGGTTAGCGAGCACAAGTATAATGAGTGAATGTTACGTGGTGTGAGTGAGGATGTGGGCAGCAAAGATTTGGAATGTTGAGGTGAATGATGATGACATGCAGCAATCTTCTTGGTGAGGGGCACATTTTCTGTGCGTCCAATGAGCATAAATATCAGACATTCCCAAGCTGCCCGAAGACTGTATTCCCTTCTTTAATTTTAATGGTAGAATGTGATCATTTCCAGAAGGTTTAACCCTAGAATCCTTTCATTTCTCTTTAATTAACTAAAATTCCTGGAAATTACTGATGGTGGAGGTCTGGAATAATACATTTCCTCTGAGGAAGCGTTGCACTGTCGGAGGGGCAGCGCTAAGGGAGAGCTCTCTCCTTGGATGGGCAGGATTGAGGGAGATTATTTATTATTGGACTTGTTAGTGATTGCTTATCATAGTTGGCTCCGTCACTTAAGAGGGCAGCTCAGAGTCAACCATGTTGTGCGGGACTGGAGTCACATGTAGACCAGATGAAGCGTTTGTGTAGATTCCCTTCCTTGAAGGATAATATTTGGATTTTTAGGACAAACTAAAAATTTTCACGCTTTTATTTCACGTGAATCATAAACACCAGCATGGACCATTTAGCAAGTGGCCAGTTTCTCACTGTAATCGTATGGATTCATTTGAACTCTCAGTCTCTGGATTGTTGATCCAGCACCATTGTTATTCAGCTGTCAAAACTGGAGTCACATTTCTTGAAATATCTTTTAATGCTTAAAACCTGGGCCTGGATTTGATATTTTTTCCCAGAGCTGTAGCTCATGACTGAACTTGGAATGTGTAGTCTCAATGAGTGCAGTGTATCTAATTTCCCAAGATAAACCAGAACACTTCAACCAGCTACATTAAACTGTCCTCAGCTCCAGCACCTGCACTCATGCCCATTGAGTTTCCTGAAAATAATTTTAAAACATAAAGAAGAAATTTTATTTATTTGAGTGTTTTTTATATTAAACACATAATGTAAGGTAAGGCTGGTCTTCATCAGCATCGCTCAAACTCAGTGAATTGAGAGCCTGTTTAACACTCTGTCCAATTGTCTTTTCCATTGTCTTCATGGTGCCTGGGAAATGGGGGTCTGGATGGAGGAAAGAAAGTAGCCACATTGCCTGCTCCAGGTCACTATCCAGTACCCCTACTGGAAACAGAGGGTGAGTGACAGTCAAGTGAGAAAAGAAAGGACTTCTTTCTGATCACCCCCCAACACAAGGAATAGCAGACTGGCACTCGCTGTTTAACAGTCTCTAACTGAGGAGTCAGCCCCTTCAGCAAAGGAGGAGAGGGAGTTGGAGGAACTCATGTTTCCTTTTCCTGTTTTACAGAAAGATTGCACCGTACTACACCAGAGGATCCAAAGAGGATAGACATCGCAAATAGATCTTGACCATCACTAAAGGAAAAACTGCACAATTGTGGGAAGACATCCAGTCCCTTCACAGCAGTGCTGAACACAGAGAAGGTTGGGCAGTGAACCTATCATCTGGAAATTGGTCAGGTCAGGGAGCTTTGACACATCATCAGATCTGAAACTGGTCAGTGGTGTTGAATCTTCCATCAGAACCAACCTTTCTGAAGGTTCAGCACTGGGTGATCAGTCAGGGTGAGGCTGGGAAGAAGTGTGAGTGGTTCCAAGTGTGGTGAAAGCTTCATTCATTCATCGAACCTCATGAACCACTGACTCATTCCTTAGGGGAGAGGCTGTTCAAGTGTGAGGAGGCTGCACTAGTTCAGGCGTCCTGTTTACAGGATTCTTGTACAACTGTTAACACAAGGGCAACTTCATGGAAGGGAATGGATGAAGTATGCAACTGAGCTTTTACAAAGTTATCAATGCTTGTGAACCACCAAAGCATTCACAGTGGGGAAAAACTGCTCAAATGTGAAATGTGTAATAGGGCCTTTCCACATTTAGCGGGCCTCGTGAACCATCAACGCATTCATACAGGGAAGAAACTGTTCACGTGCAGGGTGTGTGATAAATCATTCTTACAGTCATCGACCCTTCTTGTGCATCAAAATATTCACACAGGAGAGAAACCATTCACTTGCAATGTGTGTATTAAATCATTCTCGCATTCATCAACCCTCCGTGTTCATCAACGCATTCACACAGGAGAGAAACCGTTCACATGCACAAAATGTGACAAATCATTCTCTGATTCATCACACCTCCGCAGACACCAGCGCATTCACACAGGGGAGAAACCGTTCACATGTGAGGTGTGTAACAAATCATTTGCATCATCATCAGATCTTCAGAGACACCAACGCATTCACACAGGGGAGAAACCATTTATTTGTGATGTATGCAAAAAATCATTCTCATCATCATCGGATCTCTGTGTACATCAACGCACTCACACAGGGGAGAGACCATTCACATGTGAGGTGTGTAATAAATCATTCTCACACTCAGGAAATCTCCGCACACATCAACGCATTCACACGGGAGAGAAGCCGTTCAAATGTGAAGTGTGTGATAAATCATTCTCTGACTCTTCGAGACTTCTGGTTCATCAGAGGATTCATACTGGGGAGAAACCATTTAAATGTGGTGTGTGTGACAGAGCATTTTCGCAGTCAGTGAGCCTCCGTGTACACCAACGCATCCACACAGGGGAGAAACCATTTATGTGTAATGTGTGCAACAAATCATTCTCGAGGTCATGGAATCTCCTGCTCCATCAGAGGATCCACACAGGGGAGTAACTTTTCAAATGTGAGATTTATGATGAAACTTTCACGATGGAGTTGACCATCCAGAACATGACAAAATGCACACAGTGGAGAAACTTCCAGGATGATGTTTGAAACAAGGCTTTCACACAGTCAGCATATGTCCTGGTCTATCAATGCACTCATGTGGAAGGAATTCTATCAGTGTAAGTTTTGTAATAAAGCCTTGCACAAAGTTACCTAGCCTTTTACCTAGTTAAATTCATACTAATCTGTCATCAGAGTGAGATTCTCTACATAAGCTCACTGCAAAGGATGGTATTGGTTCAAGGAACAAGAAGCAGCTTTCACTCACATCATAACACCAGTGCTGAGGTACTGCTATCAACAGCAGCTCTCTCTTTGAACGAAGTTGATGATGTTTTGTACAGAGTGTAAAATCTCCCAGGTTCAACAAGAAACAACAGAATGAATATGCACTGGACGTCATCAACTCAGAGAGACAAATGTGCCTGATATTCCTTTCTCCAAATTGTTCAAGATCATATGTACAACTCAAGATGTTGGGGCTTTCCATAAGTCCCAATTCACTGGCTCTGTGGGAATTGCTTTGGAGATTGACATATCTGACTTTAAATTCCTGGGTGTTCGGTACCTTCTGGAAGAAAATCTCTGACTAAGTTTGAGTCCAAGATTTCATATAGTTCTGATGTACGCATGTGAAAAAACATAGTCCAATTCCTGAGTATCTATAGACTTGACCCCAATCACTCAGACTGATTCTCTCTGTAACTCCCTGCTTGACATTCTGACCAGCCCTTGATTGACCCTCCTTACCACCAACACTACGAGAACTAACCTATTCTGACTATACCCCACCACCTGTCTACACGCTGATGACCCCCAAACCTGAAAACAACTTCTTGAACTGACTGCACCCGAAATACTCCACCCATTCACCAACCTGACCCAACTGCCACCTGACTCACATACCCATTTACGTCATCAAACCTAGCAACTTACATTCCCATTTACATGGTCTACCACCTGACTTAATGATGCATACACCCAGTTACATATTCACAAACATTTGTGCAGGATGTTTATATTATGCCAGTTATTACTGTAAAATGGGAGTGTGTCTTCACTACTGATTCACTTCACTGTACTTTGTGCGGATCCTTGCACTGATTCTCTTCACTGCTATCTATGTGGATTCCTGTCCTGAGGGAGTTCTTCTGGATGCTGCATTGGAAGGCAGCAGATTTTCTTTATTTTTGGAAGGGTTACTGACCAATACTCCAACTCCTGGCCCATTGCTCCCAGGTCCTGCACTCTCCTAGCCTCAGCACTCAGATCCTTCCCCGCCACTCCTTAAATCAAACCTCTCCCTCCCCTCAGCTGCTGATCCTACCTCCCCCAGTTCTTAGCCTGCCAGTTGGAAAGACTCTGATGCATTGAGAAACATAGGTAACAGGACTTTTAAACATCCTCAGAAGAGTTTACAATGTCTTGTGAGGACTGTTACAATAAAGGCTCTGGATTACTCAAATTATATGCTGACCAAAAGGTCTTGTAGGATATAACTGTTTTTCAACCAGTGTTGTCTGCATCAGTGTTGGTTTTGTAGTAAATATTGACCACCATTTCATTCCCAAACTCACTTTGCCGTTAGACACCTTTTTACTACCCTGATTGATTCAGCTTTCAGTATCCTGATTGGATACTCATTCAGAATGCTCTGGTTGGATAATCAGGGATTCCAGGGACGTGTCCATGTGACGTCAGTATGAACATGTTCTCGTACGCATAGCAGAGCAATGGAGGGTCAAAAGAAATCACTGACTCGACCTAAGTGTATCAGTTCAGGATATCAGCTCAGAGAAAACAATCACTCTGAAGGGGAAGGGGAAGGGGAAATGTTTGAGAGAGTATGAGGGGGCAAAGTTGGTGGAAATATTTACAGAAAGTATGATATGGGCTGGGGATGGCACTTCCTGAAGGAAAGCTATAGGGTTCATGAGGGGGTGATCTATAGGATTAAAAACCTCATCTCCATAGGGTCTTCAGTGTACTATCGCATTAACTGAGATGGTGTGGAGGTGCTGGTGTTGGACTGGGGTGGACAAGATTAGGAATCACACAACACCTGGTTATAGTCCAACAGGTTTATTTGAAAACACTAGCTTTCAAAGCCTCACTCTTTCTTCAGGTGTTAGTGAGAGAGGTAGTATCAGACATAGAATTTATAAGTAAAAGATCAAAGTGTCACACCACTAATGAGGATGTATTTGACAAACCCAAGATGCTGTTAAATCTTTAATCAGTTAGAAGGTTTTAATTGATTAATATTAAACATTCTATTTTGTTCAAAAAGTACACAATTTATAGACAGTCAGTCAATGTGGCATTTTACAAATTCCTACTTTTAGAAATAAAACCAGTCTGACTCCAAACTAAAACACAAACAGATTGTAAACATGGCCTCACACCTAACACACATTGTCTGACTTAAAATGGTCCCTCTTCCTTACACTGATAAAACCTTTAGATCTCTCAGGATAGGGTCTTGAAATGAATTTGGGGATTTACATATACATATTAATCAATTAAAGCTTTCTAACTGATTAAAGATTTAACAGCATCTTGAGTTTGTCAAATACCTCCTCATCAGTGACGTGACCTTTTGATCTTTTACTTATAAATTCTGTGTCTGATGCTACCTCTGTCACTAACACCTGAAAAAGGAGTGAGACTCCGAAAGGTTGTGTTTTCAAATAAGTCTGTTGGACTATAACCTGGTGTATTGTGATTTCTGACCATAAACTGAGATGCTAGATCAGCAAAGATTAGAGGTGTACTCCTGTAAATGGTGGCCCTTTGGCGGAACTGAGATCATGGCTTGTTCCTCCCTCAAAGCCATCCTTTTCTATCCCCGATTGGTTCCCTGGAGAGTTTATGTCACGGAAACTTTCTGATTGGTTCTCCCCTGTGTGGATCTAGCAGCAAATATGGATTTCATGATCAACTTAATAAAAATGGATTTTCTGGTCATGTTCACATTGCTGCTTTCTGGAGCTTGCTGTGCTGTAGTTTCCTACATTACATAAGGGGCCACACTTCAAAAAGGACTTCATTCATTGTCAAGTGTTTTTTGATGTAAAGTTGATGTATAAATGCAAATGTTTTGTTAAGGAAACATCTGTGTTTCCTGTGAACTGGAAATTGTAAACCCAATGATGGAGGCAGCATCCCATCCCACAGTGTCATTGAGAACTATATTGTGTACAAGACTGTCACTGTAGGATCCTGAATGTTTCAGAATAGGAACACATCATAGAACATAGAGCAGTACAGCACAGTACAGCCTCTTTGACCCACGATGTTGTGCTGACCTATTATCCTACTCTAAGATCAAAACTAATCTGCATACCCTCCATTTTACTATCATCCAAGTGCCTATCCAAGAGTCGTTTAAATGTGTCTAATGTATCTGACTCTACTACCACCACTGGCAGTGCATTCTATGCACCCACCACTCTCTGTGTAAAGAACCTACCTCTGACATCTCTGCTATATCTTCCTCCAATCACCTTAAAATTATGCCCCTTCATGATAATCATTTCCGCCCTGGGATAAAGTCTCTGGCTATCCACTCTATCTACGCCTCTCATCATCTTGTACACCTCTATCAAGTCACCTCTCATCCTTCTTCACTCCAATGAGAAAAGCCCCAGCTCCCTCAACCTTTCCTCATAAGACCTACCGTCCAGTCCAGGCAGCATCTTGGTAAATCTCCTCTGCTCCCTCTCTAAAGCTTCCACATCCTTCCTATAATGAAATGACCAGAACTGAACACAATACTCCAAGTGTGGTCTAACCAGGGTTTTATACAGCTGCATCTTAACCTCGCGGCTCTTAAACTCAATCCTCCTGCCAGTGAAAGCTAACACACCATACGCCTTCTCAACAACTCTATCAACTTGGGTGGCAACTTTGAGGGATCTATGGACGTGGACACCAAGATCCCTCTGTTGCTCCACACTGCCAAGAATCATAATGACAAACTATTTTTCTTTCACAGAAAAAGTAAAGTACTTCATAAATTGGAGAAACAAATTAAGATCAACCTGTAAATCCTTCCAATATGTCTGTGGTAAGTATTAAGTGCAGAAGAACGTCATGATGGGTTATGCTTGATGCAGAGTGGTGCTCCTCAAGCCGTAACCTCTGGTGACAGGCTGGTGACCTCTTCCAGGGAGCGTCACCATGCTCTGTATGCCTCATATACCACCAGAAGTGGGAAAGGAACTGAAAAAGAAAATAGAGAAAGTATCTTGGCTTATAGTGACATTGACCAGTGTATTATGTCCAGGATTCTTAATGTGTTTGTGACTAGGAACACACCAGACTGAATGGTCGGGTAAGCTGGTTTCAGAGAAAATGCAAATTGTGAGTTGTAAGTATACAGACAATCATTAAACAACAGGGAATAGTACAAAATATTTATGTTCTAACAACTTCAAATCAACTAAAATAACTAAGCACTTGAAAATGACTCAAGATCTTTCCCAGAAATGAATCATGGAAGATTGTAAGGTGAACATAGCACACTGTTATTACATTGAGATATGAGGCGGCTGAGTCATACGGCACGGTAACAGATCCGTCCATGCTGACGAGGTTTCCCAAACTAAACAAGTCCCATTTGCCAGCGCCTGGCCCATATCCCTCTAAACCTTTCATATTTATGTACCTGTCCACGTATCTTTTAAATGCATCTTCCACTTCCTCTGGCAATCCACATACAAAACACCCTCTGTTTGAAACTGTTGTCCCTTAGGTTGATTTTAAAATTTTCTCTTCTACCTTAAAATTATGCCCTCTAGCTTTGAACTCCCCTAGCCTAGGGAAAAGCCCTTTGCTATTGATTTTATCTATGCCCCTCATGATTTTATAAACCTCTATAAGGTCACCCTTCAACTTCCAATGATCCAGTGAAACAAGTCCCAGCCTATCTAGCCTCTCCCTGTCACACCTTCCAGTCCCAGTCACATCCTTGTAAATCTGTTGTACACCCTCTTCAATTTATTAATATCCTTTCTATAGCAGGGCAACCAAAACTGTTTACAGTACACCAAAAGTTGCCTAACCAATGTCTTGTACAACCACAATATGATGTCCTGCACTCAATGGTGAACTCAAGTCTGCAGAACCTCAGCAAGAGGAAGTGATGCCTAGTAGTATTATCACTAATTAATACAGAGACCCAAGTAATGTTCTGGGGACTTGGGTTTGAATTCCACCATGGCAAACTGTAGAATTTGTATTCAATAAAAGTTTGGAATTAAGAATCTAATGATGTCAACTGTCGGAAAAGCCTACCTAGTTCACTGATGTCTTTTAGGGAAGGAAGCAACTGTGATTTCTGACCATAAACTGAGATGCTAGATCAGCAAAGATTAGAGGTGTACTCCTGTAAATGGTGGCCCTTTGGCGGAACTGAGATCATGGCTTGTTCCTCCCTCAAAGCCATCCTTCTGTCCCCCCAATTGGTTCCCTGGAGAGTTTATGTCACGGAAACTTTCTGATTGGTTCTCCCCTGTGTGGATTTAGCAGCAAATATGGATTTCATGATCAACTTAATAAAAATGGATTTTCTGGTCATGTTCACATCCTACATGGTTCACTGATGACTTTTAGAGAAGGAAGCAACTGTCCTTACTTGGCCTAGCTTACATGTGACTCAAGACTCACAGCAAAGTGACTGATTGATAATCACCCTCTGGGCAATTAGGGATGGCCTGGCCTGGCCTGGCCAGCAACACCCATAATCTGTGAATGAATAAAACAGTACCAGTGCACCAGAACAGCAATAGACTGAGCTTGTATTCGCTTTAAATTAGAAAATTAAGAGATAATCTAATTGAAATATTTAAGATGATTACACAAATTGATAGAGTAGTTAGAGAGAAATTATTCCTCTTGTAGGATAGTCCAGAACAAGGTGCAGAGCATTAAAATTAGAACAATTAAAATTAGTTCAGGGTGATGTCAGCAAATACCTCTTCACAAAAAAGGGGAGTGGAAATCTGGAACACTTTCCCCACAGGCTAAGGATCAATTGCAAACTTCAAAACTGAGATTGATATATTTCTTTTAGGCTAGGGTATTAAGGATTACGAGAATAAAGGCAGGAAGATCGAGTTAAATTACTCTTGATTTCTCTCTCTACTCGTTTTCAATATCAATTGGTTAACATCATCCTCTTATAGCTTCAGGTGAGCTTCTGACCCCATATCCTTGCCTTAACAAAGTTCACCTATGTAACATTGCCCATTCCCAACATCCCTACTCCCTCACTAGTCCATCTGCTGTTGAAATCCTGATCCAGACTGTAGTTGCTTCTAGACAAGACCATTCCAATGCTCTCCTGTCCAACTTCCCATTTTCTCCCTTCTGTACACTTCAGTTCAGCTAAAACGCAGCGACATCTATATAACTCTCAATAGATATGATTAAATCATGACACTATTTGAAAAAAAGCAGAAGAGTTCCCTTTGGTCTTCCTCAATAACATGAAGGTTCTTAAGGCTGGATTTTTTGTTGTAAAGGTCGATAGCTAAAGTGGAAATTTCCCAACTCAATAAACTTGCCTTCGTAGAAAGACCAGCAAATGATTTAAGAGCAGTTGTGCCAAATGGCCTGTTTCTGTGCTGTAGATACTTTGTAACTTTGTAAACAGTTCCTACTTTGTAAAAGTGTATACAGTTTTGATTTTAATACCTGTTAGTGCCATGCATGAGTTGGAGTGTAATTATAGGAATATATCATAACTTTGCTCGTGACCTGAAGAACTATTCATTGGACAAGTGGAGGTATGAAGAAATTTGTATCTATTAAATTGAAGGAAAATCTCTTGTTGGTGAACTTGTTTTTGCCTTTTTTTTGCGTTTGAGAAACACATGGAGAGTTGGGTAAAGACCTAAAATCTAGCCAGATAAATGTTAGAAATTCATGCAAAGCAGCATGTAGAGTCAACCAACTAGCATTTGGTGGTAGAGTTTATTGAATAGGTTTTCAATATTATAACAGTAGGATTAGAACCTGGTATATCTTGGAATATCATATGGTAACTAATCTTACATTTTATTGCCAGTTTTAGATAGGAGCCTAAGCCTGAAATAGTTCTTGACCTTGCCTTCTCCTCAACTAGTCTGTCATGAATCCAAATTCAATGATGCATGCTTAAAGCCACACAACAAAAAAATGATAGTAGTGACAAGCTCCACTGTCGAGAAAATCAGAGCAGCAATAAAAATCAAGAAACAGATGTAAGATTGTTCGGAACGCAAACTAATTCAAAACATCACTTTTTCAAAAAAAATCATTGGAGCAGCTTTAAGATCAGCTAGCAGAGCAAGAAAACCCATAGAGTTGTGCAGCTGTTATGAAGAACAAAGTGAAAATTCTAAATAGCAGAGAAACCACCAAAAACAATCGTACATCTGAGGAAAAGTTTTTAACAATCTGTAACAGGGGAAACTTTTTTTAAAAAAAAGTAGAGAAAGCATAAAAAGCCCACAAGCTCAAGCCGAGGAGACAAAACCAGACCAAGCACCAATGAAAAGGCAGCCAATTACCAGATACCCAAACAGAATTTGATCCCTTCCAGGAAAAAAAGGGTTTCATTTCCATTTGAAAAACTAGGCTGGGAAACAGAGTTGAGATTTCCAACACCAATTTAACACTTTCTAAAGCAAGTACTCAACTACAAAGTTAACAATAAGCAAGTCAAGAAAATCCTTCAGAAAGAAGCTTAAAAAATTCTGAATGAAGTACTTGGGAATAAAAATCTTTTATTAGATTTGAAGTTCCAGAAATCTGTAAAGTTAGCTAATTTTTAATTATTTCAATGTTTCCTCAATTTCCATCAATTACAGTCAACAAATTGGAGATAAAGAAATTGAGTGTGAATCTGTTCATGTGGCTTCAAATTTGGCACAAAAATAATTCAAATGCAGAAGCTCACCATGAACAATATCATGACAGTCATCTTTGATAGTCAAAATATTATTACATCTTATTGATTGAAACTTTTTTTGAGGAAGTTGCTAACCACATATCTTTTAGAGATCCATCAGCCATTTTGGAAAATAAATATCTTCATTCATCTCCGAGTTAGTAAAGGAAAACTGAACTTTACATTGAAAATAGCATTTAGGACAGCAGAAAATTCCACAGTTCTGCATTAATACAACAATGACAATCTTTAGAACAATGTTAATTGACTAACAATGCAACAAGTCAACAAAATGAGTGTTCTACAAGGACATCACAGCATGGATAGATACATGGGACTGGGATATTACAGAAACATGGCTAAAGGAGGGACAGGACTAGCAGCTTAATGTGCCAGGGTACAGGTACTTTAGGCGGGACAGAAGTGGAGGGAAGAGGGGAGGGGCAATTGCATTTTTGACTCAGGGGAGTATCACAGCAATAGTCAGAGATGAAGTACTGAGGGATCATCCAGTGAGGCTCTGTGGGTGGAACTAAGAAATAAGAAGGGGATGGTGATGTTATTAGATTTGTACTATAGGCCCCCAAATAGTCAATGGGAATTAGAGGAACAAATATGCAGAGAGATTGGGGAGACTTGCAAGAGCAACAGGGTTGTCATAGTGGGGGATTTTAATTTTCCTAACATAGGCTGGGACTGCCATAGTGTTACGGACTTAGATGGGGTGGAATTTGTTAAATGTATTCAGGAAAGTTTCCTTAAGCAGAATATAGAGAGTCCTTCTTGGGAAAGGGCAAAACTTGACCTACTCTGGAAAATAGGGCAGGACAGGTGACTGAGGTAACAGTGGGGGAGCACTTTGGGACCAGTGACCATTGTTCTATTAATTTTAAATAGTTATGGAAAAAGACAAAACTGGTCCACAGATTTAAATTCTAAACTGGGGCAAAGCAAACTTTGATGGAATTAGATGGGAGCTTGCAGGGGTTGATTCGAGTAGTTTGTTCGCAGGCAAAGGGACCTCTGGCAAGTGGGAGGCCTTTGGAAGTGTGATAGCTATGTTCCTGTGAGGGTGAAGGGCAAAGTTGGCAGCAGTAGGCAACTCTGGATGATAAGAGATATTGAGGCTTTGACCAGAAAAAAGGAGGCATGGCTCAGGAACAGACAGCTGGGATCAAGGGAATCCCTGGAGGTACACAGGGGATACAGGAGTTTACTGAAGGAAATTAGGAGGGCAAAAAGGGGGTATGAGATAGCTTTGGCTGAGAAGATTAAGGTGAATCAAAAGAGCTCCTTTAAGTATGTTAAAAGTAAAAAGAATAACTGGAGAGAGAATAGGACCTCTGTAGGTCCAAAGTGGACATATATGTGTGGAACCGCAGCAGATAGACCAGGTCCTCGGTGAATACTTCTCTGTGTTTACCGTGGAGAAAGATATGAAGACTTGGGAACTTGGGGAAGTTAATGGTGATATCTTGAGGGCAGTCCATTTGACAGTACAGGAGGTGTTGGAAGCAGTAGAATGTATGAAGGTGGATAAATCTCCTGGTCCTGACAAGATATATTCAAGAACCCTGCAAGAGGCTAGAGAAGAAATTGCAGGGGCCCTGGCTGTTATATCTGCATCATGATTAGCCACAGGTGAGGTCCCAGAAGACTGGAGGGTAGTGAATGTTGTGCCCTTATTCAAGAAGGGCTGCAAAGAAAAACCTGGGAATTATAGACCAGTAAGCTTAACATCTGTGGTAAGTAAGTTACCTGAGAAGATTCTGAGGGATAAGATATATATGCATTTAGAAAGACAGGGTTTGATTATCAATAGTCAGCGTGGCTTTGTGTGTGGGAAATCATGCCTCACAAATTTGTTAGAGTTCTTTGACGAGTGACTAGGAAGGTTGATAAGGGCAGGGCAGTAGACGTAGTCTAGATGGATTTCAGTAAGGCCTTTGGTAGGCTGCTCTGGAAGACTCAATCACATGGAATCCAGGGAGAGCTGGCAAATTGGATACACAATTGGCTTGATGGTAGGAAGCAGAGAGTAATACTGGAAGGATGCTTGTCTGACTGGACACCTGTGACCAGTGGTGTGCCTTAAAGGTCAGTGCTGGGCCCATTGCTATTTGTTATCTATATCGGTGATTTGGATGAGAATGTACAAGTAAGTTTATGGATGACACTAAAATAGGCAGCATCATGGACAGTGAGGAAGGTTATCAGAAATTGCAACAGGATCTTGATCACCTGGGGAAGTGGGCCGAGAAATGGCAAATGGAGTTTAATATAGATAAATGTGAGGTGTTGCATTTTGGAAAGTTAAATCCAGGTAGGAGTTTCATGGTGAATGGTAGGACCTTAAGGAGTGTAGTGGGAAAAAAGACTTTGGAGTTCAGGTGCACGGTTCTCTGAAAGTGGAGCCACAGGTATACAGGGCAGTGAAGAAGGCTTTTGGCACATTGGCCTTGATCAGTCAGGGTATTAAGGATAGAAATTGGGAAGTAGGATGCAGTTGTACATGACGTTGGTGAGGTTGCACTTGGAGCATTATGTTAAGTTTTGGTCACCTTGCTATAGGAAGGATGTTATTAAACTGGAAAGACTGCAGAAGAAATTTACAAGGATGTTGCCAGGACTCAAGGGATTGAGTTATTGGGAAAGGTTGGACAAGCTAGAACTTTTTTTTTAGAGCATTGGAGACTGGGGGGGATCTTATAGAAGTGTATAAGATCATGAGAGGCATGGATAGGGTGAATGCACTCAGTCTTTTTTCCAGGGTTGGGGAATCCAGGACTAGAGGGCATCAGTTTAAGGTAAGAGGGGAAAGAATACATGGGAATCAGAGGGGCAACTTTTTTACACAGAGGGTGGTACGCATATGGAATGAGCCACCAGTGGAAGTGGTTGAGGCAGGTACATAACAACATTTAAAAGGCATTTGGACAAATAAATGGATAGGAAAGGTTTAGAAGGATATGGGCCAAATGCAGGGAAATGGGCTTTATGTGGATGGACATTTTGGTCAGCACAGACCAGTTTGGGCCAAAGGGCCTGTCTCCATGCTGTAAGAGTCTATGACTCTCTATGACTCTATCAACATTCTGACAATAATCATCAGATCAGGAACATAATCAATTGGAGTGTAGGAGGTTGAGGGATGGCTTTCTAGAGGTTTATAAAATCATGAGGGGCATAAAAAAAGGTAAATGAACATAGGTTACTTCCCTAGGGTCAGGGAATTCAAGATAAGGGGGCATATTTTTAAGATGAGAGGAGAAAAGATTATAAAGGACACGAGGGGCAACTTCTGTTCCATAGAGTGGTTCATGTGTGGAATGAATTGCTAGAGAAAGTGGTGGATGCAGGTACTGTTACAACATTTGGATAAGTTAATGAATAGGAAAGGTTTGGAGGGTTATGGGCCAAATTCAGGTAGTTGGAACCACTTTAGTTTGGGAGCATGGTCAGAATGAACTCGTTTGACTGAAGGGTCTATTTCCATGCTCTTTGACTCTAACTCACACACCTATCACTCGTGTGTTCACTGAGCTGCACTGGTTCTCAGTTCCTCAAAGCCTCAAATTTAAAATTCGCAGGCTCAAGCAAAGATTGTTCTGTGGCCTAACTCCTTCCTATCTCTGTCACCTCTTGGCCTCCAACAAGTCCACAAGGTGCAGTGCAGGAATTGCTCTCATGCTGTTATGTGTCACTGATACACAGTTCAGGCCCCACTGCTGTACTGGAGCATGCAGACAAAAACCATTTGTAAACAGGACTTTTGTTGCCTTTCATAGATCTTTGGGTTTTTCACATTCTTTATTGAGATTTGACCATTACTGGCGATATGGGAGAGGTTTGAGACAGACACTGCTGAGACAGACAGTACTTTGAAACAACAGCTCCTCTGTCTAAGCACTGGAGGGTAAACAACAAAGACAACTTTCAGTGCAACAGAAGCAGGTGACCTAGCACCAAGTCCATGTGAAAACGTCAATATATGATGTGAGAGAAGATGGTGTGTGAAGACTTTATTACAGAACTCACTGACAGGATTTCTCTGCTGTGAGTGTTGATGGACCAGGAGACACACAAGTGGGTGAAATCCTCATTACACGCCTGATATCTGACAAGGTTTCTCCCAAGTGTGGCTGTGCTGGTGTTTCAGGAGGTCAAAGTGGGTGAAAGCCATGTCATGAAAACAGCAACTGTAGAGTGTCTCCTCTGTGTGACTCCTCTGGTGTTCCAGAAGGATGAAGATGTTATAAATCTTTACCAGCACCTTACACATTAATGGTCACCCACCACTGTGTGAATGTGACAATTCAGGCGTGTTTACTATTCAAGGCCCTCGTTACACACCTCACACTTGAACAGATTCTGCTATGTGTGAATCCACTGGTGCCTCAGGAGATCGGCGGATTGGGTGAAAGCTTTCTCACAAACATCACACTTGAAAGGCTTCTCCCCTGTATGAACTCTCTGGTGCCTTAGGAGGCTCGATAACTGTGAGAAGGCTTTGTCACAAACCTCACACATGAATGGCTTCTCACCTGTATGAATGCGTTGGTGTACCCGGAGGTTCATTAAAAACGAGAATGATTTGTCACACATCTCACACATAAATGGTTTCTCCCCTGTGTGACTACGTTGGTGTGCATGGAGGTTTGATAACCGTGAGAATGATTTGTTACATGCTGGACAGGTGAATGCTTTCTCCCCTGTGTGACTATGTTGATGTGTGCGAAGATTTGATGACCGCAAGAAGCATTTGTCACATTCCTCACATTTGAAGGGCTTCTCCCCTGTGTGAATTCTCTGGTGCATCAGCAGTTCAGAGGATTGAGTGAAAGACCTCTCACAAACCTCACACCTGAAGGGTTTCCCTCCTGTGTGGATGCTCTGGTGCATCAGAAGCCGAGTAGATGTTGTAAAAGCTTTACCGCAAACGTCACACTTGAAGGGTTTCTCCCCTGGGTGAACCGCCTGATGTTGTAAGAGGCTTGTTAACTGTGCAAAGGCTTTGTCACCCATCTCACATGGGAATGGCTTCTCCCCTGTGTGAATGCGTTGGTGCACACGAAGGTTCATTCGGTACGAGAATGATTTGTTGCATACTTTGCACATGAATGGTTTCTCCCCTGTGTGAATGCGTTGGTGATCATGGAGGTTACATAACCAGGAAAAAGATTTATCACAAACTTTACATGTGAATGGTTTCTCTCCAGTGTGAACACGTTGGTGATTGCGGAGAATCGATGACCGGGAAAAAGATTTGTCACAAGCCTCACATGTGAATGGTTTCTCCCCTGTGTGAGTACGTTGATGATTGTGAAGGGTTGAAGAGTGTGCAAATGATTTGTTGCAAACCTCACACATGAATGGCTTCTCCCCATTGCTCTGGTGTGTGCAGAGATTCAATGACTGTGGGATATCTTGGTCACACATTTCAGACTTTGAATGGTTTAATATATGGCAACAGATCTTACAAACCTGTGGAGCCTGCCTCACACTTGAGCAGCCTCTCACTTGTAGGAATGAGTCAGTTGTTCATGACGTTCGATGTATGATTGAAGTTCTCACCACATTTGGAGTCCATTCACACTCATTCCCAGCCTCACCCTGACCGATCACCCACAGCCAAACCTTCAGAAAGGTTGGTTCTGATAGAAGGCTCAACTCTACTGGGCAGTTTCAAATCTGATGATATGTCAAAGCTCCCCTGAGCCAACCTGTTTCACAATGATGATTTCACTGCTCAATCCTCCCTGTGTTGAATAATGCAGTGAAGGGACTAGATGTCTTCCCACAGTTGTGTAGTTGATCCTTGGTTGATGGTCAGGATCTATCTGTATGTCCATCCTCTCTGTATTCTCTGGTGTAGTAAAGTGAAATCCTTCTGTAAAACAGGAAAGAAAACATAATTTCCTCCAACTCCCTCTTCTCCTTTGCTGAAGGGACTGACTCCTCAGCTAGAGACTGTTCAACAGTCAGTGCCAATCTGCCATTCCTCTGTGTGAGTGGATCGGACACAAGACCTTTCTATTTTTCTGTCATACACCACCCCGCACCCCACCCACACCACCCCCCCCACCTCCCCGGTCTCCAGCAGGGACATTGGATAATGACCAGGAACAAACAATTTCTTTCCTCCACACAGACCCCATCTTCTCAGGCATGTGAAGGCAATGAAAATTACACTATGGAAGAGTGTAAAACAGGCTATCAATTCATTCTGAGACAGTGTCATGCTGGTGTAGAACAGTTCTAACCTTAAAATCTTCATCTCACCCTATCAGCAGACTCTTTCTCTGCTTATTACTTTCCCCTTAAAGTCATCTCTGCTGTTCATTTCAACCACTCTGTGTTGTGAATGTGAATTTATTAAATCTTGGAATTACTGGCGTACAATCAAAGTAAAATCATGAAAATTTGCTGATAGTCCTCAAATCCAAATATTACTCTTCTGGGAAGGTAACTCGTCACAGCTGCCTGGTCTTCTCCACGTGATTCCAGTCCCACATGACATGGTTGACTCTGAACTGTCTATTGAAGTGGCCAAGCAAACTATAAATAAACAATCACTATAAATTCCAATAATAAAAGGAAAATCAGAGAGATCTGGATAATCCTGACATTTGTCAATATAAGATGAAGATAATCTTAGCCCAGTGAAAACTGTAAATTTTCTCTGAGCAAGTTCTGAGGACAAGTCCCTAAGTGAGGAGAGTTACGCACAGACTGGTCAGTATCAGTGATACATGCTGAATCATATCAATCTGGGAACATCCCAGACTCCTCTGTTACCATCCCTGGGAATGTTCCATCCCACTTCTAGGTGAGAAGTCCTCAATATTTACTCCATGGATTGTGAAGGCTTCAGGTCAAACAAGTTTAAGGAAAACTATCACTCTCTCCCAACTAATGAATGAGTACTTCACTATGTTCATTGTCACTAGGGAAGTAGACTAAGGACAGATCCCAAAACTGGGTGTCCATGAGGTGCAGTGACCCATTAGGAGCAGCAATGTCATATTCCACCACAATTCCTACTAGACAAGGAGCAAAACTTGACCTTCTCACGGGTAATAAGACATGAAGTGATTTAGGGAAACACTTTGGGTCTAGTGATCACAATTCTATTTGTTTTAAAATAGTTATGGAAAATGATAAGCCTTCCATAAAAATTAAAGTTTTTAATTCGAGAAAGGCAAATTTTAATGGTATGAGTCAAGAACTTTTAAAAGTTGATGGGAGGAGAGTGTTTGCAAGTAAAGGGATGTCTGATACATGAGAAGCTTTCAAAAGTGTGAGTCATTATGTTCCTGTTAGAGTGAAAGGTAAGGTTGGTAGGATTTGGGAACAGTAGATGAATAAAAATATTGAGGTTCTAGTCAAGAATAAAAAAGAATTATATATTATATATACAACTAGGTTCAAATGAATCTCTTGAACGGTATAAAGAGTGTAGGAGCAAACTTAAGAGGGAGATCAGGAAGGCAAAGAGGGGAATTGGCACATAAGGTTAAGGATAATTCAAAGATATTCTACGAGTACATTAAGAGCAAGACAGCAACCAGAGAGAAAGTAGGGCCCCTTAAAGATCAAAGAGGTTGTTTTTGTGTTGTACCACAGGAGATAGGAGAGATATTAAATGAATATTTTGCATCAGTTTTTACTGTGGAGAACAAAATGGAGGCTAGAGAACTCAGGGAAATAAGTATTGATGTTTTGAAAACAGTTCACATTACAGATGAAGTAGTGCTGGAGGTCTTAGAAAAAAATGGTGGATAAATCTCAGGACCTGATCTACTGTATCCAAGGACATTGTAGGAAGTTAGGGAGGAAATTGTGGGGCTCCTTGTAGAAATATTTGTATCAACTATAACTATGGGTGAGGTGCTGGACGACTGGAGAACGGCTAATGTGGTGCCTTTGTTTAAGAAGTGATGTAAAGAGAAACTTGGGAACTACAGACTTGTGAATCTGACTTCAGTGGTAGAAAAGTTGTTGGAGGTGATTCTGAAAGGTAGGATTTATATGGATTTGGAGACACAAGGAATGATTAAGCATGCTTCTGTGTGAGAGAGATTGTGTCTCACAAACTTGATTGAGTTTTTCTAGGAAATAACCAAGAAGATTGATGTGGGCAGTAATAAACATTGTCTACTTGGACTTGTAGACTAATTAGTAAAGTTAGATCAAATGGGATTCAGGGTGAGCTTGTCAATTAGATACAAAATTGGCTTAATGGCAGGAATCAGAGAGTAACGGTGGAAGCCTGTAACCAGTGGTGTTCCACAGGGTTTGGTGCTGGGTCCACTTTTGTTTGTCATTTATACAAATGACTTAGATAAGCATAAAGAAGGAATGGTTAGTAAGTTTGCGGATGACACCAAGATTGGTGGGATAGTGGACAGTAAAGAAGATTATCTAGGATTACAAAGAGATCTTGATCAATTCGGTCAATGGGCAGAAGAGTGGCAGATGGGAGTTTAATTTGGATAAAATGTGAGGTATTGCATTTTGGTAAAACAAACAAGGGCAGGACTTATACAATTCAGAGGAGGGCCTTGGGTCTTGTTCTAGAACAGAGAGACCTAGGAGTTCAGGTACATAATTCACACATAGACTGGGTGGTTAAGAATGTGTTTAGCACATTTTGCCTTCATCACTTAGACCTTTGGCTAAAGGAGTTGGAATGTCATGTTGAGGTTGTACAGGACATTGGTGAGGTCTCTTTTGGAGTACCATGTCCAGTTCTGGTCGACCTGTTATAGGAAGGATATTATTAAGCTGGAGAAGGTTCAGAGGAGGCTTACCACGATGATGTTGGGAATGGAGCGTTTCAGTTATAAGATTAGGCTGGGACTTTTTTCACTAGAGCGTAGGAGGTTGTGGGGTGACAGGTTTATAAAATCATGGGGGGCATAGATAAGGTGAATGACAAGTGTCTCTTCGCTACGTGGCGGATTTCAAGACGAGGGGACATATTTTTAAGGTGAGAGGAGAAAGATTTTAAAAAGACATGGGGGGCAATTTCTTTACACAAATTTTGTAAGTGGAATTAACTTCCAGAGGAAGTGGTGAATGTGGGTACAGTACAATATTCAAAAGACATTTGGATAATTACATGAATAAGAAATGTTTCAAGGGATATGGGCCAAGCACAGGCAGGGGTGGGGTGGCTAGTTTAGTTTGGGATTATGGCTGGCATGGCCAGATTGGACCAAAGGGTCTGTTTCCATGCTGTATGACTCTATGACTCTAATTTCACAGCCCAGCACAGCTTCTAAAGAAAGGTCGCTGGACCCAAAACGTTAACTCTGCTTTCCCTCCACAGATGATGCCAGACCTGCTGAGTTTTCTCAGTAATTGTTATTTTTGTTTCTGACATTTTATTGAGAATTGTGGACAACGAATGAAGAGAAGGCAGCTCCATGAACACTTTCATTTTTATCCATGTTGGACCCTCGCACACGAAAGTGTCTGAAGGCAATAGTAGGTGAATGATCAAACCTTGTCCTTCCCTGAGGAGCTGAGAGAATTTTCCTCCAGACTAGTCGTCCCCTCCCCACAGTTGAGAAAGCTCAAGTGTGTGCCTTGAATGCAAAGTTTGTAAATTTGTTATGCTTTAAAACATCTTTCTGAAGTATAAATAAAATACCCTCACAAAGATGGTTGGTCAGAGTTTGAGACAACAAAGTGCAGAGCTGGATGAACACAGCAGGCCAAGCAGCATCATAGGAGCAGAAAGGCTGACTTTTTGGGCCTAGACCCTTCATCAGAAATGGGGGAGGG
>NC_063366.1:3265274-3293240 GCF_021869965.1 Rhincodon typus
GAAGGGTCTAGGCCCGAAACGTCAGCCTTCCTGCTCCTCTGATGCTGCTTGGCCTGCTGTGTTCATCCAGCTCTACACCTTGTTATCTCAGATTCTCCAGCATCTGCAGTTCCTACTATCTCTGCAACCATTCCTATGCTGTTCTGCTGCCAGACTGAGGTTCTAACCCTATCTCTCTTTACAGTGAGTCTGTCACCTCACTGGGAGACTGCTTCACAACGAAGGTTCGTCAGATGGCGAACCATGAGAGTCTTAGGCAGAAACTTCTAGATCTTGGGACCTAGGCAGCTGGAGGCATGGCCAGCAATAGTGGAGTAATTAAAATTGGGGATACTGAAGGGACCAAAATCGGAGGAGCACGGACACCTTAAGAGGGATGTAGTGCTGAATTAATAGCTAATCTTTGCTCTGAAGCTAGCAGTCTCACCTATGAGTCAGAAGTTGTAAGTCCATGCCTCACTCCTGGACAGTACTGAGGAAGTGCTACACTGTCAGAGGCATCACTTTTGAGACTGGATGTCAGTCAAAGCACCTTTTGGTCTCTCTAGCATGGCTGTAAAATATCACCCAGCACTATTTTAGTGTGTTGGCCAACAATAATCCCTCAATAAATAACACCAAAAAAATTATCAGGTCATTATCACATTTTGAGTTTACAAATCTTGCTGTCTGCAACCATTCACTACCACATTTCCGAAATTATAACAGTAAATACTTTTTAAAATAGTTCAATGGCTGTAAAGAACTTTGGGACATAGAGTCATAGAGATGTACAGCACAAAAACAGACCTTTCGGTCCGACTCATCCATGCCAACCAGAAATCCTTAATTAATCTGGTCGCATTTGCCATCATTTGGCCCATATCCCTTCACACCCTCCCCATTCATGTACCCACCTTTTGCTGCTCTTTAAATGTTATATTTGTACCAGCCTCCACCACTTCCTCTGGCAGTTCATTCCATACTCGCACCACCCTGTGTGTGAAAAAGTTGCCCCTTAGCTGCCTTTTAAATCTTTACCCTCTCACCTTAAACCTATGTCCTCTAGTTTTGGATTCCCCTCTCCTGTGGAAAAGACCTTGACTATTCACTTTATCCACGCCCCTCGTGATTTTATAAACCTCTATGAGGTCACTTCTCAGCCTCTGACGCTCCAGGAAAACAGACCCAGCTTATTCAGCCTCTCCCTATAGTTCAAATCCTCCAACCCTGACACTGTCCTTGTAAATCTTTTCTGAAACCTTTCAAGTTTAACAACAACCTTCCTATCGCAAGGAGACCTGAACTGAACACAGCATTCTAAAAGTGGCATGACCAATGTCCTATACAGCCGCAACACGACCTCCCAACTCCTACAATGCACTGGCCAATAAAGGCAAGCATTCTGAGGAAGGGTCCCGGCCTGAAACATTGACTTTCCTACTCTTCTGATGTTGCCTGATCTGCTGTGTTCTTCCAGCTCCACATTGTGTTGACTCTGACTCCAGCATCTGCAGTTCTTGCTATCTCCAAGCCTTCTTCACTATCCTGTCTACCTGCAACTCCACTTTCAAGAAACTATGAACCTGCACTCCAAGGTCCCTTTGTTCGGCAACACTCCCCAGGACCTTACGATTAACTGTATTAGTCCTGCCCTGACTTACCCTATGAAAATGTAAAATATCGAGATTAAACTCCATCTGCCATTCATTGGTCTATCTGTTCAAGATCCCATCTGGTGAAAGGCCCTCTGTAAATGCAAGTCTTCTTTGCTTTTCTAAGCAGATGACAGAAATCAGTCGCTGGAAGGTCTTGTCGGGATTTGAAAAGACAAGCATCATCCAAATAACAACGCACAGAGATAATAACCAGCTCCCAAAACACACACAAACAATAGGAAATCCGGAAGAATCCTTAGGCATTCTGCACCTCCCAGATAATGATACCTCACCTTCTCATATTCAGAATGAACAAAACTCAGCCTGGAAATCAGAAGGGAAATGCTTCCAATAAACACACTCAATATCCAACACACAGCTCCAGTCAAACAGTTCAGCACAAAGCACCGAGTAAACAGCTCTCTCAGCTGGATCTTCTCACACAGCATAAGGGACATTTCCACCCCTGATTGCCCACAGGATAGTCAGACTGCCTGAAGATTGGTGTGGATATTATGGGATACAATTTGTATAAAAGCTGCTCCTTCACTCACCACCTCCTCACTTGTTTTTCAGTCCCTATAGGAAGTGAACCAGCTCTGGAAGAGGAAGAGGAGAGAATGGGCAGAGTGGGTGGGCTCTCTGATTGACGTCTCTCACAGTCAATCCAAATATTTCTGCAGCAACATGAGTTTACTGAAGCTTGGGAAACTGACCGGTGAAATGGAGGTGACTTTAAGCATCAGATCAGGTGGGGATTTAAACTTGTCAGTGTCCCATCTGAATAAAACCTCACTTATTGCAGCTGCTGTCTCAGTTCCCCTGGTAAATGTTTGACAGAGATTTCTAGTGTGGGAATAGCATTCTTCATCCTCAGAGGCTTTCAAACTGACAACATCGGTGTGGGTTTGTAGCCTCGGATGTGTTTGACAGCAGATCAGAAGAAGACCCACAGCATCCAAGGAGCGATATGCAGTGGTGGGAACAGCACGTGCACAGGAGGGAGGGACACATGAATAATCCATTGAATTGAATTAGGTTTATTAACTATATATTGACTGTAATTCTTACTATATTTATAATAATTCAGGATGCTCAACCTTTTATTAGGACAGCGAGATGCAGAATTTTAAGAGATTGGAGGCTTGCTGTTCCTGTTTTTTTCACACACAGGCTGTCGAACTGTCCCAGAACCAGTCAGAGAGTTGTTGTCATTGCTGAGTATTCCCGACCGACACAAATGGTTCTGATTTTAAAAAATTCAATCGGCTATGTCTGGGAAAAACTGCCCTGAACCACACACACAGTGCCCATTAGTGTCCAGCAGCTTCCCCCATTTCTTGAACAAAGCAACAATGTAAATACAATGTGTTCCAATAATTTGTTTTAATTACATCGTCTCCTTCCATAGATCTTAGTTTAAAGCAGTATCCATTTCCCATTTTGGTCCTCAATCCAAAAGTAAAGAAAAATAAAAATATATAGTCTTTACAAATGGACATAACTTCCATTTAACACTCATGATACAATCCATAGAATAATGTGTGGAAACAGGCCGTTCTATCTCCCAACCCTTTCCTTGTAACCCTGCATTTCTCATGGCTAATGCACCTAACCTACAAATCCCTGAACACTATGGGCAATTTAGCATAGCCAATCCACCTAACGTGCACATCTTTAGACAATTACTGCTGGATCACACTGGTAAAAGCAATAGAAACATGAATAAACTCTCAGCCATAATCTGGTTGTTGTTGTGTTGTCAAGGAATTTAACTAAAACAAACATTTTAAAAAATTGTGCATGACCACTTGAAGCAGTTTTATTTCAGGGAAATACATTGTGATCTGATTGGCTTCATGTTCACTGCAGTGTATAAACATCGTCTTCACTCACTTTATATGTTTGTGTTTCAATAAATGGCAATGGAGAATACTTGTACAGGGACACAGAACCTGAGGACTTACATTAGGTCCTGGCAGCAACGGTATTCTGGAATTGGACTTGAACTCAAAAAACCCTGGGTGACATTCTGGTGCAGTACTGAGGAGAGGAGGAGAGAAAGGGAGGGGTGGGGACATGGAAGGATTTGAAAACCAAACTCAAAATCTTCACTAAAACTAAATTAACATGGGACTTTCCTGGGAAGAGTGGGTTATTTCTTGAACTTTATTCTTGACACACTGTTAGAACTATGTCCAAACAATAGAACGTTTCAAGGTTGGGGAGTCCAAAACCAGACAGCATGAGTTTAAGGGGAGAGGGGAAAGATTTTAAAGGGACCCGAGGGGCAATTTTTTCATAAACAGGGTGGTGGGATAATGGAACAAGCTGCCAGAAGGAGTGGTGCAAGCAAATACAATTACAACAATTAAAAGGACATTTAGACAGGTACATGCATAGGAAACGTTTAGAAGGGAGGGGTGGGGACATGTAGGCAAATGGAATTAGTTCAGTTTAGGAAACCTGGTCGGTATGAACAATTAGGGCCAAAAGCTGTCCATGCTATATGACTTATGACTCTATGAAGGAAAGCAGAATGGTCCATCAGCAGTCCTCACTGAAGACAGTCCCTTAAGATGTCCAGTCCAGCTGACACCAGGAACTTTACCACCTTTCACAGCTTTCGGAACCCAGACATAAAAACAACACTGACACCTGCAGCTCTCACCAGTTACTTTTTTAAACTTTCAAGGAAAAGCGTCTCTATACAGTTTTAGGACTTAAACCCTTAGAAACTGATCCTAAACCAAAAGAATTAACAGGTATTGTCAGCCATGGCTCAGTTAGCCCTTTCATTTCTGAGCCGGAAAGTTGTGAATTCTAGTCTCACTCCAAAGATCTGAGCCCTGAAGTTGTCATGTTATGGTTTTTGAGAACAAATGTTTATGAAATAAGATATTCACATTACACTTCAAAAATCACTTCATTGGCTATCAAGTGTCTCAATTCTCTGAAGTTGTGAAGTATGTAGAAATGCAAGTATTTCTTTTCAAGAGATCTGGAATGTTGAATGACAAATAGAAATTATAAACCCACTGTTGGCGAAAGTATCCCACTTCATGGTGACACTGACCAACAGATTGTGTACAAGGCTCTTACTATAGGATCATGGGTGTTCCAGCGAATAGGAGTGCACCAAGCTGATAAATCAGGTAGATATTGGTTTAAACTACAAAAAAAAAACACTGCTGGTTATGAATCTATACAGAAGACTGATAAAACAACAGAGAAACATCACCACAATATTAATCTTGCACCAAATTTAGAATCAAGCCAAAATAACAAAGCATTTGAAAATGACTCAAAAATTTTCCCAGAACATGAAATGAATCTTGGAAGAGTTTATGGTGAAAATATCACACTGTTATCATATGATGGGCTGAGAGAACTCAGGTCTGCAGAAACTCATCCCCATTCCCTCACCAAACTCAGGATAGTCACCTTCCCGAACAGGAGAATACAAATATTCCCAATGGTATTACTCAAACAATCAGCACTTGAAGAGAATCTGTCTATAATTCACATTCCCAACTAAAGCAGAATTTGATTCTAATCCATACCCACTTTTCAAAGTACAGAGACACAACATTACAATTGGAGCCAGATTGAAAGAATATGAGGTCAGGAAGACAGGTAGTGCAGGACCCCCAAGTATATCTCACTCTCCAGAAAATGGTGGATAAATTCAGCAAGTCTGGAAGCATCTGTGGAGAGAAGAGACAGAGTTAACGTTGAGTCCAAAATCACATTAGACTCGGAATATTAGCTGAGTTTCTCCAGTACTTTCTGTTTTATGTCAGATTTCCAGTAAATTCAGTAAGTTATTTTATAGTTAGTACAGGATCCCTGAGTGTATTTCGTTCTCCCACCAGGGCTGAGCTCTGAATCCTGATGGAAGTGCTGGTTAATCTGCACAACATAGCCAGTCCATGACACAGCTACCTCAGTTGTATGGGAGATGCAGGTTATTGGGATAACAAAAGTGATGCAGGAACTCACCCATTCTGCTCTCATGACCCCTTCCAAACCTACGACCTCTCCCACCCCCGAAGGACAAGAGCAGCAGATGCATGAGTATACTACCAACAGCAAGTTACCTTCCAATCACAACCATCCTGACTTAGAACTATACCACCATTCCTTCACTGTCACTGGGGACACTGTCCATTCCTAACAGGATTGTAGATGCACCTATGCCCATAAGACTGAGGAGTTGGTGGCACTGTGGTATGGTCACTGGCCTAGTAATCAAATGGACCCAGGCTCAAATTCCACCATAGATGATGGTGAAATTTTTATCCACAAAAATCTGGAATTAAATGCTAGACTAATGGTGATTATGTAACAATTGTCAATTGTTGTAAAAATCTATCTGGTTCAGTAATGTTCTTCAGGCAAGGAAATCTCCCATCCTTACTCAGTCTGTTCTACATGTGACTCCAGACTCACAGTAATGCAGTCAACCTATAACTGCCCTCTGAAATAGCCCCAGCATATATGCCATTCAGATCAATATGGGCAGTAAATGCTGGCAGAGCCAACAATATCCACACCCATGAATAAATAAAAATCAAGTTCAGAAATGTGACTTACCACACCTTTTCAAGCGTGATTAAGGATGGACAATAAATCCTGGCATAAGCAGTGACACCCACATCCCATGAAATAACTTCTTTAAAAATTCAAGATTTGACAGGGAAATATGGGGGATGTTTCTGCAGTTAGAATCCAGGCTGGTATGTGTAATGATTGGGGCCAAGTTGGCCTCATTAACTATGAGGTTCTTTATTGGGCTGTTAACCTGGGTCAGTCAGGAAAGCCTTGAACACTGAGCTGACTGGCCACAGCCAGTGTACTCTGCACTAAATAAAAAAGGTGACTTGATGATGGGACCTGGCCCCTGTGCAGTTATTTCAGTGGCGACAGGAGAAAACAGGATGTACCTGAAGAATATTTGCTTGCAATTGTCATCTTGGAGTTGGGGTAAGCATTTCTAGCATCATGCCTCTATTTGGGAAGCTTGACTTATTTGACCCTGCTGTTGAAGATTGGGCCCAGTATGTCAAAAGATTGTGATATGTTTTTCTGGACAAATGACATTGGGGCAGATGAAAAGCATTGAGTAATCCTTCTGACTGCTAATGGATCTATGGCATTTTTGACTAAAAGGGGCTTAACTTTCCCAGAGGCACCAATACACTAAAACCTTCCACCAGGGAGTCAAAGTTGGTTAAGGAATATTTTGACCCCAAATCTCCTCTAATCATGAGACGCTATCGGTTTTATTCAGTTGTTAGACAACCAGGGAAATTTGTATCACGATTTTTGACGAGGTTATGACGACTGGCAGAGGCATATGATTTTGGGCTAAGTCTGAATAAGATGCTAGGAGACCGTTTAGTATGTGGTATTAATGATGTCACCGTGCAGAAGCGCCTACTAGCTGAAGCCCAATGGACTTCAAAGAGACACTGCAGCTGGCCTTGTCATTAGAAAATGCAGCAAATGGAGCATGGGAACCTAATGAAAGAGGACACCCTCACCTGTCCAACTGAGCCTTGGGAACGCCACTTGAGTGTAGGCAATTGCAGAGCCTCACACAGGGCATATCCTGAGCAGAGGGACCCTGGGCTAAACCACAGCAGAACCCCACAAACAAGCCTAGCCTCGGCCAAGTGGCTAAAAGATTCTTCAGGATATGGGCCGGCAAGCCATTGTAGTTGCTGCTGTTATGCAGGCTCAAGACAGCAAAGGAATCCTACAAGGCCTGACTTGAGTAGGAAAACTCGGAGGCCAGTACCCAGGAGAGTGCACACCCTGGAAAGTTCCTCTACATGTGGTTTGGAACAATTAAATTGCTTAGTGACACCTAAATCGGAGCCAATTAAAATTAATGTTTGGTTAAATAGTCACCCAGTTCCCATGGAGGTCGATACCGGCACAGCTGTGTCTGTAGTTGCAGAATTTCTCTTAAACAAGATTTGCTCAGGACTCCAATCTTTAAGCTTGCACAAGACCTCAGCCAGAGTGAGAACATGCACTGGGGAAGTGTTGCAAATTAAGGGTACGACTTTGGTTCCAGTCTCCTGTGAGAAGTAGTTGATGCAGTTACCACTGATGGTAGTGAAAGGCTATTGCGGCGGAATTGATTGAGAAAGATTCACCTTATTTGGCTCAATATTTTTCAATTGGAAAATGGCTGTCTCAGTGAAGTCCTAGTGAAATATCAAGGAGTTTTTCAAGAGGGGCTTGGGACTACCAAAGGGGCCAAAGTCAGTTTATATCTTGACCAGGATGCAATTCCGAGATTTTGCAAGGCCCACCTGGTGCCATTTGCCTTGCAGCAAAGTAGAGGTGGAAATCAGGAGGCTGGAGAGGGAAGGAATCATCAAACCAGTACAGTTTGCAGAATGGGCAGCGCCGGCCATACCGATAGTGAAGCCTGATTGCTTGGTTTGCCTTTGTGGGGATTTTAAGCAAATGGTAAATCGCTTCTCACAGCTAGATAAATACCTTTGCATAGAGGACTTGTATGCAAAATTGGCGGGGCGGGTGTTGCTGTCCTTTACGAAGCTGGACATGAGCCACACCTACTTGCAATTGCAACTGGATGAGGAGTCCTAGAAATATGCTACAACGAATACCCATAAGGGATTATATCAATATACAAGACTGCCATTTGGGGTATCATCAGCCTGCGCTCTTTTCCAGCGGACCATGGAAAACATTTTACAAGGCTTCCCCAAGTTGCTATTTATCTGGATGATGTACTAATAACAGGTAAGACCAATAAAGAGCACTTGGAGAACTTGGATATAGTGCTTGAATATTTCTTCCAGGCGAGCGTATGCCTTAGATGGGAAAAACGTGTTCCAGGCGCCCCAAGTGACCTACTTGGGTTAAAGAGGGGACAAAACCAGATTTCACCCATTGAGGGCAATCAAAGGAGCCCAGCCCCCATGTCTGTACCAGATCTTAGGTCTTTCCTTGGGTTAGTGAATTATTATGGAAAATTCATTGGTAACCTGGCCTCCATCTTGGCACCCTTACACCTGCTATTATAAAGGGATCAGCTTGGAAATGGTTGCAAAGCCAAAAGCAGCCTTTAGGAAAGTGAAAAAGCAGCTATCATCATCTAAGGTGTTGGCCCACTATGATCCGAAGCGAGATGTCGTGCTGACTACACACCTCCCTGTATGCATCAGGGTAGTGTTGGCTCACTGGTGGCCCAACGGAGAGAAATGCCCGATAGTGTATGCTTCGGCTGATGCCAAACGAAGTAATCCTAGATAGAGAAGGAAGGTTTGGCAGTCATCTTTGGTGTGAGGACGTTCCACCAGTACCTTTATGGATGGGATTTGTCATGGTCACAGATCACAAACCCCTGCTAGGAAGGAAGACAAGGCAGTGTTGCCCATAGCTTCCGGTAGAATTTGACATTGGGCCCTTATCCTCAGGGTGTTCAAGTTAGAACAGCGTCCAGGAAGCTGCCTCCCACTGGCAGATACTCCACCAGTCGTGCCTTCCCTGGAACAATCCGTTTTGGTTTTAAACTTCTTGGACACCCTTCTAGTCACCGCAGACAATATCCGACTGTGGACACATAAAGATCCTATCCCAGTGAAACTGAAACAGCCAGTGATAATAAGGAGAATAGAAGGGCCATCACAACCAGGATTGAAACATTTTTGGACCCAAGGAGACCTGATCCCCGTGGAGGACAGCATATTACTGTAGGGGAAAAGGGTGACTGTCCCGAGTAAAGGTCACCGCCAGAAACTGGCTGAAATCCACCAGGGTCATCCAGAGGTTTCCAAGATGAAGATGCTGGCAAGAAGCTATGTCTGTTGGCCAGGGTTAGAAGCCAACATAGCTGCGTTGGTGGGGCAGTGCCCAGAGTGCCAACAAGTTCAAAAACTGCCACCAGCGGTACTCTCACATTCATGGGAATGGCCAGGTAAACCCTGGACTCAGTTGTATGTCGACTACACCAGTCTTTTCATGGCATCAATGTTCCCAGTCATTGTGGACGCCCATCCAAAGTGGTGGATGTGCATAAAGTTCATTTAACAAACTCAGGAATGATGATTGAGAAGGAGCATCGTTCGCGAAACACGAACTCCCGGAAGTATTGGTCACGTCATTTACCAACAGGGAATTCGAATATTTCCTAAAATCCAATGACATTCAGCACGTAAGGGCAGCTCCATACCATCCATCGTTCAATGGTCTAGCAGAAAGAGCAGTCCAAACATTGAAGGCAGTCTTAAAACATTGTCAACTCAGACCAAACTGTCCTGGTTCTTGTTCGATTATATAACCACCTGACACGTAACAACAGGGATAGCTCCAGTAGAGTTGCTGATTGGGAGAAAACTCCACACCAGGTTAAACCTGGTGGCACGGTGGCTCCGTGGTTAGTACTGCTGCCTCACAGCGCCAGGGATCTGGGTTCAATTCCAGCCTCCGGTGACTGTCTGTGTGGAGTTTGCACATTCTCCCCGTGTCTGCGTGGATTTCCTCCAGGTCCTCCGGTTTCCTCTCACAGTCCAAAGATGTGTAGGATAGGTGGATCAGCCATGCTAAATTGCCCATAGTGCCCAGAGATGTTTAGGTTAGGTGGGTTAGACATGGGAAATCAGGGGTAGGATAATGGGTTTGGTGGGATGCTCTTCAGAGGGGCAGTGTGGACTTGTTGGGCCGAATGGCCTGTTTCCACACTGTAGGGATTCTATGATCTATGAAACCTGATATTTCCAGACCTCTTGGGTAGGGTGAAATGGCAGCAGTAACTCCAATGCTGGAAACACGCCTCCTCTAAGTGAGAGAGACAGTTTAATTCAGGGGATGAAGATTGGTATCAGAACCATGGAAACGGTCCTGTATGGGTATGAGGCGAGGTTGACGCAAGGTCAGGTCCTGTGTCTTAAAAAGTTCGGGTAGGTGGTACAGTTGTGAACAAACACATGGATTAACTGAAAGCCGTTACCTTGCAAACAGGGCAGGAGCAAAACCTACCTGGCCCTGAGAACACCAGAAGGCCTGTCAGAAACCACAGGTGCTCTCCCTTCATCTAGTGTCGAGATACCTCAGAGTCCAAAGTGGATGCAGCCTCCATACTGTTACTGCCGGAAGAAGGAGAGACCATTCCAAGACATTCCAGTTGCAAGAGACCAGCAATGCCACCTGTGTCTGAGTCTGAGTTGGAGGTACTGGACCTGGGGCGAAAGCATCTCAAGAGAAGCTAGAAACGAAAGACCAGGCCTGCATCCTCAGACTTAGTTGGGGGTGGAGTGGGGGAGTGGTGGGGGGTGGTGCAGTGTGGGACGGAATGTAGTGATTGGAACCAGGTTGGCCATGTTAACTGCGAGGATCTTGATTGGGGTTGTTAACCTGGGCCAATCAGGAAATCCTTGGCTGACCAATATAACCAGGAGATGTTAAAAAAAAAAGGATATACAGGAGATTAGAATCTCCTCAGTTGAACACTGACTCCGAGCTGGCTGGGCACTGGTAAATAAAAGGGTGACTTAGTGACAGGACCCAGCCTCTGTGTGGTTATTTCAGTATGTTTACCCTCCTGTTGTCAGGGTCAAGAATACTACGAAATATGAACAAACTGCGGATGCTGGAGATTTGAAAGAAAAACAGGAATTGCTGGAGAAACTCAGCAGGTCTGTGGGAAGAAAGCAGAGTTAACCTTTTGAGTCCAGTTAAAGTGTAGAGAGTCAAAATTGTAGAGGTACTGGCTATCCTTTTCCAATCTTCCTGAAACTCAGGAGTGTTTCCAGAGAGCTGGAGAATCAGAAATGTTAGACCTCTGTTCAAAAGTAAATAGTAAAGATAAGCGCAGCAATTATATACCAATCATTTACCATTGATGATGTGAAAGTATTTTGTAATAATAATTCAGGACAAAATTAAAAAACATTTGGGCAAATGCAGGGAAATGTACAAAATCTCAGATATAGTATGGTGTAGAAGGAGGTCATTCAGCCCATCGTTCCTGGTTCCTTCCTTTCCATTGTGTTCAGGAGATACAATGACTGTATGAAAGCTTTCTTGTGCACCTCACAGCTGAATGGTTTCTCCACAATATGAATGTTTCAGTAATTTCTGAGTATCAATGAGATTGTGAAAGCCTTGTCATACAGCTCACATTTAAATGGTCTCTCCTGTGTCAATTCTCTGATGGATCAGAAGCTTTGATGAGATGGAGAAGGATTTATCACGTGCATCATATATGGATGGTTTCTCCCTGGTGTGAATATGTTGGTGCATGTGGAAGCTCAATAACCTTGAGAATGATTGTCTGAACACCTCATACACAAATGATTTTTCACCTGTGTGAATATGCCTGTGTTTCACCAGGGCTGATTGTATAAACTCCCTGTTACAGACCTCACAAGTAAACAGTTTCTCCACTATGGGTGAACTTATTGGTGAATCACAAGCATTAATGCTTGATCATACACTTCATACTTGAATGGCTTCTCTTCCATGTAGTTGTCTTTGTATTTAATGTTGTACATAAGATACACTTTCTATGTCAGGAGATAGTTCTGAGCTTGTGGAGCCCTCCACTCACACACACTTGATTGTATTGACTGCTGTGGGTCTCCTTTCTCTGATCTACTGTCAAAAACATTGGGCTCAGGCCCACAGCTGCTTCCATGCACCTGACTTCAAGCCAAAACAACTCCAGGCCTACAGCTGCTTTCCTGCACTGGACCTCCAGCCAACACTGCTCTGGGTTCATTGCTGCCTCGCTCTAGGTGTCTTTTCCCTAGGGTGGGAGATTTCAAGACTGGGGGCATACTTTTAAGGTGAGAGGAGAAAGATTTAAAAAACACGAGGGGCATATTTTATTACACAGAGAATGGCTCATGTATGGAATGAACTTCCAGAGGAAGAGGTGGATGCAAATACAGTTACAACATTTAAAAGACATTTAGATAAGTACATGAATAAGAAATGTTTGGAGGGATATGGGCCAAGCGCAGGCAAGTAGACCTAGTTTTTGGGATTATGGTTGGTACAGACTGGTTGGACCAAATGGTCTGTTTCAGTGCTGCATGACTCTATGTCTCTATGACATCGGAGGGATACACACCCCACACTGATATTGTTAGAAGGAAAGTCTCCGAGGATGAAGAGTTCTATGCCCACTCTACAGTCATAGAGTCACACAACAAGGAAACAGACCCTTCAGTTCAACTAGTCCACACTGACCAGATTTGCCTAACTAAACTAGTTCAATTTGCCTGCATTTGGCCCATATTCCTCTAAACCCCTTTCCTATTAATATACCTGCGGCCCAAATGTCTTTTAAACGTTGTAATTGTTTCTGCATCTACCACTTCCTCTGACAGTTTGTTCTATATGTGTGAAAAAGTTCCCCTCAGATCTCTTTTAAATCTTTCTCTTCTCACTTTAAACCTATGCCCTCTAGCTTTGAAGTTTCCTACCCTGGGGAAAAGTTCTTTGTTATCCTCCCTACCAATGCCTCTTATGATTTTACAAACCTCTATAACATCACCCCTCAATCTCCTACACTCCAGGGACAAAAGTCTCAGCCTATCTAGCCTCTCCTTATAACTCAAACCTTTCAGGCCCTGTAAATTTCTTGTAAATCTTTTTTGCACCATTTCGAATTTAATATTTCCTACCTATAGTAGGGCAACTAGAACTATACACAGTACTCCAAATGTGGCCTCACCAATGTCCTTTACAGCCACAGCATGACGTCCCAACTCCTATTCTCAATGTTTTAACGTCTTCTTAACTACTCTGTCTACCTCTGACACCATTTTCAAGGAACTATGTACCTGCATGCCTCAGTCTCTCTGTTTGACGACATTCCCTATGATCCTACTATTAACTCTGTAAGTCCTGTCCTAGTTTGTCCTACCTAAATATAACATATATGTTGGTATGTATTGGGCCACAAGGGGACAAAATATGGTTGCATATAATTCTACTGCTGCTGATGTTCAACAGCATCTCATAGGTACCCATTTTTGAACTTCTGTTTGAAATTTATTCCATTTAGCACTGTGATAGTGTTACACAGCACAACGGAAGGTACATTTAGTGTGAAGAGTTGACATTAACTTCACAAGGGCTACACAGTGGTCACATGAATGCCAGACCATAAGGTTTCCTTCCCTAAATGTCATGAGTGAAACAAGAAATTAATATGGGAATTTCATGGCCACCATTTCTAACATGAGCTTTTCAAATCCAGATTTATTCAATGGATTTAAATTCTGTTAGATGCTATAGTAGGATTTGAACTCGTGAGTCTGAAGCATTAGTTCAGGTCTTTGAATTGCATAAGCAATATTATGACTATTATGCTGCCATATCTGGTAGGGTTTTATTATTATACTGTCTGTTACTCAAAGTACTAATAATCATAACATGACAGATGAGAGAGCCACTCTTGGGACGTCTTATGATCAATTTGAAGGTATTTTCTGCTGCTGCAGAACATAAATGACTTGTATGTGACCACTAAAGACAAGACTGAAGAAAGCCATTTGGCCCATCATGTCCACATTGGCTGAATGGCTCTGTCCAGCTTAAGCCCTGGCTCCAGCCTTGTTTATTTTTAATTCAATCATGGACATGGGCATTGCTGGCTGGCCAATATTTATTGCAAGTCCCGAGTTGCCCTTGAGAAGGTGCTGGTGAGCTGCCTTCTTGAACCGCTGTAGTTTTCATGCTGTGGGTTGACCCAAAATGCCGTTAGGGAGGGTATTCCAGGATTTTGACTCAGTGACAGTGAAGGAATGGCAACATATAGTAGTCAGAAAGGTGAGTGGCTTGGAAGGAAACTTGCAAGTGGTGATGCTCCCATTTACTTCTATTCTTAATCTTCTAAATGGAAGTGTTTGTGGGTTTGGAAGGTGCTATTGAAGGATCTTTGGTGAATTTCTGTCCTTGTAGGTCGTACACACTACTGCGTCTGAGCGTCAGTGGTGGAAAGAGTCAGTGTTCGGGGCTGTGGTGACAATCAAGCATTTCCTTCGTCCTGGATGGTGTCAAGCTTCTTGAGTGTTGTTGGAGCTGCACCAATCCAGGCAAGTGGGAGTATTCCATCACAGTCGATACGAAGGTGGGTCACGTTGTGGACAGTGCAGAGGCCTGTGCAGAGGGTCATTGATAGAATGCAGAGCTGGGCTGAGAAGTGGTCGATGGAGTTTAACTCTGAAAAGTGTGAGGTGATTCATTTTGGAAGGACAAACTTGAAAGCAGAATACAGGGTTAATGGAAAGATTCTTGGCAGTGTGGAGGAGCAGAGGGATCTTGGGGTTCATGTTCACAGTTCCCTGAGAGCTGCCACCCAGGTGGATAGAGTTGTTAAGAAGGCATATGGTGTGTTAGCTTTCATTAATAGAGGGATTGAGTTCAAGAGCCGTGAAGTTTTGCTCCAGCTATACAAAAGCCTGGTTCGGCCACATCTGAAGTATTGTGTCCAGTTCTGGTCACCTCATTACAGGAAAGATGTGGAAGTGTTAGAAAAGGTGCAGAGGAGATTTACCAGGATGTTGCCTGGAATGGAGGGAAGGTCTTACGAGGAAAGGTTGAGGGAGCTACGGCTTTTCTCTTTAGAACGATGAAGGATGAGAGGTGACTTGATAGAGGTGTACAACATGATCAGAGGTATAGATAGAGTAGACAGCCAGAGACTTTTTCCTAGGGTGGAGGTAGCTTTTACGAGGGGACATTGTTTTAAAGTGAAAGGAGGTAGATATCAGGGAGATGTCAGAGGTAGGTTCTTTACTCAGAGAGTGGTAGGGGCGTGGAATGCATTGCCGGAGAGGGTAGTGGAGTCGGCCTCATTAGGGACATTTAAGCGGCTATTAGATAGGCATATGGATGATAGTATAAGGTAGCGGTGGAGGTTAGATAGACCTTAGGTTTAGGATAAAAGTTCGGCACAACGTAGTGGGCCGAAGGGCCTGTACTGTGCTGTACAGTATGTTCTATGTTCTATAGTCCTGACATTTATCTAGTAGATGGTGGACAGGCTTTGGGGAGTCAGGAATTGAGTTACTCACTGCAGTGTTACTAGCCTCTGACTTCCTCTTGTAGCCACTGTGTTTCTGGTCAATGGTAACTCCAAGGATGTTGATAGTGAGGGATTCAGTGATGACACAATCGAATGTCAGGAGCCAGTGGTTAGATTGGTTGGTAATGGAGACGTCATTTGGCTGAAATCTCTGTCAAACATTTCCCAGGGGAACTGAGACAGCAGCTGCAATAAGTGAGGTTTTATTCAGATGGGACACTGACAAGTTTAAAGCCCCACCTGATCTGCTGCTCAAAGTCACCTCCATTTCACCGGTCAGTTTCCCAAGCTTCAGGAAACTCATGTTGCTGCAGAAATATTTGGATTGACTGTGAGAGACGTCAATCAGAGAGCCCACCCACTCTGCCTGTTCTCTCCTCTTCCTCTTCCAGAGCTGGTTCACTTCCTATAGAGACTGAAAACCAAGTGAGGAGATGGTGAGTGAAGGAGCAGTCTTTATACAAATTGTATCCCATAATATCCACACCAATCTTCAGGCAGCCTGACTATCCTGTGGGCAATCAGGGGTGGAAATGCTGTGTGAGAAGATCCAGCTGAGAGAGCTGTTTACTCGGTTCTTTGTGTTTGACTGGAGCTGTGTGTTGGATGTTGAGTTTATTGGAAGCATTTCCCTTCTGATTTCCAGGCTGAGTTTTATTGATGGTTCGTTCCTGAATATGAGAAGTTGAGGTACCATTATCTGGGAGGTCCTGAATGCCTGAGGATTCTTCCTGATTTCCTATTGTCGAGTTCTGTGTGTGTGTGTTGGAAGCTGGTTATTATCTTGCGCATTGTGAATGGTCATTTCTATCTTGTGTGTTTGAATGTGGATGTTGTTGTCTCTTCAAATCCTTCCAAGACTTCGCGTTACCGTATCTCTCTAACCTCATTAGAAAATAAAACAGAGTTGTATTTGTGTAAAGCTTTTTATGACTACCTACAAAACCATTTTGCAGCCAATGAAGTACTTTTGAAATAGTTATTCTTGTAATTTAGGCAGTGTGACAGCCTGTGTCCAGAGCATGTTCCCACAAACAGCAATTTGATAATGGTCAGATCATCTGTTTTTTTAACGTTGCTGATTAGAGATTAATGTAGGCCAAGACAATAGTGACACCCCTCAACCACCATGGTATCTTCTATCCCCACCTCACAGAGAGCAGAAGGGACCACATTTGAAATCTTATCTGAAAGACGGCTCCTCTGATATTGCAGCTCTGTCACACTCCTCTTGTATTTGACTTTCTATGATTGGTTCTTCATTACCATTCCTGGCTCTCATTGTCATTTCCTGATGTGGATCAGAGACCAGTCATGCCCTGCCTCAGCTCATCGGCTTGTGAAACCCACATCCATACTATTCCAGTGCTCTTGTGGTTGCTCTCATATGCCCCTTGCCCTAGCAACTCCCTACCTAAGGAGTTGGGTTGCGACTGGGAACCGTGTGGCGGGGGCTGAACAGGTGGGCCGTTTCCTGTAGCGATGGCGGATTGAGCATGGGCTGGTGAGGCAGCGGCAGCGGGCGCGGGCCTTTCGCATGTTGGTGGCGGCAGCGGCCTGCTGGGTGTCTTAGTGGTTGGAGCAGCGGCTGCACCGTTGTGGAGATGGGACTTGGGACTCTGAGATCTGGACTTTCGTTTCTTCCTTGCTTACCTTTTAGCTCTGTTAAATCTTTTAATTCTGGTTTTTGTAACCAAGTGGGCACCAGTGAATGGCGACTTTGTGCACTTTTCACTGTACATTTGTATTCCTATACTTAGTGCTTGTGACAAATAAATAAATAAAACTAATGCATTGTAAACCTGAGTTCATCCAAAATTCTGCTGCCCTTTTCTTCATTGCTGCTAAAACCTGTTCCCCAATCAGCCCTGTGCTTGCTGATCTACATTGGTTCCTAGTCAAACAGCACCTCATTTTTAAAATTCTCTTGTTTTCAGATTCTTTCATGACCTTTTCCTTCCCGATCTCTATATTCGTTATTTCAATTCAGCTGCCGTACGTAAAGACACACTTATTGAAATTTTTTTCATGCCTTCTTTCAAGAGTTTACCTGAGGGCATCACGCTTTCCCCAAAGCCTTGGTTCTGTGGTTGATTTCGGGTGTGTACTGTGAGTGAGTGCAGTGTGTGTAATTTCCCAGGATAAGAACCCTTCAATCAACTACACTGAAGCAATATTTTCCCCAGCTTCTGACTATTCCTGCATTGTGCTTCCTTCAAATATTTTCTAAATCAAGGAAAGATGTTTCAAAATCTCCACTGAATTAACATTTCTGTGCATTTTTTTTAATGTTAAACATCTCTTCTTAGGATAAAACTGATCTTCACCAGCTTGACTCAAGCTCATAGTAAATTGAGAGTCTGTTTTACACGTGTGAGTTTTTTCACATAATTTTGGAAAATGAAAGGAGAAAATTCCAAACTGTGATTCAAACATTTCTATGACTTTTTTTTAGATTACTCGCTGATGGGCATGGTGTAAGCATTACAGTACGTGGGAAGGTTGGGGTCTGGGTTGAGGAAAGAAAGTAGTCATGTAGTCTGCTACTGGACATTATCCACTGCTGGGAATGGAGGGTGTGTGACAGTGAAATGAAGAAAAAGAAAGGACTTGTATCTGATACCCACCCCACGCCAAAACACACACACACACACAAATAGCAAATTCACACTCACTGTGGAATAGTCTCTAACTGAGGAGTCAGCCTCTTCAGCAAAGGAGGAAAGGAAGTTGGAAGAAATAATGTTTCCTTTTCCTGTTTTACAGAAGAATTGCACTGTACGACACCAGAGAATACAGAGAGGATAGACAGCACAGATAGATCCTGACCATCACCCAAGGAACAACTTCACGACGACATGAACAAGAAACCAAATGAATGTGAGAAACATGATCAGGTTTGCACACAGTCATCGACACTCAGGAATCATCAACATATTCAAGGAGTCAAGAAGCTATTCAGGTGTGAGTTGTGCAAAAAGTCATTCTCGAAATCGTGCAACCTCCACAGGCACCGACGCACACACACAGGAGAGAAGCCATTCACGTGTGAGGTGTGTGATAAAGCATTTGCAGACTTATCGACACTCCGTGCACACCAACCTATTCATACAGGAGAGAAACCAGTCAAGTGTGAGGTGTGTGATAAATCCTTTTCACAGTTAAGGAGCCTCCTGGTCCATCAGAAGATCCACACGAGGGAGAAACCTTTCAAGTGTGAGGTTTGCAGTAAAGCTTTTGCGACTTCTTCGAGCCTCCTGAAACACCAGATGATTCACACTGGAGAGAAACCCTTCCAATGTGGTGTTTGTAAAATGTCTTTCATCCAGTCCTCTGATCTCCTGAGGCACCAGAGGATTCACACAGGTGAGAAACCCTTTAAATGTGACCTCTGTAACCGAGCCTTCAGACAGTCATCGACCCTTGTGGATCATCGTCGTATTCACACGGGGGAGAAGCAGTTCCCATGTGAGGTGTGTGACAAGTCTTTCTCGAGGTCCTCATACCTCCTGCGACATCAGAGGATTCACACAGAGTAATTCTTCAGCTGAAATGGTTATGAAAAGAATCTCAACTAAACATTGAATCGTCTAAAACACCAATGACTCCGTATTGGTGAGAAACTTGGTCCATTAATCCATTCACACAGGGGAGAATCACTTCTGGTGTGAGTTCTGTAATAAAGTCTTCACAATGTGTCAAACCTCCAGGAACATCAGCAAACCTACATGGGAGACAAAAACATTCCCAGTGTCTGGACTCTTTCACCCCCTCCTCTCTCACCATACACCATTGTCTCCACATGGTCTTGGAGAAAGGTCACCTGATTCTATTACACTGTCTGTGTTATTTACCTCCAATGCCCACACAGGAAAGCTGTCGTTCCAAAGCACTGTCTGTCTCAAATCTCTCCATCATCAGTCCAATCATTTCAAGAAGATTCAACCTTTGACCAGGTCACCAAACATCACCAAATGAAGACAACAATATATATATAGAAGCTCAGCATCCTTTCAGTGCAGCATCAAGTACAAGTCACTCACTGACTCTCATTTTGACCAAGAAGACAATCAGATACTCAGTGGTTAGAAAGGCTTCTGATCGACCAGCACAAGGACCCGGAGAGGAGCCATTTCTGGGGTAGTAATGGAGGTATTTCAATTAGCCTCGATGTCTGGTCTCTGAAGGAGGAGAATTAGCCAGGAATCCTGTTCCTCATCAGTGAGCCCAGCTGGGAAGTCATGACGAGGGCAGGATGTGTTTTGGCTGTGACAGTCTCCATTGTCTCACAACATTCACTGTCTGGCTCTCCACATGCTGAATGGCCCTGCACAGAGCACTAGAGACCAATCAATATCCGTAGTCTGTCTTCCAGGAGAAATTAGAGGGAATGTGAGAGGACAACAGCTTGCATTTACATAGCAACTTGATATAGTAAAACGTAGATATGTAGTCAGATGAAAATTAACACAGAGACCAAGAAGGAGTATTAGGAGAGGATGAACAAAAATATGATCAAAGAGGTGAGTTTAATAAGGACTCAAATGAGAGAGAGAGATAAAGATACAAAGAGCTTTAAGAGGGAATTCTAGAGATTTCATAATACTCAATGAGCATCTTTCCAAGCAGTGTTAATACGGAGAGGGGTAGTCTATATGGAAAAGGAACTCTTTAAGTGTGAGATTTACATTAAAGTTTGTGCACTTCTTCGAGTCTTCTGAGATATCGGAAGAATCACACAGGGTGTGCATGGTGTGTGACTGAGTCTTCAGCCCTTGAACTACTTCCACTCTCTCCCCATTGCAGATTCCTCCTCTTCAATAATCCAGTTCCCTCTTGAACACCTCAACTGAACCTGCCTCTGACACCCTCTTAGACAGTACATTCCAGATCCTAACTCAGGCTTTCTCAGATGATGGATCATGACCTCCAGTGATATTGCCAGCTGAAATTTTGGCATTGTGATCTCAGGCAGTGATATCTGCCATGGAGCTGGGACTGAATTCTAATAGCTGTGCAGCTCCTTTAAATTATCATGGCTTTTCACTCATTGGCGGGTCCTACAGATCCAATAAGATCAGCCTAAATCACATCCCCTGCTGAAAAACCTAACAGCAAAGTAGGTGCTTTTGATTTAAAATCCCTGTTTACCATTTTTACCTCCCTCATTTTTCCTCATGTCACCATTGATTTGCCAATTACTGAAAATCTGTATTTTCTAGTTTTCAACTCTTCCACCAATGAGAACAATTTCTTCCTCTATAATCTGTACAGAACCCTCATCAGTTTGAATATAAAAGAAGTCTCGACAGTCTTGAGTTCCTTCAGCCCATCATAGCTCGACATAATAATGGTGTGATATGTTCACCTTATGCTCTTCCAAGGTTGATTTCATATTCTGGGAAAGATCTTGAATCATTTTCAAACGCTTTGTTATTTTGGTAAACTCAAATTTCAGGTTACTTTTGTTGTTTATTTACTGTTTGTATAGATACAAAACCTGTAATAAATTAACTTTGCATCTTAACCAAAAGTACGAGATTTGTTAGCCTGATGTGTTCATATTCACTGAAACACTCAAGGTCCAACAGTAAGAAAGTCCTGTTCACAATATATGGTCAGTTCTGCTCCTATGATGCTGCTGGGCCTGCTGTGTTCATCCAGCCCTGCACCTTGTTGTCTCGGATTCTCCAGCATCTGCAGTTCCTACTATCTCTACTTTCTCTATCAATGGGTTTATAATTTCTAGTTCTCAAGAAGAAGATTTCCTAAGAAACACAGATTTGCATTTATATATCAACTTTTGCAATTTTGGGCTATAAAAAAGAACTTTACAGCTAATGAAGTGCTTTTTAAAGTGAAATGTAAATATTTCATTTCATTAGTCATAAGTTCCCATAACTGGGATGTATTAGCCTGTGGAGTGACAAATGAGCATACAACCTTTCTTTTGCAGAGTTTAGTGCGTGAACTGAACCACAGCTGGCAACAGCCTATAATATTTCTGTTATATATGGATACAATTTTTAAGGGGTTCAGTTTAAACTGACAGCTTGAAAGTTTGAGGAACACAGCAGGTCAGGCAGCATCAGCGGAGTAGGAAAGTTGATGTTTCAGGTTGAGACCCTTCTTCAGGCCCATTTCTGAAGAAGGATCCCGACCTGAAACGTCAACTTTCCCACTCCTCTGATGCTGCCTGGCCTGCTGTATTCGTGCAGCTCCACACTGTTATCTCTGCCTCCAGCATCAGCAGTTCTTGCTATCTGTCAGCTTAAAAGTTTGATTTGATTTAAAGTTGTAACTAGTTAGAGCCTGCAGGTGTCAGTGTTGTCTTTTTTATCTGGATCCCCGAAGCTATGAACGGTGGTAAAGTCCCTGGTGTCAGGAGAAGTGAAACTGGTGAGTAAAAGTGAGTAGACTCCAGGAGTGAGGAACAAACTACAGACAAGACACTGACAGAGGATCCCCAAATCAAGAAAAAAAAACATCTTAAATCCTACAGGCTCCAATACAGCCACATTCCAGAATGACTAACTGAAAATCTCTGATGTTCATTGGTAACACAGGTCACTGTAGATGTGAAGTGTCTGTAAGAGTCTATCCCTCTATTTGCTCAGCTCCTGCTTCCCAAACCAACATCCAATGATCTCAATGTCAGTGATCCAGTCTGAGTGACTGAGGCAGGGGCATTTTGGTTTAATCTGACATTCCAGGGATTGTTTAATTGGAGCTTGACTCTGTATCTAACCCATGCTATAACCTCCCTGTGAGTATTTGATGGAACATTGTCAAGGTGGAGAGGTTATTGCATAGAGTCACACAACATTGAAACAGGCCCCTCAGCCTTCCACGTCCATGACGACCAACAAACACCAAACTACATTAATCCCATATAACTGCACTTGGTCCATAGCCTACTCTGCCCCAGCTCATCCAGGTGCTTCTTAAATGTTGCAAGAGTATGTGCCTTCATTACTCTCTCAGGCAGCATATTCCATATTTCTATCACCCTTCAGTCGAAAACCTGTTTCCTCAGATCTAAGCTACTTACTCCTAACCATAAACGGATGCCTTCTGGTTTTAGATCCATCTGTCATGGGGAAGAGATTCTCATTACCTACCCTGTCTCTGCCTCCCATAATAATGTACACCTTAATCAGAATACCCCCTCAGCCTCCTCTGCTCTAAGGAAAACAAACCCAGCCTATTGAGTCTCTCCTCATAAGCAGATATTTCCATCTCGGCAGCATCCCAGTAAATCTCCTTTGCATCCTCTCCAGTGCAATCACGTCCTTCTGTTAGTGTGATGACCACAGCTGCAGACAATATTCCATCTGTGGCCGAACCAATGTTTTATAAAGTTGTAACAAGACTTCCTACTCCTATATTCTACACCCTGGCTAATGAGGGCAGGTATCTTGTATGCCTCCTTCACCACACTGTCTGCCTTTGCTGATACCTTCAGGGATGTATGGACTTATACACCAAGCTCCGTATTTTTTCCTCAGTACTCTGTAGGGACCTACCATTCATTGTTTGTATCCTTCCCTGATGAGACCCCCCAAAATGGATCACCTCACACCTATCAGGATTAAATTCCATTTACCATACCACTACCCATTTTACCAGCTGATCAATATTAGGTTGTAGCTTCAGACCATTCCCCTCACTATCACAACAACAACTAATTTTCGTGTGGTCTGCAAACTTACTAATTATATCTTTTACATTCACATTCAAGTAAAATGTAAATGTTCATGTAAATAACAAAAAGCAAAGGTCCCAGCACTGATCCCTGTGGTACACTGCTGTTCCCAGGCTTCCAATCAGAAAAACAATCCTCCACCATCACTCTTTGCAACCTATTTGCAAAATTAGAAAGCCAATTTTGGATCCAGTTTACCAACTTGCTTTGGATGCCATGAGCCCTCACCTTTTGAACCAGCCTTGGATGTAGGACCTTGTCAGAGACCTCATTGGAGTCCATGTTAACCACAGCAACTGCACTAATCTCATCAATATATTTAATCACCATTTCAAAAAAAGCTCATTAAGTCGGTCAGACAAGATCTCCCCCCAGCAAACTTGTGCTGACTATCCCTCATCAATCCCTGCCTTTCCAAGTGCTGATTAATCCTGTCCCTCAAAATTGACCACTGATGTCAGACTAACTGGTCTTTACTTACCTGGCCTTTCCCTGTTGTTGTTCTTGAGCAAAGGAATCACATTAACTATCCTTCAGTCATCTGGTACTTCACTTGTAGCCAGTGAAGTGTTAAACATTCCCCCCGGGACCCCTTGCATCCCATAGCAACCTGCGATACACCACATCAGGCCCTGGGGATTTATGCACCTTTATGCCTGCTGAAACATCTAATCCCTCCTCATTAATCTTAACATGCTGTAGAACCTTTCCATGCTTTGGGGTTTTTCTTTATCTTATCTGCTAAAGATATTTCATTGCCCCGCTTTATCCTCCTAATGTATTTTTTAAGCAGCCCCCTATACTCTATATTTCTGAAGGGTCTCTCCTGTTTTCAATGCGCTGTACCTGACATACGCTTGCTTCTTTTTCTTTATCAAACTCTTGATTCCCTTGACATCCAGGATTCCCTGGACTTGCTGCCCTTGCCTTTCACTTTTAGAGGAACTAGCTGGCCCTGAATTCTCACTGTTCTACTTTTAAAAGACTTCCACTTTCCAATGACAGACTGTCTACAAGAAGCTGCTTCTAGTCAATGTTTGCCAGATCCTATCTAATGATACTGAAATGGCCTTCCCCAGTTTTTGGTACTTAACTTCTGAACTGTCCTTATCGCTTTCCATATGACTTTAAAACTTACAGATGCTCCATAGTGAGTCCATCTGCAGCTCCAGCTGCTCCATGTGGCAAATCAAGAGCTGCAGCTGAAGACACTTCCTGAATACGTGGTCACCGTGGACAGTGGAAATCTCTGATTTCCCACATATTGCAGGAGGAGCATTCCACAGGGCCAAGTTCTCCTGTCAATGTGATCCTAACCAATGACAAAAAATAAACTAGAAACCATTACTCACTTTACCAACAACTCACCAATTCAGATTTCTCATAGTCTCTCTATATATATTCCTACAAAATTACAGACTATAAAAAGAAGGACTTTACACTCTGTTTCCCTTTTGGTATGGCTCTCTCAGTCCCTAAAGCTGTTTCTTAAGCAGCCATTCTGCTCGTCCTCCATCTCTCTTTGAAACTTGACATTGCCTCAGGAGCTCTGCTCTTCTGCTGCTGCTTGCTTGAGCCTCATCCCTCAGGCTTTTATGCAGAAGCTCCGCTGCCACTGTTCCCCTTCAAGTGCATGTCTGAGCATTCTTTTTCTGTTGAGGGTTTCTATGAGTTCCAGTCACTCACCACCCTCAAGGCAAAACAAATTACTCCTCAACTCCTCTCTAATCCTTCCATCAATTACTTTAAATCTCTGCTCCTGAATTATCGATCTCTCTGCTCAGGGAAATAAGACTGAAATAGTCACGGAGTCATAGAGATATACAGCACGGAAACAGATCTTTCGGTCCAACTCATCCATGCCGACCAGATATCCCAAATAAATCTAGTCCCTCGTCTAAATTTGCCAGCATTTGGCCCATATCCCTCTAAAGTCTTCCTATTCATATACCCATCCAGATGCCATCTAAATGTTGTTTATGGACCAGCATCCACCACTTCCTCTGGCAGCACATTCCATACACATACCACCCTCTGCATGAAAAAGTTGCTGCTTAGCTCCCTTTCCCCTCTCATCTTAAACCTATACCCTCTAGTTTTGGACTCCCCTATCCTGGGGAAAATACCTTGATATTTACCCTATCCATGCCCCTCATGATTGTGTAACCATCTATAAGGTCACCCCTCAGCCGCTGACGCTCCAAGGAAGATAGCCCCAGCCGATTCAGCCTCTCCCTGCAGCTCAAACCTTCCAAACTTGGCAACATCCTTGTAAATCTTTTCTGAATTCTTTCAAGTTTCACAACATCCTTCCTATATCAGGGAGACCAGAATTGCACGCAGTATTCCAAAAGTGGCCTAACCAATGACCTGTACAGCTGCAACATGACCCCTAACTCCTATACTCAATGCACTGACCAATAAAGGCAAGCGTACCAAATGCCATCCTCACTACCCTGTCTTCCTGCGATTCCACTTTCAGGGAACTGTGAACCTACATTCCAAGATCTCTTTGTTCAGCAACTCCCAGGACCTTCTCATTAAGTGTTTCGGTCCTGCCCTAATTTGCCTTTCCAAAATGCAGCATTTATCTAAATTAATCTCCATCTGCCACTCGTCGGCCCATTGGCCCATCTGATCAAGATCAAGTACTCTGAAGTAACCTTCTTCATTGTCTATTACACATCCAATTTTGCAAACTTACTAACCATACCGCCTATATTCACATCCAAATCATTTACATAAATGATGAAAAGCAGTGGACGCAGCACCGATCGTTGTGGCACACTGCTGGTCACAGGCCTCCAGTCTGAAAAGCAATCCTCTACCGCCACCCTCTGTCTTCTACCTTTAAGCCAGTTCTGTATCCAAATAGTTCTGTATCCTCGATTCTGTGTGATCTAACCTTGCTAACCAGTCTACCATGAGGAACCTTGACAAACGCCTTGCTGAAGTCCATATAGATCACATCTGCCCTGCCCTCATCAATCCTCTTTGTTACTTCTTCAAAAAACTCAATCAGGTTGGTGAGACACAATTTCCCATGCACGAAGCCATGTTGACTATCCCTAATCAGTCCTTGCCTTTCCAAATACATGTAAATCCTGTCCCTACACCTACCAGTCTTGCCCTTCACCCTAACAAGAACATACTATCTCTGGACTCTCATTATTTCATTTATGAAGGCTTCCCATTTTCCAGCCGTCTCTTCACCTGCAAACATATGCCCTCCAGTCAACTTTTGAAAGCTCTTGCCTAATACCATCAAAATTTGCCTTCCTCCAGTTTAGAACTTTAAGTTTTAGATCCGGTCCATCCTTTTCCATCATTATTTTAAAACCGATAGAATTATGGTCGCTGGCTCCAAAGTGCTCCTCCTCTGTCACCTCAGTCACTTGCCCTGCCTTATTTCCCAACAGTAAGTCAAATTTTGCTCCTTCTCAAGTATGTACATCAACATACTGAATCAGAAAATTTTCTTGTACACACTTAACAAATTCCTCTCCAACCAAGCCCTTAACACGATGGCAGTCCCCGTCCATGTTTGGAAAGTTAAAAGCTCTGACCATAACCACCCTATTATTCCGACAAATAACTGAGATCTCCTTACAAATTTGTTTCTCAATTTCCCACTGACTACTGTGGGGTATGTAGTACAATCCCAATAACGTGATCACCCCTTTCTTACTTCTCCCCATAAGCTGCCTCTGTCATTTCCCTCCCTTCCACGAGCCTGCCTGGACAAATGTCCTGTAATGCTTCCCCTGAATTCCCCTCATTCTGAAGTCACATCTTTCTCTGGTTTCTTTCTTATCTCTCCTCATGCCCTCTCTGAGCTCATCTTGTCCATGTCTCCCATCTCCTGTTTCCTCGACTCTATTCCACCTAAACTGCTGGTCCCATGGTCGCTGATCTTGTACATGGTTCTTTATCTTCAATACATTGCCGTGCTCTTTTGTTATCACCCTTTTCAGAAAAAAAATCGTTGCAGTCCTCACAACAGCCCCACCCCTCCTCTCTATCTATTTCCCAGCTCCCTTCCTCCTCCCCATTTCTGAAGAAGGGTACTGACCTGAAACATCAACTTTCCTGCTCCTCTGATACTGCCTGGCCTGCTGTGTTCCTCCAGCTCCACACTGTTTTATCTCTGACTCCAGCATCCACACTTCCTGCTATCTCTTTGCAGACCTCTGTCCTTGCAAATTAGTGCCCCATCTCCAACCTCCCTTTACTTTCCAAAGTCTAGAACATATTGTCGCCTCAAATCCTGGAAAGGGAAGGTTCGTAGTGAGTATCATTATGGAGACATATCCCACACTGATGTTGTTAGTTTAAAACCTTCCAAGGATGAAGAATGCTATTCCTACACTAGAAATCTCGATCATATACCAGGGGAACTGAGACAGCAGCTGCAATAAGTGAGGTTTTATTCAGGTGGGACGATGACATGTTTAAATCCCCATCTGATCTGCTGCTCAAAGCCACCTCCATTTCACGGGTCAGTTTCACAAGCTTCAGGGAACTCATGTTGCTCCAGAAATATT
>NC_063366.1:3293640-3308022 GCF_021869965.1 Rhincodon typus
CACCACCTCGTGCTCCCACGAGGAGCTCGAACAGTTCATCCACTTCACCAACACCTTCCACCCCAACCTCAAGTTCACCTGGACCATCTCTAATACCTCTCTCTCCTTCCTGGAGCTCTCTGTCTCCATCTCCGGCAACCACCTAGAAACCGATATCCATTTCAAGCCCACCGACTCCCACAGCTACCTAGAATACACCTCCTCCCACCCACCTTCATGCAAAAATGCCATCCCCATTCCCAATTCCTTCGCCTCCGCCGCATCTGCTCCCAGGATGAGGCATTCCACTCCTGTACATCTCAGATGTCCTCGTTTTTATAGGACCGCAACTTCCCCCCTCATCATCCTCCAACACTTCTGCCATCTGCAATCCGACTCCACCACCAAAGACATTTTTCCCTCCCCCCCCCCCCCACCCTTATCTGCCTTCCGGAGGGACCACTCTCTCCGTGACTCCCTTGTCCGCTCCACATTCCCCTCCAGCCCCACCTCACCCAGCACTTTTCCCTGCAACCGCAGGAAGTGCTACACCTGCCCCTACACCTCCCCCCTCACCCCCATCCCAGGCCCCAAGAAGATTTTCCACATCAAGCAGATGTTCACCTGCACATCTGCTAATGTGGTATACTGCATCCGCTGTACCCGTTGTGGCCTCCTCTACATCGAGGAAACCAAGCAGAAGCTTGGGGACCGCTTTGCAGAACACCTACGCTCGGTTCGTACTAAACAACTGCACCTCCCAGTCTTGAACCATTTCAACTCCCCCTCCCATTCCACAGATGACATGTCCATCCTGGGCCTCCCACAGTGCCACAGCGATGCTTCCCAAAGGTTGCAGGAACAGCAACTCATATTCCGCTTGGGAACCCTGCAGCCCAATGGTACCAATGTGGACTTCACAAGCTTCATAATCTCCCCTCCGCCTACCGCATCCCAAAACCAGCCCAGCTTGTCCCCGCCTCCCTAACCTGTCCTTCCTGCCACCTATCCCCTCCTCCCACCTCAAGCCCCACCCCCATCTCCTACCGACTAACCTCATCCCGCCCCCTTGACCTGTCCGTCCTCCCTGGACTGACCTATCTCCTCCCTACCTCCCCAGCTAGGCTCACCTTTACTGGCTCCATCCCCGCCTCTTTGACCAGTCTGTCTCGTCTCCACCTATCTTCACCTCTATTCATCTTCTATCCACCTCCCCCCTCTCCCTATTTATTTCAGAACCCTCTTCCCCTCCCCCATTTCTGAGGAAGGGTCTCGGCCCCAAACGTCAGCCTTCCTGCTCCTCTTATGCTGCTTGGCCTGCTGTGTTCATCCAGCTCTACACTTTGTTATCTCAGATTCTCCAGTATCTGCAGTTCCTACTATGTCTGAGAGAGCTGTTACTCAGTGCTTTGTGCTGAACTTTTTGACTGGAGCTGTGAGTTGGATATTCAGTTTGTTTGTTGGACACATCTCCCTTCTGATTTCCAGGCTGAGTTTTGTTGATGGCTCATTCCTGAATATGAGAAGGTGATGTGTCATTATCTGGAAAGTGCAGAGTCACAGAGTCATACAGCACAGAAACAGACCCTTAGGTCCATGCCGAACATAATTCCAAACTAAAACCAGTCCCACCTGCCTGGTCCTGGCCCATATCTCTCCAAACATTTCCCATTTATGTACGTACCCTAATGTCTTTTAAACGTTGCAATTGTACCCACATCCTTCACTGCCTCAGGAAGTTCATTACACGTGAACCACTCTCTGTGTAAATATATTTGCCCATCGCATGTTTTTAAATCTATCTCCTCTCACCTTAAAAATTTGCCCCCTCATCTTAAAATTCCCCATCCTCAGGAAAAGACAACTACCATTATCTCTATCTATACCTCTCATTGTTGTTATAAACTGCTATCAGGTCACCTCTCAATCTCCTATGCTCCGGTGAAAAGAGTCCCAGCTTATCCAGCTTCTCTTTATAACTGAAACGTTCCACTCCTGGCAGAATGCTGGTAAATCTCTTCTGAACCATCTCCAGCTTAATAATATCTTTCCTATAATTTGGTGACCAGAAGTGGACACAATATTGCAGATGTGGCCTCGCCAGAGGATTCTTACTGATTTCCTATTGTTGAGTTCTGTGTGTCTGTTGGGAGCTGGTTATTATCCTGTGGGCCATTAATTGATAAATTCATTGCGGAAAAGGGACAACACTGTCCCGGGTCCTAGCAATCAGCACTGTCTGTGTCTCCTATCCCTCCCACATCTCCACCATCATAGATACCCTCTACCCACCCCACACTCACACACCCTGCACCCTCCCCACCCACCCTCACACACACAGCCCGCCATCACCTCCACTGGTCTCTCCATTTAAATACTGTGGCAGCAAGAGCAGATTAGCAGGTCAGAATCCTGTAGTGAGTAACTAACCTGACTCCCCAAAGCTTATCCACCATCTACAATGTACAAGTTAAGAGTTTGGTGGAATTCTTTCCACCTGATTGGATGACTGCAACTCTGACAACACTCGGGAAACTTGACAGTGTCCAGGACAAGGCTGCCCACTTGATTGGCACCATATCCACTGCCTTCAACATTCACTCCACCATCGAGGCACAGTCGCAGCGGTGTGTACTGCGCTCGGTTATAGGTGGAGACAATGGCCAAGTGGTATTGTCACTGGACTATTAATCCAGAAATTCAGCTAATGTTCTGGGGAGAGATAATAGGAACTGCAGATCCTGGAGAATCTGAGGTGACAAGGTGTAGAGCTGGATGAACACAGCAGGCCAAGAAGCATCAGAGGAGCAGGAAAGCTGATGTTTCAGACCTAGACCCAGCCTTCCTGCTCCTCTGATGCTGCTTGGCCTGCTGTGTTCATCCAGTTCTACACCTTGTTATCTCTAATGTTCTGGGGACCCTGGTTCGAAACCCAACATGGCACATGGTGAAATTTGAATTCAATAAAAGAACCTGGAATTAAGAATTCAATGATGACCATGAAACCATTGTCGATTGTTGGAAAAACCCGTTTGGCTCTTGGGAAGGGAATCTGTCATCCTTATTTGGTCTGGTTTACATGCGACTCCAGACCTAAAGCAATGTGGTTGACTTTTAACTGCCCTCCGGGCAACTGGGGACAGGCAATAAATGCTGCCTAGCCAGAAGCACCCACATGCCATGAATGAATTTAAAAATATTGGCTTGGCCAGCCTCCTGACTTGATGGGCCTTATTACAATTTTTCACTGAGTTGGGAGGAGTATGCAAACTTCAGAAAAGAAAAGTTTGAAGGTTTGCCATGAATATGAACCTGTATTTGAGGGGATGGGAAGTGGGTGGAGGCTGGGGAAAACAATTCCAATCCATTAAATTGATATTTTACATAAGTAATTATTAAAAATGACATTTCAAAAGTTTTTGCCAGTACAACAAACTCCATGTCTGGTTAAGAAGCGAAGCTATGGAGTAGCCAGGTCCCAAATCCTGGTCACCAGGCAAGCCGAATATCATCCCACCCATACCACCTCACTCCTGACTGAACCTTTGTCTATATATCACGAACACCCCTGGTCCAACTCTACTGTCCCTCCCACATGACCTGACTCTTGCTCTCTGTGCACCCTCTCCTAAATTTCATTGTCCTCCTGCTCAAACCTGAGTCTCCTTGAAAGCCTCCCTGCCCTCATTCCACATACCCACCTCCACCATAACATAGCAACAACTCACAACTCTTCCGACATCACCTTCCAAACCTGCAACCTTTCCCATTGAAAGGACAAAAGAGCAGCAGATACATGGGAACACCACCTCTGCAAATTTCCTTCCAAACTATGCACTATCCTGACTTGAGACTATGTCACTGTTCTGACACTGTTGCTGGAAATCAGTCTACACCAGATGAACTGAAGCAGTTCAAGAAGGCTTCTCATGGACAGTTAAGGATGGGCAATAAATGCTAGTCAGCCAGATCCTCTGAAAGTATAAACAAAAAAACCAAGGAGTTGGACCCTTCAGCGAAGAAGGAGAGGGAGTTGGAGGAAATCATGTTTCCTCTTAATGTTTTACAGAAGGATTGCACCGTACTACACCAGAGAATAGAGAGAGGATAGACACTGCAGATAGATGCTGACCATCATCTAAAGAACAACTGCTGAACTGTGTGAAGACATCCAGTCCCTTTACAGCATTGCTCAACACAGAGAAGGCTGGGCAGTGAAACCATCATCTGGAAATCAGTCGAGTCAGGGGAGCTTTGACGTATCATCAGATCTGAAACTGGTCAGTGGTGTGGAGCCTTCCATCAGAACCAACCTTTCTGAAGGTTCAACTGTGGGTGATCAATCAGGGTGAGACTGGGAAGAAGTGTAAGTGGCTCCAAGTGTGGTGACAGCTTCAATCATTCATCGAGCCTCATGAATCACTGACTCATTCCTACAAGGAGGAAACTGTTCATGTGTGAGGAGGGTTCCACAGGCTAACAAGATCTAGCACAGAAGGTGCATCACTAAACAGCCACCTGGACAAAAAAGCATTCAAGTGTGAGATGTGTGACCAAGATTTCATGCAGTCATCGACGCTCATGAAAGGCCAAAGTATCCACAGTGGGGAGAGGCCATTCACTTGCGGAGTGTGCAATAAATCATTTTCGCGGTCATCACACCTCCGCACACACCGATATGTTCATACAGGGGAGAAACCGTTTAAATGTGAAGTTTGTGATAAAGCTTTTGCAACATCTACAACCCTGCTGACTCACCAACGCATTCACACAGGGGAGAAACCCTTCACCTGTGAGGTTTGTGGCAAATCTTTCATCCATTTTTCTGATCTGCAGATACACCAGAGGATCCACACAGGGGAGAAACCCTTCAGGTGTGACACATGTGACCAAGCTTTCACACACGCATTGACTCTTGTGAATCACCAGCGCATTCACACAGGGGAGAAACCATTCAAGTGCAAGTCATGTGAAAAATCATTCTCGCAGTCATCACACCTTCGCTTGCATCAACGCGTTCACACTGGAGAGAAGCCATTCACATGCGAGGTTTGTGACAAATCATTCTCACAATCATCGCACCTCCGCATCCACCAACGCATCCATACAGGGGAGAAACCGTTCATGTGTAAAGTATGTGACAAATCATTCACACAATTATCACATCTCCGACTCCATCAGTGCGTGCACACAGGGGAGAAACCATTCACATGTGAGGTGTGTGACAAATCATTCTCGAGGTCATCACGTCTCCTTGACCACCAACGTATTCACACAGGGGACAAGCCATTCATGTGCAAGTTGTGCGACAAATTGTTTTCACGATCATCAACCCTCCTCAACCACCAACGCATTCACGCAGGAGACCAACCATTCATATGTGAAGTGTGTGACAAATCATTCTCTGATTCATCAACTCTCTGCATCCATCAACGCATTCACACAGGGGAGAAACCATTCATGTGTGAAATGTGTGACAAATCATTCTCCGATTCATCGACTCTCCGTGTACACCATCGCACTCACACAGGGGAGAAACCATTCCCATGCGAAGTGTGTGACAAATCATTCTCAGATTCATCAACCCTTCGTGTACATAGGCGTGTTCATACAGGGGACAAACCATTCATGTGTGTTGTGTGCAAGAAATCATTCTCACAGTCCTCAAACCTTAGGAGACACCAGCGTTTACACACAGGGGAGAAACCATTCAGACGTAAGATTTCTAATAAGGCTTTTACTGACTCCTATACTTTTGTGAGACACCAGTGGATTCATGAAGGGGAGAAACTCTTTGAATGAGAGGTATATGACAAAGCCTTCACATGATTATTAAGCTTGGAAGTCTTTCATTGGAGTGTTAGTCCACACTGGAGATAAAGTCATCAAGTGTGATGTTTAAACAAAACTTTTGGAACATCCTTGAACCTCCTGATATAGCAGATGATTCACACTGCAAAGAACAGGATGTGAAAAATGTGACAAATCTTTCTTGCATTTAACAAACCTGTGCACACACCCAGGGGAGAAACTAGTCAAGTGTGAGGTGTGAGACAAAGCCTAGACTGATTTAAAGAGCCATCTGCACTACCAGGAACGTACAGTGGAAAGGCCCATCGTGTATGAGATTTGCAATGAGCCTTCTGTGACAGCTTCTTCCTGTGTAGATGTCTGTGTTCTGTACGTGGTATGTTTAAACAGAAACAGGACAACCAAGTGTGCCTCAGGTTTCCCAGTGGCTACACAGCCCTGCACTTTATATGGAATATTGCTCTTGATAAACTGGAAGATTCATAATGATGTAGCAACTCACCAGAGCAATAGATTGGAATCAAGCAGCATTATCCTAGAGTCATCACATTCAACTGAACCCTCCAAAGTTCCCAATTTACCTGACTGACAAATCCAGGTTAAAAGAACTCATTCAGCAGATTTCGGTATTAAAGAAGAAAACAGCTATTCACTGCAAATCAATTATTTTTAACTGAAGGCAAAAAAGAAATTAACTTATACCTCCCTATAACTTAAATTCTACCCCATTGTAAGATTTCCCACTGACGTACAAACAGACGCACAAAGAGACAAGATAAAATTCAAATAATAAGGGTGGAAGAAATAAAAAGTCAGTGAAGCACAGTTCTGGCATCAATTTGGATTACAGGCATTCATGAGATGTTTTCTTTTGACTCTTTGATGAGGACATGAGGTTGTGGACCCACTGATTCTCACTCTTTTATTCACTGCCTTTTCAATGTTTCAGAAGATGGTTTCCCCTTTTTCCTTTCAAGAAGGGAATTTGCAGAGAGGGGGAGTAGCTAGCTGCTTGGAATGTCCTTTTTACTTCTGCACTCACAGAAAGGAGGCCAAGAAAGATGTTTCCTCCTTTGCAGACTGAATGTTCCTGCTGTATTCTCCAAACAGAAAGCTATAGACTTTGGCCAGGATCTCATCAACAAATAGCTACTGTGCTGAATACTCCTTATCTCATATAACTAATCTTGGTTCAAAGAACTAATTAAAAGCCAGTCACAAGGCAAACTGTTCCTCGACACAAACCCACAGAGCGAGGTGTCTATCAGCCACTCCCACTGCTAGACGAAGGCCACATTGTGGATACAACATGCAATGAGTCCTGCTAATTTTTTTTCAAAACTGCAACAATCCATTCTTTTAATGCATCTTTTTTCTATTTTTAATTCTACCATCCAAAAAATAAAAGTGGTCCTTATAATGTTGAACAGAGTTGCACTGAGCATTGGCCAGTCCTCTCCAAGCACTTCTCCCTTGCCCAAGATACACCGGAATTGCCTGTTGTGAATGAATGTTTCAATAACTCTCTTGATCAGGGTTGGAAGCATGTTGGACAGTCTTAAGTGCAGGCATATGACAGTGTGAAAAGTGGCAAAGTCCCTGGTATCGGTGGAATGGACAGTGTAAGGGATTGTCTTCAATCAATACTACTGATGGACTGTTCTGCTTTCATTCAGTCAGGGACACTCCATTGTTTAGACACAGTTCTAACAATGTACCAGGAATAAATCTGGAGGAATAACCCTCTCTTCCCAAGAAAGCTCAGTCTTTTTCCCTCCCTGCTTCTCTAATCTCCTCTAACCCTCAGTCCTATACTGGATTGTTAAGTAGCAGTTGTTGTGCTCAAGTTCTGGAGTGGGACTTGAACCCACAACCCTCCAGCTCAGAGAGCAAGTTTATGGGTTCAAGTCCAACTCCAGATGGATTATTCATTGAACGTAGATGAGAGTTCTTGTCAGGGCCAGGGATTGAATTTCTGAGGCTCTGGACTCCCAGTACAAACCCACAACAATTTAATGAGAAACAATCACATCATAAAATGAGTGAAGATATTATCCTGTAGATGATAATATACTGCATTGATCAAGAAGCCAATCAGATCACAGTGCAGCACTCTTCAATAAAACTTTCAATTGGTCACAAAAGGTGTACGTTTGCTTTAATAAAATTCCTTGACAAATATTCAGCAACCACACAGCACTAATTAAACCACAGAAGTGTGACAGTACAGAAGAGATCATAGAATCCCTACAATGTGGAAATAGGTCATTCAGCCTAACAAGTCCACACCAACCCTCCAAAGAGAATCCCATCCAGACCCATCCCCTTTGCTATCCCTGTATTTCCCATCACTAATGCACCTAACCGACTCATCCCTGGACACTATGAGCAAATTTACATGGCCAATCCACCTAAGCTTGCACATCTTTGGACTGTGGGAGGAAACCCAAGCACCCAGAATAAACCCACGCAGACATGGGGAGAATGTGCAAACTCCACACAGATAGTTGCCCAAGGTTTGAATCAAACCTGGGTCCTTGGTGCTGTGAGGCAGTAGTGCTAACCACTGAGCCACCATGCTGCCCGAAAAATGGCTTTCAGCCCATTGCACCTGCACCAGTTCTGTTAATTAGTATCAATCTCCTGCCTTTTCCCCATATTCATCCACACTATTTCTATCCAAATAATCATCCAACGCAGTCTTAAAAACTTCAAATGATTCTGCCTCCACCACATTTCCAGGCAGCTCATTCTATATCCTCTAACCACTTGCTATGTGGGGAAAACCATTTTTACTCATATCTATGCCCTCACCTATTTTTCTTTTATGAGCGGGAACAGCTTCTCGCTATGTACTCTATCCAGGTCGCTCACGATTTTAAAAACCTTTGTCACATCACCTCTCAGCCACTTTCTCTCCGAGGAGAACAGTCCCAGATTGATTAGTCTTCAATCTGTTCTCATAACCGGAGTGTCTTATTCCTGGAACCATTCTTGTAAATCACTTCTGCAGTCTCTTCATCTTTGCTCTAATGTGACACCCACAGCTGTACACAATACTGCAGCTGTGGTTTGGCAAGTGTCTTGCATAAGTTCAGCATCACCTCCCTGTTCTTGTACTCTATGCCACTATTAATAAAGTTGAGAACACTGTATCATGTGCATTCAGGTCCCCCTGCTCCTGCAATCCATTTAGATTTGTATCCTGTTTTATATTTCTTCCAATGTCTCTGAATTAGAATCCATTATTAAGGAAGTAATAACAGGACATTTGGAAAGTCAAAATGCAACTACCAGAGTCAGCATGGTTTTATGAAGGGCAAATCATGTTTGGCTAATTAGATCGAGTTCTTCGAAGATGTAACAAGCAAAGTGGATAATGGGGATCCTGTAAATGTAATATATCTGGACTTCCATTTGATAAGGTGCCTTAGAGGAGATTAATGCAGAAGGTGAGATCACATGAGGTGAGAGGTAATATTTTAGTTTGGGTATGGAATTGACTAACCAACAAAAAGCAGAGTCAGGATAAATGGGAATTTTTCTGTGGCAAGATGTAACTAGTGAGGTGCTGCAGGGTTTGGTCTTTGGGCCCCAAATATTTACGATCTAGATTAATAATGCGGATTTTGGGATGGAAGGTATGAAAGCCAAATTTTCAGATGACACTAAAATAGGTGGGATGACATTAAGTTGCAATAAAGAAGTAAGAAATTTATAAATGGATAAGATTAGGTGAATGGCAAAAAATTTGTAGATGAATCTATGAAATTCACTACAGCAGGGTGTGGTGAATGCCAGACATTGAGTAAATTTAAAGGAGATATTCATATTTTTAATTATTAACAGGTTGAAGGGTAATGGGGAGCAGGCAGAAAAGTGGAGTTGAAGCCAAGGTGAGATCAGCGATGATCATATTGAATGGTGGAGCAGGCTCAAAGGACTGAATTGCCTACTCCTGTTCCTAGCTCTTTGTATGTTCTCCTGAACAAAATGAATCATTCATACTCCTTTGCACTGAACCTCATCTGCCAACTCCATCAACTTGTCAATGTCCTTTTGGAGTTCCACACTGTCCTCCTGACAGTTTACAGTTCTTCTAAGTGTATTGTCATCTGCAAAATTTTAAATGTGCCTTGCACACCAAGATACATTCATATATATCAGGAAAAGCAAGGGACACAATACCAACCCCTGGGGAACTCCACTACAGACATTCCTCCAGCCTGAAAAATATCCATTGACCATTACTCTTTGTTCCCTATTGCTCAGCTAATATTATATCCACATGTTTGCTGTTGATTTTATGCCATGTCCTATAACTTTTCTCATGTCTGTGTGGCACTGTAACAAATGCTTTCTGGAAATCCATGTATAGCATATCAACAGTATTATCCTTACCCACTCCTTCTGTTTCCTCTTCAAAATACTCCAGCAAGTTAGTTCACCATGATTTTCACTTTAGAAATCTGTGCTGACTCCTCATAATTAACCTACCTTTTTCAGTGACTACTAATTCTATCCCACATAATAGTCTCTAGAAATTTCCCCACCACTAATGTTATATTAAATAGTTTGTAATTGCTGGGATTATCCTTAGAACCTTTCTCGATCAAGGCTGTAATATTTGCAATTCTCCAGTCTTCTGGCACCTCCCACAAATACAGGGAATATTGGAAGATACAGCCAGTGCCCCTGGAATTTCAACCCTCACTGCCTTCAAAATTCTTGGTTACATCTCGTCTGGTCCAGGTATCTTATCAACTTTAAGTGCCAACAATTTATCTAAGACTTCTTCCTCATTAATTTTGAAACCTTCTGGTCACAGAGTTTCTTCCTCTGTCACCATGGCCTGGGCAACATCCTTCTCTTTTGTAAAGACAGGTGCATATTATTGATTTAACCACCTCAGTAATGCCCTCTGACTCCATGTGTAAATCTCCTTTTTGGTCTCCGATTGGGCCTACTCCTCCTTTAACCAATCTTACTGTTTAGATACCTATTGCAGACAATGGGATTTTCATTTATACTAGCTGCTAGTCTTTTCAAATAGTTCCTCTTTGCTTTTTCACCTCTTCCATCTTCAATATTCCAGTTGATTTTCAATTATATTTTCTGCCTTACAGTTCTCAAAGCATGCTTATTTTTCTAATGTTAAGTTCTATCTCCTTTGTCATCCAGGGGACTCTGTGACCAGGTGACCAAACAGGTGGATGAGGGTAAAGCGGTTGATGTGGTGTATATGGATTTCAGTAAAGCATTTGATAAGGTTCCCCATGGTAGGCTATTGCAGAAAATACGGAGGCATGGGATTGAGGGTGATTTAGCGGTTTGGATCAGAAATTGGCTAGCTGTAAGAAGACAGAGGGTGGTGGTTGATGGGAAATGTTCATCCTGGAGTTCAGTTACTAGTGATGTACCTCAAGGATCTGTTTTGGGGCCACTGCTGTTTGTCATTTTTATAAACGACCTGGATGAAGGCGTAGAAGGATGGGTTAGTAAATTTGCGGATGACACCAAAGTCGGTGGAGTTGTGGATAGTGCGGAAGGATGTTGCAGGTTACAGAGGGACATAGATAAGCTGCAGAGCTGGGCTGAGAGGTGGCAAATGGAGTTTAATGCGGAAAAGTGTGAGGTGATTCACTTTGGAAGGAGTAACAGGAATACAGAGTACGGGGCTAATGGTAAGATTCTTGGTAGTGTGGATGAGCAGAGAGATCTCGGTGTCCATGTGCATAGATCACTGAAAGTTGCCACCCAGGTTGATAGCGTTGTTAAGAAGGCATACGGTATGTTAGGTTTTATTGGTAGAGGGATTGAGTTTCGGAGCCATGAGGTCATGTTGCAGCTGTACAAAACTCTGGTGTGGCCGCACTTGGAGTATTGTGTACAGTTCTGGTCACCGCATTATAGGAAGGATGTGGAAGCATTGGAAAGGGTGCAGAGGAGATTTACCAAGATGTTGCCTGGTATGGAGGGAAGGTCTTATGAGGAAAGGCTGAGGAACTTGAGGCTGTTTTCATTAGAGAGAAGAAGGTTAAGAGGTGACTTAATAGAGACATACAAGATGATCAGAGGATTAGATAGGGTGGACAGTGGGAGCCTTTTTCCTTGGATGGTGATGGCTACCACGAGGGGACATAGCTTTAAATTGAGGGGTGATAGATATAGGACAGATGTCAGAGGTAGGTTCTTTACTCAGAGAGTAGTAAGGGCATGGAATGCCCTGCCTGCAAAAGTAGTAGACTCGCCAACTTTAAGGGCATTTAAATGGTCATTGGATAAACATATGGATGATAATGGAATAGTTTAGGTTAGATGGGCTTCAGATTGGTTTCACAGGTCAGTCCAACATCGAGGGCCGAAGGGCCTGTACTGCGCTGTAATGTTCTATGTTCTATGTTCTATGTTCCACTTTTTCCATTAGAGGGAATATACCTCGACTGTACATAAACCATCTGGTCTCTGAAGGTGGCCCATTGTTCAGTTCATTGTTTTCCCGCCAACCTCTTATTCCAATTAATCCTTCTCAGCTGTGTTCTTGCCCATTAAAGTCAGCCCTCTGCAAATTGTTCTCTTTCTTTGATTGTTGCATGTCTTTCTTCTGTATCTAAAGACTATTCTGAACTTCCATATAAACTGTCATTGAGCTCACATTTCTGCAGCTGGGAGCATTTGCTGAACAAGTTGTCATCTAGGAGACTGGTAGGTTCCATGACTTCCCATATATGACAGGTCACACATGTCATTTGGCCAACCTGAGCTGTATATCTTGTCATATTTTAAACTTACTTCCTAAGTTTCTTAATTACTTAGCCTTAAAGTTACTCCACTTACGTCAACTTTATTTATCCTTTTAAAAACTCATTGATGTGAAATGGGTATTGCTGGCTGGGTTTCCTAGGCCATTATTTATTGCCCATCCCTAATTGTTCAGAGGGTAGTTAAGAGTCAACTACATTGTTGTGGGTCTGGAGTCATATGTCGGCCAGACCAGGTAAGGACAGCAGTTTCCTTCCCTAAAAGGCATTAGCGAGCAAGAAGGGTTTTCCTGACAATTGACAATGGTTTTGTGGTTATCATCAGACCCTTATTATTGAATTCAAATTCTACCATCTGCCATGATGGGGCTTCAAAGTTATAAATTAGAAAAATGGAAGTATTCTCTATTCAATCTGTTACTACACAGCTCTGGAGCAGGTGAAACTTGAACCACAGCCTACTGGCTCAGAAGTAGGGACAACAATACCATTGTGCTGCAACTCAATATTAAAACCTGTCTTATTAAATGGTCCTCAGGACATTTCCTGGGTCACTGGACTAATAGTCCAGCAATAATACCACTGTTAACACTTCCCCTTGGCTTGCTCATCCAATTATTCCTTGTTATTATTACTTATCTCTGCTATGGTGGTGGCTCTTTGTTCAATTGTCCCTTGTGTTTTCAGTTATTCGCTTAATAAGACACTTCTTAATATGGAGCTGTGGCACAATGGTAGTGTTGTCCCTACTTCTGAGCCAGGAGGCCTGGGTTCAAGTTCCACCTGCTCCAGAGGTGTGTAATAACAGGTTGAATAGAGAATACCTCCATTTTTCTAATTTACAACTTTACAAATTCAGAGACAGTCGCTAATGGTAGATCCTTACCAGCCACAATCTTGCCGATTTTCTGTGATGTCACTCCAATTTCTTTTCTCAGTTTGGTTTAGCCAGTTGTGAGCAGCTGAACGTATCTCTTTGTTTGTTGTTGGTAAGGTTGACAATGGCAGAAGAATGCTTCCCCAGTATGTGGAAAATTGGGACACTGCCAGTCTCCATGGTGACCACATATTCAGGAAGTGTGTTCAGCTGCAGCTCCTGGTTTGCCACTGGAGCTGCGGATGGACTCACTATGGAGCATCATGAGGATGATAATGTCATGAATAAGACAATTAGTGAGTTGGTCAAACCAGACATAACGGCTACACAGGCAGAAAGTGTTGGGTGACTACCATGAAGACAAGTAGGCTTCCCTTGTTCCTGTGGCTATCCCCCTCTCAAACAGATATACTACGTTGGATATTACTGGGGGCAATACCCTCTCAGGGGAAAGCAGTGCAATGTTTAAAATATACTCAGGACATGTGTTTGTGCCAGTACTTAGATAATCTGAGTAAAGATGGACACTGCTAGACCCAGTCCTAGGGAATTAAGCTGGTCAAGTGGTTGAAGTGTCAGTGGGTGGGCATTTTGGGGATAGTGACCATTACAAAGTCATATGAAAAGCGATAAAGACAGTACAGAAGTTAACTATCGGAACTAGTGGAAGGCCAACTTCAATATCATCAGATAGGATCTGGCAAACATTGACTGGAAGCAGCTGCTTGCAGATGAGTCTGTATTTGGAAAGTGGAAGTCTTTTAAAAGTAAAACAGTGAGGATTCAGGGCCAGTGTGTTCCTCTAAAAGTGAAAGGCAAGGGCAGCAAGTCCAGGGAATCCTGGATGTCAAGGGAATCAAGAGTTTGATAAAGAAAAAGAAGCAAGCGTATGTCAGGTACAGCGCATTGAAAACAGGAGAGACCCTTCAGAAATATAGTGTGTAGGGGGCTGCT
>NC_063366.1:3308522-3320434 GCF_021869965.1 Rhincodon typus
AAACGTCAGCCTTTCTGCTCCTATGATGCTGCTTGGCCTGCTGTGTTCATCCAGCTCTGCACCTTGTTGTCTCGGATTCTCCAGCATCTGCAGTTCCTACTATCTCTGGTCAGAGTTTGCACAGCTTTGCCCAGCAACAGGCAGCTTCTCATTTCCATGGGGGCAGGTTAGGACTCGCAGACCAAGCTGCAAAGTTACCAGACCTGAGGCTGACTCAACAGACTTTCTGTCTCTGAGACTACAGACAGGGAGAGGCAGACAGATCTGAGAAAGACAGTAAGGACTGTAGCCAGTGTGGTCAGCAGAGAGGAGAAAGTGTTCTATCTGTGGGCCGCCAGGCAGAATGTAGGAGAGAACATGGTCTGTAGTTGAAGAGACACACACTGTGACAATCTAAAGACTCTGGAAAATTTGACCTGGCAAGGCCAGAGATCGAATAGATGGAGAGGCCTGAGTGATGACAGGCGGTTCAAAAATTCTCTGGAAACTCAGAAGTGGCTTTTGATGGTCACTCAAAGATATGATTCATTAAAATGGAAAGAAGTGAGCCCACTGGAAGATGATAGTGTCATTGTACTGCTTCCTGTAAAAACTGTGATTCTACAGATAGCAGGATATAAAATGTAACAGCACTGTGGAGTGTTCAGTCATGGTATAAGTTAAAGGCAGTTATCCTTTCTGTACTTTAGTGTATCAGATGCCCATTAGGTTGTAGTTAGTCAATATTCCAGTTCGTTAATCTATGTGCATAAAAATCTGAAAATTGAAAATCCTTCCTGCGCTCTCTTTAAGTGGGTTATTGGGCATGCAAATAACTTTTAAATGAAGTGTGTCAATAGAACATAACAATTGCTCAGTTAAAACCACAGAAAAAACTGTTATTGCTGTATTGGGAGGTGGATATGCAGACATTTTCTACTATTGAAACATTACGACGGTGACCACTATTCAAAATTATATAATTGGCTGTAACAAGCATTGGAACATCTGCTGGTTGTGAAAGGTTCTACAAAAATGCCTTTCTTCTTTCTCTTTTCTGAGGACATTGGTGAGGTAAGGTTGTGGAATATCTTGGAGACCTCTGAAAATTAAATCAGAATGCTTCCAATAAACACACTCAATATCCAACACACAGCTCCAGTCAAACAGTTCAGCACAAAGCACTGAGTAAACAGCTTTCTCAGCTGGATCTTCTCACACAGCACAAGGGACATTTCCACCCCTGACTGCCCGCAGGATAGTCAGACTGCCTGAAGACTGGAGTGGATATTATGGGATACAATTTGTATAAAAGCTGCTCCTTCACTCACCATCTCCTCACTTGGTTTTCAGTCCCTATAGGAAATGCACCAGCTCTGGAAGAGGAAGACGAGAGAATTGGCAGAGTGGGTGGGCTCTCTGATTCACGTCACTCACAGTCAATCCAAATATCTCTGGAATAATATGAGTTTCCTTCAGTCTGAGTTTCGTGAAGTCAGGGAAACTGACTGGTGAAATAGAGATCAAGTTTTCCCCAATGCTATGACTGATAGTTGAATTTAGGATGTGCACCTTGAGTGAATGCAATATATTTAATCTCCCAGGATAAACTAGAACTCTTCAATCAGCTACAGTGAAGCAATATTTTCTTTAGCTTCTAGAATTTCCTGACCAGTGCATTTTCCTGAACTCATTTTGGAAAGCAAGGGGAGTCATATCATTATCTTCATTGAATTAACATTTTACCTTAGTATTTTTTAATTTAAACATATTCTCACTATCACAATTCCAGCTAATAAACAATGGATCGCTCATTTTACACTCTGACCACCTATTCCGTTGCGGCCACGGTGCTTGGAAAGATTGTGGTGTGGGCAGAAGAAACAGTCACATTGTCTGCTCTTGGTCATTATCAGGTGTCCCTGATGGAAACAGAGATGTGTGACATTCAAATGAGGAAAAAGATGACATTGGCCTCTGAACCCTTCCCACAAAGGGGAATAGAAAACTGGCACTCATTGTGGAACATTCTCTAACTGAGGAGTCAGCCCCTTCAGCAAAGGAGGAGAGGGGGGTTGGAGGAAATCATGTTTCCTTTTCCTGTTTTCCAAAAGGAATACACAGTACTATGCCACAGAATACAGAGAGGATAGACCACAAATAGATCCAAACCATCTCCGAAGGATCAACCACATAACTGTGGGAATACATCCAGTTGCCTTACAGTATTGCTCAGAAAAAGTTGGGCAGTGAAACCATCATGGGGAAATCAGTGGATTCAATGGAGCTTTGATCAGATCTGAAACTGGTCAATAGTGTGAAGCTTTCCATCAGAAGCAACCTGTTTTGAAGGTTTGACTGTAGATGATCGGTCAGGGTGAGGTTGGGAAGGAGTGTGAGTGGGTTTCAAGTGTGGTGAGGGCTTCAATCATTCATCAAGCCTCATGAACCACTGACTCATTCCTACAGTGACAGCCTGTTCAAGTGTGAGGAAAGCTCCACAGCTTTGTGCAGTCCGCTAATACACATGTTCATTTGCTGTACAACCGTTAACACAAAGACAACTTCATGGAAGAGAAACTCTTCAAGTGTGAGGTATGTGACCGAACTTTTGCAAAGTATCATCACTCATGAATCACCAATGCATTCACATTGTGGAGAAACCGTTCATGTGTGAGGTATGTAAAAAGGACTTTTCACAGTTATCAGGCCTGGTAAATCACCAGCACACTCATACAGGAAAGAAATATTCACAAGCAAGGTGTGCAACAGATCATTCTCCCAGTCTTTGACCCTTCTCATGCACCAATGCGTTCACACCGGGGAGAAACCATTCACCTGTGAGGTCAGTTTCAAATCATTGTCCCTGGTTCAGCTGGAATGGACACCTTATGGGATTGTCTTCAATTAGTTCTGCTGATGGACCATTCTGCTTTCATTCACTCAAGAAAGTTTTATTGTTTAGACACGGTTCTAACAATGTGTTAGGAATAAAACAAGGAATCACCCATTCTGCACAGGAAAGTTCAGTCTTATTTTTAGTTAGTTTTGAACTTGTTTTCCAAATCCATCCATGGATTAAAACTGTTGTCAGGGCTACATGAATAACTCCCCAGATTCTGGGCTTGTTGTATAACCCTCCCCTCTCACTCTGACCCCTGTTTACTGGAACACAGCCACATTGCAAAGTGAATGAAGAAACTGTAGACACCTCCTCTTTTCCCCAGACTGTCCACATTTTAGATTTTGGTCTTAGTCTGGATACAAAATGACGCAGAACAAGTGTGTAGTGTAATTAGGCTTCTGTATGGAGAATGTATTCACAAAGCTACATTTATGGAGCTGCTCTCCAAAATAAACTCTCAAAACTGGAAATTGGCATTCCCATGTGGTAGGGGTCCATCCGAGTCCCAGAGAAATGCATGGGGAGTGAATCCCGGACAGAGACTGGTGCAGGGGAGGCAGTCCTGCAACTTATCTTAGAACAGCCGAGTGCCAGTACGGAGCGGACTGGAGGCTTGTAGCACAGCAGGGATGGTTGTTGGACCGGTTTGTGCTGTGGGCGGTTAGAACACATGCAGAGGCCCTGCACTGAGCTGCTGCCATGTAATGTCTATTTGAAAATTTTTACCTGACTGTAAGGTCAATGCTTTAACTATGTCTTATTTCTAAATTAGTTTTCAAAACTCTGTAAAGTAATGCAACTACTTTTTATTCCTGAGAATATTTATTTCAGAATCCCCTTCCCCTCCCCCATTTCTGAAGAATGGTCCAGACCCGAAAACGTCAGCTTTCCTGCTCCTCTGATGCTACTTGGCCTGCTGTGTTCATCCAGCTCTACACCTTGTTATCTCTACTTTTTATTCCTCTTTTGTATCCAAGATTTGTACCTAGGTATTTGTACCTAAGATGGCGCCATAAAAAGCAGACATTGTAAAAGCTTATCAAAGCACTCCTATACTTCCTCAATGGAGTACGCATGACAATAAAAGTAGGTTCCATATTCTATCCTCGGGTGGTCAAACTGTGGAATGAGACCTTTTCACGACCTCAGTGATTGACCAGACCATTTCCCCCTAATAATCATGCTGACCCTCCCAAGTTCCTCAAGGTTTATCAGGATGTCAGAAAACAATGGCATATATCTTTTTATTCAATCTCCTCTGATCTGTGTTTGTTGCCAGGCTGCTGTACTCACCTTTGCCCCTGCCCAGCTTGGGGCTTTCTCTCTCATTAATCAGTTTGTGTAGATTCATCACAGTTCACCTTTTGCTTATAAGAAAATAACTTCAGCAACTCTTATCCAAGGCTCTCTTAGAGGCAAATAGTCTCGGTTCTCATCTTATCAAGACCAGTAGGAAAATAACAAGATCCTTCAGATGTTTGAAGCAGAAAATCACATCTTTTTGATCCTTGTCAACGAAATAGTGATCAAAAGGCTGTCCATTGTAGGTTTTTTTCATTCATCGTTGCCTTTCTCTCTTTAACCACTGTTTTGTCCATTCTCCATACATGGGATTGTCAAGAACTCTGTACAATTGAGTTTTTAAGTATAAAAGTCACTCCAAAACACCAACAAAAATTTAGCATATAAATGACTAAAATCAAGGATTATTGGGACTAAAATCTAAGATTAAGCCAAAGTACATAGAGAAGGACTTGGTGGATGATGAGTCTGGGGAAGGGTGTGTAGATAGTTTGTGTCATGTTGAGATCAAAAGGGAGGAGGTATTGGGGGTCTTGAAAAACATTACGGTAGACAAGTCCCCTGGGCCTGATGGGATATACCCCAGAATACTGAGACAGGCAAGGGAGGAAATTGCTGGGGTCTTGAGGGAAATATTTGTATCCTCATTAGCTACTGGAGAGGTCCCAGAGGATTGGAGAATAGCCTTTGTTTAAGAAGGGTGGCAAGGATAATCCAGCTAATTACAGGCCAGTGAGGTTATGTCAGTGGTAGGGAAATTATTGGAGAGGATTCTTCAAGACAGGATTTACTCCCACCTGGAAATCACTGGGCGTATCAGCGAGAGGCAACATGGTTTTGTGAAGGGGAGGTCGTGTCTCACTAACTTGGTTGAGTTTTTTGAGGAAGTGACGAAGATGATCGATGAGGGTAGGGCAGTGGATGTTGTCCACATGGACTTCAGTAAGGCCTTTGACAAGCTGATACAGAAGGTAAAGTTGCACGGGGTCAGAGTTGAGCTTGCAAGATGGATAAAAAATTGGCTCAGTCATAGAAGACAGAGGGTAGCAGTGGATGGGTGTGTTTCTGAATGGACAGCTGTGACTAGTGGCATTCCTCAGGGATCAGTGTTGGCACCTTTGCTATTTGTAATATATATAAATGATTCGGACGAAAATGTAACTGGTCTGTTTAGTAAGTTTGCCAATGACACAAAGTTTGGTGGAATTGCGGATAGCCATGAGGGCCGTCAGAGGATACAGCTGGATATAGATCAGTTGGTTGACTTAGTCAGAAAGATGGCAGATGGAGTTTAATCTAAAAAAATGTGAGGTAATGCATTTTGGACAGTCTAATCCAGATGGAAAATATACAGTAAATGGCAGAACTCTTAAGAGTACTGATAGTGGCTGGGAAAATGTCAGTTTATATGCAGAAAATAGGGAGGTGAGTGGGGTAGGGAGTAAATGATAAGATAGAGCCCAAAGAGACAGAAAGACAGTTGGACAGGCAAAGGAGTTGCTAACAATCAGGCTGGAAGGGTGAATAGTTTTTAGTGGGGACTGTCAGTGACTAACAACAGGGGGTGTGTAATGGCAGGCTATGTGGTAACAAGGCCTGGTATGTGGGGTAGGGGGCTGGGACATGGGAGAATTTAGGCCCTAAAATTATTGAATGCAGTATTGAGTCCGGAGGGCTGTAGGGTTCCCAAGCGGAAAATGAGGTGTTGTTCCTCCAGCTTGTGTTGGGCTTTGCTGGAATCTGGGTGTACAGGTACATACGTCACTGAAAGTGGCAACGCAGGTGGAGAAGGTCATCAACAAGGCATATGGCATAAAAAACACTTCACCTGCACTTCCCAGAATCTAGTCTACTGCATTTGCTGCTCACAATGTGGTCTCCTCTACACTGGGGAAACGAAGCATAGACTTGGCGACCACATCTACGTTCTGCTCACAAAAAAGACCCTGGACTACCTGTTCGCTGCCATTTTAATGCACCACCCTGCTCCCTGGCCAACATCTCTGTCTCTGGTTTGGTGCAGTGTTCCAGCAAAGCCCAACGCAAGCTGGAGGAACAACACCTCATTTTCCGCTTGGGGACCCTACAGCCCTCTGGACTCAATACTGCATTCAATAATTTTAGGGCCTAAATTCTCCCATGTCCCAGCTCCCTACCCCACATATCAGGCCTTGTTACCACATAGCCTGCCATTACACACCCACTGTTGTTAGTCACTAACAGTCCCCACTAAAAACTATTCACCCTTCCAGCCTGATTGTTAGCAACTCCTTTGTCTGTCCAATTGTCTTTCTGTCTCTTTGGGCTCTATCCTATCATTTACTCCCTACCCCACTCACCTCCCTATTTTCTGCACATAAACTGACATTTTCCCAGCCACTATCAGTTCTGAGGAAGGGTCACCGGATCTGAAACGTTAACTCTGTTTTTTCCTTCACAGATGCTGCTAGACCTGCTGAGTTTATCCAGCAACTTTGTTTTTGTTCCTGATTTACAGCATCCGCAGTTCTTTCGATTTTTATAAGGCATATGGCATGCTTGCCTTCCTCAGCCAGGGCACTGAGTTTAAAAATTGGCAGGTAATGTTGCAGCTTTATAGAACCTTAGTTAGGCCGCATTTGGAATATTGTGTTCAATTCTGGTCACCACACTACCAGAAAGATGCAGTGGCTTTGGAGAGGGTACAGAAAATATTTCCCAGGATGTTACCTGGTATGGAGGGTATTAGCTATGAGGAGAGGCTGGAGAAACTTGGGCTGTTCTCACCGGAACAATGGAGGTTGAAGGGCGACATGATAGAGGTCTACAAGATTATGAAGGGCATGGACAGAGTGGACAGTCAGAAGCTTTTTCTCAGGGTGGAAGAGTCAGTTACTAGGGGGCATAGGTTTAAGGTGCGAGGGGCAAGGTTTAAAGGTGATGTACGAAGCAAGTTTTTTACACAGAGGGTGGTGGGTGCCTGGAACTCGCTGCTGGGGGAGGTAGTGGAAACAGATACTATAGTGACTTTTAAAGGGCATCTTGACAAATACATGAATAGGATGGGAATAGAGGGATCTGGGGTTTTAGTTGTGACGGGCAGCATGTCGGTGCAGGCTTGCGGGCCAAAGGACCTGTTCCTGTGCTTTGATTTTCGTTGTTCTTTGTTCTCTGTACTTTTTTAATTCACTCATAGAACATGGCCATTGATGACTGGGCCAATATTTATTGTCCATCCCAGTTGCACTTGAGAAATGGTGGTATGTTACCCTTTTGAACTGTTGCGGTCCATGTACTGTAAGTAGAACCATATTGTTGTTGGGGAGGGTATTCCAGGATTTTGACCCAGTGACACCGAAGGAATGGCAATATACTTCCAATTCAGGATGGTAAGTGGCTTGGAGGGGATGGAGCAGGTAGTGGCATTCCAATGTATCTGCTGCTCTTGACCTTCCAGATAAAGGGGTGGGTTTGGAAGGTGCTGTCTAAAGAGCCTTGATGAGTTTCTGCAGTGCATCTTGTAGATAGCACACACTGCAACTACTGAGCGTTGGTGGTCAAGAGATTGGATATTTGTGGATTTAAATTATATCTTGTCTTACAAATTATCCAGTATATATTTACACACTGCATTGATCATGAAGCCAAATCAGATTACAATCCTAAAATAAAAATGCTTCAATTGATCACAAACATTTTTAAAAACTTGTTGCTTCTGTAAAATTACTTGACAAATCGGTAACAACCATAAGTACCTCATTTGTAACTGAGAATTTACATTGATTTGTATTCATTTTATCAGCATTATCTGGTTTAAACTGAACATATCAGGAATTTTAAATGGAAGTTACATAAAGTATAAATTCTATTTTCACTATCTTTAAGAATAGTTAAGCTGGTACCAACCACAGAAATGACCACAGCCCCAGACGTGGTTTGATGATTTCCAGAACATGCTGTGCTGTTGCTTCTTATTGAATCTGGAAGATCTCAAACTCTGTGAGCATCAACGTTTTTCAAAGAGAGAGCAGCTCCCAACAGCATGAGTGGAATGTACATCTGTTTTCCTTGATTTACTTCACTTCCAAATGATATCTATGCAATAGCCTGAGCAAATTCTTTGTCGCAAACAGAACGGCTTCAGAAAGATGGCTTGTGGTGAGACTCTACCATAACTTTCTCTCTCCGAAACACACACTGGTGAAAGGAAAAGACGATAATCAGACCCACTTTCTTGATCTGTGTAGTGTTTTCCAGTTTGTGTTAACTCTCTGGATACAAACACAACGGGTTGCCCTCACTGCCTGGAGGTTGCTCCAAGTCCTGTGTCACTGACATCACACTGCAGGGTGGCTCCATTGTTGACATCATAATCCCTCAGCACTGGTGATGTCATCACTAGGTGTTTGATGGGAGTGAAAGCTGCTTCTTGTTCCGTGTCCCAGTCCCACTGAACACCCTGCACCATGAGACTGTGTACACTGTTACACACATCCTGACTACAAATTGTGCAAGAATTGGTCAGGTAGTTGTTGTGTGGGTTTCAGGACATCCATCAACTATGTGGAGGCTTTATTACTGAACATTCACTGACAGGATTTCTCTCCTGTGAGAATGTGTTGATGGAAAACGGATATGCTGACTGTGCAAAAACCTTGGTACAAACATGGCACATAAAGCATTTCTCCCCTGTGTGAATCCTGTCTTGAACTAGGTGACCAAATAAATTACAAAACGTTCAACACTAACCTCACAGTTGAAGGATTACTCCCCTGTGTGGATCCTCTGATGGAGCAGGAGGTTCCAGGATCTCTGGAATGATTTGTTGCAAATTTGGCACATGAACAGTTTCTGCCCTGTATGAATGCGTTGGTGTCTGCGAAGGTTTGATGACTCAGAGAATGATTTGTCGCACACTTCACATGTAAATGGTTTCTCCCCTGAATGAATGCGTTGGTGCTTGTGGAGGGAATTTAACACTGAGAATGATTTGTCACACATCTCACATGTGAATGGTTTCTCCCCTGTGTGAATCCTCTGATGGAGCAGGAGACTTGATGAGTCACAGAATGATTTCTCACAAGCTTCACACTTAAACAGTTTCTCTCCAGTGTGGATATGGTGGTGTCTGTGAAGGTGTGATAAATCTGAGAATGATTTGTCACAGAATCCACAAGTGAACGGTTTCTCCCCTGTATGGATGCGTTGGTGTCTGCGAAGTGTTGATGACACGGAGAATGATTTATCACACACTTCACATGTGAATGGTTTTTCCCCTGTGTGAATCCTCTGATGGAGCAGGAGTCTTGATGAATTTGAGAATGATTTGTCACACACCTCACAAGTGAATGCTTTCTCCCCAGTGTGAATGAGTCTGTGCATGCTGAGGGTCGATGACTGTGTGAACGATTTGTCACATGTCTCACATCTGAATGGTTTCTCCCCAGTGTGAATGCGTTTGTGTGTGTTGAGATTCGATGACAGTGAGAATGATTTGTCACACACCTCACATGTAAATGGTTTCTCCCCTGTATGAATACGGTGATGTATGCGAAGGGTCGATGACTGCGAGAATGACTTGTTGCATAACTTGCATGTGAATGGTTTCTCGCCTGTGTGAATCCTCTGATGGAGCAAGAGACTTGATGAATCAGAGAATGACTTGTCACACACTTCACACTTGAACAGTTTCTCCCCAGTGTGGATGCGTCGGTGCGTGTGGAGATGTGATGAGTACGAGAATGATTTGTCACACACCTCACACATGAACGGTCTTTCTCCTGTGTGAGTACGTTGGTGTTTACGGAGATCCGATGATGACGAGAATGATTTGTCACACACCTCACACGTGAATGGCTTCTCCCCTGTGTGAATGCGTAGGTGTATCCGGAGGGTCGATGACTCTGAGAAAGACTTGTTGCACACTTTGCATGTGAAAGGTTTTTCCCCAGTGTGGATACGTCGGTGATTCACCAGGCCCGATACCTGTGCAAATGCCTTGTCACATATGTCACACTTAAATGGCCTCTCCCCAGTGTGAATGCGTCGGTGATTCACAAGGGTTGATGACTTGGCAAAAGCTCGATCGCACATCTCACACTTGAATGGTTTATCTTCCATGAAGCTGTTGTTCTGTCATTAGTGTATAACAGATGCACTTGTGGAGCCCTCTTCATACACTTCACACTCAAACAGCCTCTCAACTTAAAAAATGCATCAGTGGTTCATGAGGCTTGACAAATGATTGAAACTGTCACCATGCTTGGAGCCACTCACACTTCTTCCCAGCCCCACTCTGACTGATCACCCACAGCCGATCCTTCAGAAAGGTTGGTTCTGATGGAAGGCTCCACGCCACTGATCAGTTTCAGATCTGATGATGTCTCAAAGGTTCCCTAACATAAATGGTTTCCAGATGATGGTTTCACTGTCCAGCCTTCTCTGTGTTGAGCAATGCTATGAGGGTACTGGATATCTTCGCCCAGTTGTGCAGTTGTTCCTTGGGGAATGGTCAGGATCTATCTGTGGTGTCTATCCTCTCTGTATTCTCTGGTGTAGTACCATGAAATCCTTCTGTAAAATAGGAAAAGGAAACATGATTTCCTCCATCTCCCTCTCCTCCTTTGCTGAATGGCCTGACTCCTCAGTTAGAGACTGTTCCACAGTGACTGCAAGTCTGCTGTTCCCTTTCTTTCCCTCGCTTGACTGTCACATACCGTCTGTTCCAGCAGGAACACTGTATAGTGGCCAGGAGAAGACAATTTTTTTGCAGCCCACATCCCATCTTCCCAGGTACTGTGATGGCAAAGTGTAAAATGAGCCTTCAATTCACTATAAGTTTGAATTATGCTGGTGATGACCAGTTTTGTCCATGTTTACATACTGTTAACCAGTGAAAAATATATAGTAGAAATGTTGATTGAATCACAATTTGGAATTGTCACCCTTTGTTTTCCAACATTATGTGAAGAAATCTCATTTGGCAGGAAGTGCTCAAAGCTGAGGAAAATGTTGCTTCAGTGTAGCTGATTGAAAGGACTTATCCTTGAAAATTTGATACACTGCAGTCAGTCAGACTCTACAACCTTAATTCAGCCACAGCACTGGACAAAACTATCAGGTCCAAGCCTAATCTTATGGAAAGACTGGGGCCCTCAGGTAAAATCTTTAAGCTCTTGTAGCTAAAGGGATCAGGGTGGAGGGGTTAGGGTAGTGAGCTTGATGATCAGTCGTGATCGTCATGAATGTCGAAGCAGGCTCCAGGAATCTAATGGCCTATTCCGGCTTCTACCTTCTGTTTAAAGAAGTCATTAAAAGACACTTCAATAAATATGTCTCGTCATGGCAGTTAAATTGCTGTGGTCCTGGCTTAACAATCTGGAGATTGGGAGTTCAAGTCCTAATTTACACTAAGTCCTGTTCACTGATCACTCTTGTGCCCACTTGTAACTGCTCCCATTCAGACAACTTTTAAAATTTTCATCTTGTTTTCAAATCATCCCATGGATTCACTCCTCACTATCTCTGTAATCTCTTTCATCCCTACAACCCTCCCAGATCTCTGCCCTCCTCCAATTCTAGCTTCTTGAACATCTCCAAATTTAATTACTCCAACAGCTGCCAAGGCTGCGCCCTCTAGAATTCTCTCCTAAACCATTCCACCTCTTCATCTTACTTTACTCCTTAAAGACCGTCCTTAAAACACCCTCATTGACCAGGTTTTAGGTGATGTGCCTGAATATCTCAT
>NC_063366.1:3320934-3338027 GCF_021869965.1 Rhincodon typus
CCAGGCAGCATCAGAGGAGCAGGAAAGCTGACATTACGGGTCGGGACCCTTCTTCAGAAATGAAGAAGCGTCCCAATCTGAAACGTCAGCTTTCCTGCTCCTCTGATGCTGCCTGGTCTGCTGTGTTCCTCCAGCTCCACAAGGTTAACCCTCAGTCTCCTGCACTCCAGGGAAAAAAGCCCCAGCCTATTCAGCCTCTCTCTATAATCCAAACCCTCCAGTACCAGCAACATCCTTGTACATCTTTTCCACATCCCTTTCAAGTTTAACAACTTCCTATAGAAGGGTGACCAAATTTTATTTTGTGTACATTGACTGGATAATTTTGTGAGACTTACACAAAATCATTGAGAGCACAGAAACAGATCCTTTGGTCCAACTCATCCATGCCGACCAGATATCCGAAATAAATCTTGTCCCATTTGCCAGCATTTGGCCCATATCCCTACAAACCCTTCCTATTCATCTACCCATCCAGATGCCTTTTAAATGTTGTAATTGTATCAGCCTCCACCACTTCTTCTGGCAGCTCATCCCATACACACACCACCCTCTGCACGGAAAAGTTGCCCTTAAGTTCCCTTTTAAATCTTTCCCCTCTCACCTTAAACCTATGCCCTCTAGTTTTGGACTTCCTCATCCTGGAGAAAAGACCTTGTCTATTTATCCTACCCATGCCCCTTATGATTTATAAACCTCTATGAGGTCACCCTTCAGCCTCTGATGCTCCATGGAAAATAGACCCAGTCCATTTGGCCTCTCCCTATAGCTCAAACCTTCCAACCCTGGCAACTTCTTTGTAAATCTTTCCTGAACCCTTTCAAGTGTCATAACATCCTTCCTATAGCAGGGAGACCAGAATTGCATGCAGTATTCCGAAAGTGGCCCAACCAATGTCCTTGCAGCCACAACATGACCTCCCAACTCCTATACACAATGCACTGATCAATAAAGGCATGCATAACAAATGCCTTCTTCGCTATCCTGTCTACCTGTCACTCCACTTCCAAGGAAATATGAACCTCTACTCCCAGGTCTCTTTGTTCAGCAATACTCCCCAGGACCTTATCATTAAGTGCATAGGTCCTACCCTGATTTGCCTTTCCAAAATGCAGTATCTCACATTTATCTAAATTAATCTCCATCTGCCACTCCTCAGCCCATTGGCCCATCTGATCAAGATCCTGTTGTACTCTGAGGTAACCTTCTTCACTGTCCACCACAGTTCCAATTTTGTTGTCATCTGCAAACTTACTAACTATACTTCATAAATTCACATCCAAATCATTTATATAAATGACAAAAAGCAGTGGACCCAGCACCGAACCTTGTGGCACACCGCTGGTCACAGGCTTCCAGGCTGAGAAGCAACCCACCACCATCACCCTCTCTCTCCTACTTTCAAGCCAGTTCTGTACCCAAATAGCTAATTCTCCCTGGATTCCATGTGATCTAACCTTGCTAACCAGTCTACTAATCCATGGAATAATCCATCTGGAGATGAACTGCACTTCATAGAACATAGAACTGTACTACACAGGAACAGGCTCTTCAGCCCAACAGTGTTGTGCTGAACATGATGCCAGGTTAAACTAATCCCTTCTGCCCATGCATGGTCCATATCCCTCCATTCCTTGCTTATTCATGTGCTTATGTAAAAGCCCCTTAAATGCCCCTATCATATCTGCTTCCACCACCACCCCTGGCAGTGCGTTCCAGGCACCTACCTCTCTGTGTAAAAAACTTGTCCCTTACATCTCCTTTGAATTTTCACCCCTCACCTAAAATGCATGCCCCCTCGTATTTCTATGACTTAAAAAAGACACTTCTTCAGTTGTAACATATTTTCTGGCTCCTCCTGTTTGTGAAAGGTGCTTTATAAATGCAGCCTTTCTTTTTTAGGGACTATTCTGTTTCTTGTGAACTGGTAATTATAAACCCATTGACGGAGAAAGTATCCCAGCCCACAGTGCCATTGACCAATATACAGTGTACAGGAGACTTACTGTAAGATCCTGAATGTTTCAGTGAATAGGAAACACACCATGATGACAGTAAAGTAGTTTGGATAAAAATTAAATTACAAAAGATTAATAACCTACAGACAATAAATTTGAAAATGAATTTTAAATTTGAATCAAACAGAACAATTAAAAATTTGAAAATGACTCAAGTCTTTCCCAGAACATGAAATGAATCTTGGAAGAGTGTAAGGTGAACATATCACACCATTATTACATTTAGCTATGATGAACTGAGGGAACTCAGGTCTGTAGAGACTTGCCCCCACTCTCTCATCATACTTCAGATTAGTCGTCCTCCCAGACAGGAGAGTACAAACATTCCCCATAGTATTAGTCAAACATCTGTCACCTGAACAGGATCTGTCTGTAATTCACATCCCCAACTGATTCTACCCCATACCCATTCCTGACAGATGGCTCATTTTACTAATTCATGCACACTCACATCAGGGGGTACTCTCTCAGAATACTAGAGATAGAAATTTCTTTAAAATCCCTGTGCTTTAGTCTGGCTCCCAATTCTGATGGTCAGAAATGACACAACTTTAGTAACACAGTATGGAGTTTGTTTCCTTCATACAAACCCATCAATGGTTACAGAGAGTCAGTGATCATGTGGGTCATTGACCAATCAGTTTTATTCTTGGAAGTCTCTCCTCCCCAATGTGAGATGGACAGTGCTTTCTAATTCTTGACTCTCTGTCCTTTGGCCTTCCAGTCACCACAATGTTTCTGTCGCTGTCACTCTGCTTTGGTCACTCCCTCATATCCATCTTCAACATCCCCGTTCTAAAGAATACCTTGGCTCTCTTTCTTTTTTCCCTTCCTGGCCACTCTCACTGCTTCTCACATCCAGAAGAGAAAAGATAACCCACAACTTCTGCTCCCAAAACCAACTGTGACTTTGTGGAAGTTATGTTGCTGTTGTACAGAGCTCTATCTGGGCACCGCACCTCAGGAAGGATATATTAGCCTTAGAGAGAGTGCAGTGTAGATTCACCAGAATGTTCTGGGGCTAAAAGGTTTAATTATGAGGACAGATTACACAGACTGAGCTTGTATTCCCCTGAATATGGAAAAGTAAGAGATGATCTAACTGATATGCTTAAAATGATTCATCAAGTTGACAGAGCAGACAGAATTCTGTCCCGTCTGTAACATCACCCATTTCCAATACCATCTACATCCATCTATTCGTCCATCTGCTGTTGAAACCCACATCCAGGCTGTTGTGGTTTCAAGACTAGACCATTCCAATGCTATCCTGTCCACCTTTTCACCTTCTAGTTTTCAAAGACCTCAGCTCAGCTAAAACTCCGTACTCCCCATCCTAACTGACATACCTATTACCCCTGTGCTCACTGACCCACATTGGTTCCCAGTACCCCAGAGCCTCCAGTGTAAAATTCTCATGCTCAAGTACAAATTGCTCCATTTCTTCACCCCATCCCGATCTCTGTCACCTCTAGGCCTATCTCCCACTGAGGTATCTGTGCTCCTCTAATTCTCGCCTTTAGTACATCCACCCATTTCCTTCATGTCACCATTGACAGCTGTAGCTTCAATCGTCCAAGCTTTATGCTCACCCATTCCCTCATTAACCCCTCTGCACTTTTTTATTGTTATTATTATTCTCATTCAACATTCCCCTTCAATTACACCTCTTTGACCAAACATTTGGTCATAAGATTTCTTTATTTATTCTTTATTCATTCACGGGATGAGGACATTGCTGCATTTAGGCTGCATTTATTGCCCATCCCTAATTGCCCAGAGGGCAGTTATGAGTCAACCACATTGTTGTGGGTCTGGAGTCACATGTAAGCCAGACCAGGTAAGGATGGCAGATTTCCTTCCCTAAAAGACATTAGTGAACCAGGTGGGTCTTTCTAACAATTGACAATGGATTCATGATCACCATTAGATTCTTAATTCCAGATATTTATTGAATTCAAATTCCACCATCTGCCATGGTGGGATTCGAAGCCAGGTCCCCAGAACATTATCTGGGTCTCTGGAATAATACCACTAGGCCATCACCTCCCCGCTTTATAAGATTATAAGACATAGGAGCAGAAGAAGGCCATTCAGCCCATCTAGTCCACTCTACCATTCAATAACTCCATGGCTGATCTGATAATCCTCACCATAACCTTTAATTTCCTTTACTGATTAAAAATCTGTCTGTCTTGAAAATGGCCCAACCCTCTTCAAGAATTGCGCAGATCCTTTATCTTCCAAGAGAAGAAATTCCTCCTAATCTCTGACCTAATTAGATGGCCCCTTTCTTTGAGGTTCTGTCCTCTAGTTCTGGTTTTCCCTCAAGGGAAAACAACCTCTCCACATCTGTACTGTCAACCAGTAAGAATCTTATGTGTTTCAATAAGGTGTCCTCACATTTTTCTAAACTCCAATAAGTACAAGCTCAGCCTATTCAAACACTCTTCAAAAGAAAATCTCACCATAACTGGGGTCAACTGAGTGAACCTTCTCTGGACTGCATTCAATGCCAGTGTATTTTTCTCATTGATAACAGGACCAAACTCTTCAAAGCATTCCAGCAGTGCTCTGACTAGTGCTTTGTATAATTTTAGCAAGACCTCCCTATTTTTAAAGTCCATTCCCAATGAAATAAAGGCCACCATTCCACTTGCCTTCCCTGTTACCCAGTGAACTTGGATACTAGCTTTTTGTGATTTGCCCATGAGAACCTTGAAATCCCTCTGTTCTGCAGCTTTCTGCAGTCTTTCTCTATTCACTTCTTCCTGCCAGAGTGTGTAACTCCTATTTTCTCACATTATGCTTACCTACTCACAGAGCCTGTCCACATCCCTCTGCAGACTCTTTGTATCATTCTCATGACGTCTTTTTTGTGTCTTCTGTGAATTTGGCAACAGTGCATTCACCAGCTTGATCAAAGTCACCCCTGCTTCTCTGTCACATGTTAATTTTTGTCTGATTATGTCTCTATGAAACACTTTGGGATGTTTTACCATTTAAAGGTGCTATATAAATGCAAGCTGCTGTTCCTGATACTATCTATGACAGAGACCGAAATCCAGAGAAATTATATTTCCTATCTCAACTCTGTTGGGTTTTGCATCACTGACTCCTGTCAGTTTTTTGCTGTGATTGTGAGACAATTCCAGAGTCTCTTCCATATCTGCTGATATGAACAGTTTCACAAAACTGAAAGCCTATACTTTCTCAGCCTGAACAATCTGTGGATTTCTAACCAAACTTTCCTGGTTTGGAAACTCCACAAACTCAATCCTTCGGCTGAGGTAACTTATTCCCTGAACTGCCTTGTATTCTTCTCTTGGAGAGAAACTAATCTTGCTGCTAAACTCAACAGAGGGTCTTCTGAACTGAAATGAAACATTTTTTTTTGTTTTTAAAAGCACACATCCTCAGTTCTTCTGATCTGAAAACAAAGCCAATGGTAATACGTGCTTATTCAACCTGTTCAAAACGCAATGTAGACATCTTTCCAATTACTTCACAGGAGTCTGCAATTACCTACTCTCTGACATATACTGGTTTAGGTTGCCATTCCAGAAGGATTTCTGTGCTCTATTTTAATAAAAAGAAAACTCTTCATAAAAGTAACCAACTCCACAGTTCTGAAATCCGAACTCCAAGAATTATATGAAGAAATAAACAACTTATACATGTTTCACTACAGGGTTCTAAGATAGCTAATGAATCCAATGCACGATCTGTAGTCTCTGCCAACAGTTAGGCAGGTGTTACTTAATAATATCTTTGGAGGTTTTGGTCTTGAATTGATGGTTATGTAAGTCAAATAATTTCCCATCTGTTCTATCAAAGATATCTATACCTGTAGTTAATTTTCTGCACGTGAGCAGCACTATTGCAATGGATAAAATGGAGAAGCTCTGTGCAAGCACTGTGTGTTGGACACAGTTATTACTGAGATCAGGTTTGTGAAATTGCTGTGGCTGATGACTAGAGTTTATATGTCACCAATGAATGGGTGGAACATTTCTGAGGACAGCCAATTTTGAAAGGACGCTCCATAAGTCTTCACAGTTTGCTGACACAAACACTTTGGTAAGGGCAAAACAAGACAAGTCCAGAAATTGGCACTATGTAGGAGAAAATTACTGCAGATGCTGGAATCTGTATTGAAAACAACCAATGCCGGAGATCACAATGGGTCAGACAACATTGCTCTGCCATTCTCACATTCTGATCACTTAAGCTGAACTGTCAACATCTTTCCTCCACCAGTATCCTACACTGACTACCCCCACATCCTCCCCCCTCAAACTATAGCATAAATGCTGTGCCCTCCACGCTTCACTTCAGCTCCATTGAAGAGTCATCTAGACTTGAAACATTAGCTTACTGTCCAGGGATGCTGTCCGACTCGCTGTGATCTCTAGAGATTGATATAGTTACTTGTAATTTCTTGAACTTGCTACGCATTGAATATCACATTACCTTTCAGAAAATCACACTATAATTCTGAAAGGTCTCAACCATTGAAAACTGGGACTGAGGAGGATCCTTTGAATGATTATCTCTGGGGCAGTCAATAGGGAAGCTTTTCTGTAAGTAGTGTAGCATACCTACCTTTTCCACCAGGAAATGTACCTGTGTTGTCTGATCACTCGAGATCCACCACAACAAGCTCCTGCAAAGAGGTTTTTGGTCTGTCAGGAAACAATGTTTTCAGTGACTGTTACAACTTAATTAAATTTCAGATGTCCACCTAAACTAGACTGGAAGGAATATCAAATAGAGATCATGAAAATAAATTAGCTTTCTCAAACATTCCCTCACCTTTGTTCTGTAATTTATTTGCAATTGTTGGAAATGGAAGAGTAATGGGTGAAACAAGTGGTGTGGAAGCTAGCACAAAACAAAATTCATCAGGAATAAGCTTACTTTCGTGTCTTCTTAATAGAAACAGGAAAGAAATCAGTTAGTGCAAGTAAAAAGAATGTCCCTTGGCCCTCTGGATTGGTTCACTCTCTTTCCAGTTTATCCTTTTCCCTCAGTAGTCTCAAGCCAGTTACTCATATTATGGACCAGACCAAACCCCCTCAAAATATTCAAAAAATAGTCTAGACCCTAACTTTTTCTTATTTTAAAGGGAAATGCAAGACATCGCATTCCAGATGCAATTCGATTTGACAACTTACTGGATTTAAAGCAAAACACACTTTAGTCAACCACTATAGTTAAAATGCAACAAAACAAAGAAGGAATTGGAATAACGTAATTGTATTGGAAAACTTAACAGAATAATAGATACAGTAATTATTATGAATTAACTGCTCCAATATAGTCACATCCCATAAACACACCCTTGTCAAAAGGCAAATTCAGAAAACAGATTGTCTGATATGCAACTCCATTAGTCCAGGAGGAAAAAAGTACGAGAAAATTCTGAAAGCGTGTAGCATCCGAGAAAGATTTACTGCAGATTCCAACCCAGCTGAGACGCCAGCAACAACTACATAAAACTAAAACTAAAAATCTTGGTTCTGTAGGAGCCTCACCACACCCATTCAGGCTGCTTAGATTGTCTCAGTTTATAAAATAAAATCCCAAGGCCTCACAAGCTGTTTACTCTAATTGCTCTGGTAGATTTCTTGGTACTTCTGCCTTAAATCCTCTCTTCAAAAAAAATCCTGGATAAAATACAACTCTTCAAGCCAAAGTATTGTCACACCTCCCCCCTTAATGAATGAACCATTGAATTATGCAAAGATTGCTTCATTTTCAAAAAGCTTTAGTCCTACGCTAATAGTACACAACAAGTATACATTACATTGACTCTGAGCATGCAAACACTCACTATTACAGTCTATTTCAGTCTGTTTTCTTCTCGCCACTGAACAAGTCCCTCTTTCTTCATCAAAGTCAGCAATTATGTTCCATCGTCCTGCCATGTGTATAATTTTCAAATAAATGGCTGCAATGAGGTTGTAGACTTGCTCGCTGAGCTGGAGGGTTTGGTTGCAGATGTTTTGTCACCCTGCTAGATAACATTGTCAGTGCGCCTCTGGTGAAGCATCAGTGTTCTGTCCCGCTTGTTATTTATTTGCCTTGGTTTGTTGGGGTGTTTGTGTAAATAACAAGCCGGACAGAACACACTGATGATGTTACCTATCAGGCTGATGAAACGTTTGCAGCAAAACCCACTGGCTCGACGAGCATCTCTACAACCTCACCCACAACTTGAGGTACAAATCTACTCAAAAACTTAAATGGTTGCAATAATAAGCTCCATCTAAACAGCCTGGAATTTTTGTTCTTAAATTTCTCCAAAAACTTTAATGGGTTATGATCAGTACGTACAATTGTCTCAGACACATTACTGGCAATATAAATGTTGAAATGTTGTAACGCCGCCACCAAGCTCAAGGTCTGCTTCTCAATTGTGGAATATTTCTGTTGATGATTATTCAATTTTCTGTAAAAATACCCAATAGGTCTTTCTATTCTCTTGTTGTCTGCTTGCAAGAGTGCAGCACCAACACCCACTTGCATTGATAGCCACCTTGAATGATTTTGCATAATTAGGTGTGGCTAACACTGGAGCAATAGTTAACACAGCTTTCACGCTGTCAAATGCCTTTGGACAATCCTCTGTCCACTAGAATCTTCTGCACTTATTCAATAAGTGAGTCAGTGGAGCAAACAGGCTGCTAAAATTCAGTATGAACTTCCAATTACAAAAAAAAACACTCAATCCCAGGAATTGTAGTATGACCCTATTCATCGATAGTATGGGAAACTCCCCAGTAACCTTTGTTTCACATCCCCTGGGGCCACCTGTCCATCTCCAATGACATGGCCCATGAATACGACTTGGGCTTTTGTGAATTCACTCTTAGCCAGGTTTATCATGAAGCCCACCTCCCAAAATCGATTGAACAATTCCAACAGATGCTGCAAATGTTCCTTCCACGTGTGACTAAAAACCACCAGGTCGTCGATGTACACGACACATTTGAGTAATCCAGAAATGACTTTACCAAATAGCATAACTTTAAACTGGTACAGTCCATTCGGTGTCACAGAAGCTGAAATTTTATTCGCTCTTTCAGATAAAGGTACCTGTCAGTATCTTCTGAGTAGGTCCAACTGTAAAATATAAGTTGCTTGTCCCAACTTCTCAATACAGTCTTCTGAACATGGAATAGGATATACATAAGAATAATAACTGCACTGTCTTTTTGATAGTTCAGACAATCATTGGGTATCTGGTTTTGGCACCATTACTATAGGGGAGTTCCAGTCACTGCAACTTACTTTGATTATATTGTCTTTGAGCATGCGTTCAATCTCCTTTTGAACCTGTGCCAACTTTAGAGAGTTAAGTGCATGAAGATGTTGATAAATTGGAACAGCATTTCCTATATCCCAGATTATTCCCAGATATCTCCCCATGTGATTGTAATAACTCTCTCAGGTCATTTCAATTTTCTTCTGGAAGGTAACTCAGTAATTTGTCACAATTCTTGAGAACTTCCTCATTGTCCAATTTAATGTGAGGAAAGCCCAATTTAGTATCATCTGAACTTGTTTCTTCACTCTGTGCTGTAACAAGTAATACATTCTCCTTTCGCTTTCCTTCCCTATCAAGAAACCTTTTGTGCATATTCACATGACATACTCTAAGATTTCTTTCTATCTGGTGTTCTTATCAGATACTTCACCCTATTCAATTTACTTTCAATTTGATAAGGCCCACTAAACCTTGCTTTTAAATGTTCACCAACCACTGGAAATAACACTAACACTTTATTTCCACTAGCAAAATTGTGAATTTTTGATTTATTGTATGCTTCCTGTTTCATCACATGCTGTGCTACGTTTAAATGCTGTCTAGCCAACTCACCCGCTCTATTTAATATTTCTCTAAAATTTGACACATAGTACAAATATGTGGTCTCTGAACTCTGACTCACCAATTTCTCATCAATTATTTTCAGTGGTCCTTTCACCTCATGCCCAAGAACTAATTAGAATGGGCTGAATTTGATAGATCCCTATTTGCAAAAAGTGCAAATGGAATTCCTTTATCCCAATCCTCTGGACAAACTTGACTATAAGCCCCTCAACATAATCTTTAAAATTTGATGCTACTGTTCTAACGCTGTATGAAGTCCAGGCCAATAAAAATGCTTTTGCATTTTGGCTTGAGTTTTGATACATCTGCTTTAGTTTATCATCTTTCTGCAGTGATTCAGTTAATTTTCTGAACTAAAAGTATCCACTTTGTCCTCACCTGTTCTTGTTTGCTCTCAACCATTTGATTAAACATTATTTATGACAAATGAACTTCAATTTCCTTAACTTTATTCTTTGATTTCTCCTCCTGCTTCAATGTGTGGCTTTGTGACCTTGTTACCCCACAGTCAGGAAAAATCCTCGGATATACTTCTTGTAGAACCTCAGTTGCCTGATTTTCCACTGGCTTTTTAACCACAGTAGGCATCACTCGAACCATCTATTTCATAACTGCAAAGCTGATAAACTGGATCATAACTGATAAGTATTCACTATTCCTAGAACTGAGCATTTCTCTATTACTCCTCCCACTTTTCACCGGACTCTCTAACCTCACTTTATGCAATGGAACACTGCTCTTCTCACCATGAATTCCACATATTACCATCTTTTCTGGCAATACTCCTTCTGAATTTCATATCTCCTCATCTGTCATCATCAAATATTGACTTGTTCTCTTATCTCTTACAATTTTAATTTCTTTACCTGCTCCTCCTGGCAAAAACAAGAAAACCTTAACCACACAAGTAAATTCTTTGAAGACATTGGCACTTTCTTCTCAACCAACCCCTTCCAGGTTGTACATTCTGGTGCAGCCTTTTAGCTTCCACTGTGCTTTCCTTTACCAATTCCACAGAACTCACTGGCTTATTCTGTTTTCCCACATCTGTCTTCCCAGTGCTTTATCTAAACCACCAACACAGCAGCCTACTTTGTTACAGTGAAAACACCTTTTTTCACATCTCTTTCCCCCTCATGGGTTTCCTTTTCACCCTGTGGTAAACTATATTTATTATCTTCAATGAGATCTCCATTTCCCTTCCCACCTGATGATTTCTCTTTTCCCCAACTTTTATCCCTCACAGACTGAAATTAATGTCAGAATTCAAATTTTCATTTATGATCCAACTCATAATCATCTGCCATTTCCACTGCTATTTTTGCAGTTTTAACTCTCTGCTCCCCCTAATGAGTTCTCATTATTTCAGGAAGTGAATTTTTGAATTCCTCCAAAATAAATATCTCTCTAAGAGCATCATATGTTTGATCTATTTTCAAAGCCCTTATCCACGTATCAAAATTACTTTGTTTGATCCTTTCAAACTCAATGTATATTTGACCACGGTCTCTCCTTAGATTCCTGAAACATTGTCTGTAGGCTTCTTACCTCCTCAGATAGTGATGTAAATACCTCACTAGCTCTACCTACCAAATTTGTTTGGATCAACAATATGCACATGGTCACCAGCCATTTAATTTGTTCAGTCACTTTCTCGAATGAAATGAAAAATGCTTCTTCATCCTTCTCGTAGAAGTTAGGCAACATTTGGATATATATGAAGAGATCCCCACCAGGCCTTTGGCTACAATTGGTTTTCTCAACATCACTATCCTCCTTACTAAGCCTACCTTCTACCTTTGCCACAGCCCTTTTCAGAGGCATTTCTCTCTAATTGCCAACTTCTGAAGTCCAGAATCTCTCTCTTTCTGCTTGTCCTCTGCTTTTGATGGTAATTCAAACTGTTTCATTTCCTTTTTGTGTTCAAGCTGCTTCATTTTCAATTGAATATTAGCCATTTCCAAAGATTCTGATGGCATTCCTGCCAATTGAAAATGCTGCATGATTGCCACAACCATCCCCACTTTCTTCGCAGACACAGGCAACCCCAACTCAGCTTGTTTGCCAATTTCGAAAGACTTGCCTTTCTCACTTTCTCTAAGACTCCCAGAGTGAACGCTTCCATGCCCAGGAAACTCTTAGTGACTAAGAGCCATTATTACACAAGGCACACCCTTTATAAACCAACTAAATTGAACACCCGAAATAAAAGACACTAACACTTACCACTCGCAGCCTTTGAGTCCAATAATCCTAATTCCAAACTGGAATTGGAGATTTTGATCCCAACAAGTTTGGAACAGACCAAACCCCCTCAAAATGTTCAGAAGATAGTCTAGACATTAATTTTTTTCTTATTTTAAACATAAATGTAAAGCATCGCATTCCAGATGCATTTTGATTGGTCAAGTTACCAGATTTAGAGCAAAACACATTTTATTCATCCACTATACTTAAAATGCAACAAAAGAAAGAAGGAATTGGAATAATGTAACTGTATTGGAAAACTTAACAGAATAATAGATACAGTAATTATTATGAATTAACTGCTCCAATATAGTCACAATCCATAAACAACCCTTTTCAAAAGGCAAATTCAGAAAGCAAATTGTTGCATATGCAACTCCATTAGCCCAGGAAGAGAAAAATGAAAGAAAATTCTGAGAGAGTGTAGCAGCTGGGAGGGATTTACTGCAGCTTCCAACCCTGCTGAGACCCCAGCAACAACTGCTTAAAGCTAAAACTAAAGATCGTGGTTCTTCGGGAGCTTGGCCACACAAATTCAGACTGCTTCTGTTGTTCCAAATTTAACATAAAACGTTAAGGTCTCTGTTTACTCTTGTGGCTGTGGTGGACTGCTCAGTACCTCTGCCTTAAAACCTCTTTTTTTGAAAAAAGGACAAAATACACCTCTTAAAGCCACAGTATTGTTACAGTAATGCCTCTTTAGACATCTTTCTTTTTCAGAGATTTTGAATGGGTGTAATCCATGTCTAACAGCAAGCCTTTGCTCACATTCATCCATAATCTATTTTGTCTCCATGGCTCCCTTTTCACTTCAATGTAACCTTCTCTGATGTCATCTTTATCATGGATTCTCCATGTCCAAATAATTCTGACTTCATTTGGAATGGCTTCCAGAAAGTTAGATCTTTCTTTCAGCTAATGCCAAACTTATTTTATTTGTATTACACTCTGACAACTGGTAATTGACATTCTTCTGAAGCGTCCCTGTTCAAATTCATTGAATCTGTCTCTTGCTTCTTTCTCAATTGTTCATTGAATATTTCACTGTTTTTGACAGCAGATCTTCAGTGGTTAGTTTCATTGCTGAGCTGTTTAGATTCATTCTCAAACATTACTTCGTGGCCACATGGCATTTTAACGTTCTTTTTCTTTCTCCCCTTCTGTTCGGGGCACTGAAATCCAACATAAGTACTGATTTATCTCCCTCAATCTTGATCCATGCTGTGATTGTGCAGGGAGTAACTTTTATATCCTCAGTGAATTTTTGAGGGACTGCTAATGATTGATGAAGTACTAAATTAACAAGAGGGAACACTCAAACCCATGAGTCTATTTCAGCTTCCAAATGAAAACTGGATGACGTATATCTCACTTCCATCTACCTGCCTTGGTCTGATCACTTTCAGTAACATTCTCCAAATCATATCTGTCACTCACAAAAAAAAACTGTCACTTAGTAACATTTGCTAAAACAAAATCCAATATACAAATATTCATTTGGAAATATAGAATTTGGGTATTGCTGGAAAAATACACTTTGCTGAATCTTGTGTTCATCGGGGTAGTTCATGAAATAAGGCAAAAACACATTTCCAATGTATGAGGGGTAATTGTTTATCAAATGGACTGTGACTCGTAGATATGTCATCAAGGCAAAGGCATGAGTTAGATGTTTAAACGATGATTGATAGTTAACTGATAAGCATTTGCTGAAGTGAAATCAAGTCATTTGACTCTAATTGGTCACTGTTTTTACGCTGAGAAATGACCCAAAGATTGGTTGGGTCAATGATTCCCTTGGGTTGAAACAGTGTACATAATCTTTCTGTCTGCAAAAAACAGGGCCATGTGCATTATTCATTCAACTACAAGCACGTAGACCACACTGTGAGCCTGACTGTCAATTTTCAGTTAGTTACATTTTAAAATAGAACAGAATTGAATAGAATATCCTTTATTTTCATGTGTACTCAAGTACAGTGAAATTTTCTGAAGAAGGGCCTAGGCCCGAAATGTCAGCCTTCCTGCTCCTCTGATGCTGCTTGGCCTGCTATGTTCATCCAGCCCTGCACCTTGTTATCTCAGAAAGTTACTCTTGCTGGTCAGGCAACATCCGAGGTGAGAATCAGTGTTAATATTGCAACTGGCATTTCATCAGAATTGATTTGTTATTCCCATAATTTTATGGATGGAACCTGGCCTGTTGGGTATTTCTTGCACATTTTTGTTTCAGATTTCTAACATTAACAGAACTTTGTTTCCATCAAAGTGACTGTAAAGTGGATAGATTCGAACCCACGCCTGCAGGGAAATTGAAACATTCATTTAGCAGTTCAACCATTCAGATATCTCACCTCGTATCACAACCTGCTGTTTGGAAACTTTATATATACACAAGTGCCCTCCATTCTCCGAATTAAAAAGTTTAAAAGATCTATAATTTATTTCCCAGGACAATTCACTCACACACTGGCCAAGTAGTTGCTTTCTTGAAATGTTAATTCCAGAATGTTGTGTTTAAGCCAGTCTGAAATTGAATCGAACATTTTAGCATCGAGGGTTTAGCTCTGTTCACATCAGGAGACAACTAACTGCTGTCCACACGTGAATGAGATAGGAAGCTGTGATCTCAATGATGTGTTGTTCAAAGTGCACAAAGCCAGTAAAGTGAATCAGTCTTCACTGATCTTTTCCGACCTGCTGAGCACTGTTATGGTTCAGCTTTTTGTTTCTTGCATTCTTGTAGCTCGCAGCTTTCCTGGCAAATTGCATCAAAGCAACAGAGGCAGCCATGACTTTCTTCTCACCTTTTCCCACAGAAAATCACTGGCCAGCATTAATTGTCCCAAACCAAGTTGCCCTTGAGGAAGTGGTGGTGAGCTACCTTCTTGGACCGCTGCAGTTTGACCCACAATGCCCTTGGAGGTGTGGAAGTCCAGATTTTGACCCAGCGACAGTGAGGGAATGGTGATATATTTCCAACACAGGATGAAGAAGAGGTGGGAGGGGATCTTGCAGGTGGTGGCATTCCATGTATTTTCCATCCTTGTCCTTCTGGATGGAAGTGGTCATGGGTTTGGTAAGTGCTGTTTATGGATCTTTGGTGAATTATTGCAGTGCATCTTGTAAATAGTACACACTGTTACTATTGAGTCTGTTCTGGAGGGAGTGGATGCTTGTGGGCATAGTGCCAATCAAGTGAGCTGCTTTGTCCTTGATGGTGTTAAGCTTCTTGAGTGTTGTTGGTGATGCACCAATGCAGGCAAGTGGGGAGTATTGCATCACATTCCTGACTTATTCCTTGTAGACGGTGGACAGGCTTTGGGGAGTCAGAAGGTAAGCTACATGCTGCAGTATCCTTAGCCTCTGACTTGCTCTTGTAGCCATTGTGTTTATGTGTGGAGTCCAGTGAGTTTCTAGTCAATGGTAACCCCACAGTTGTTGATAGTGTGGTATTCAGTGATGATAACACTATTGACTGTCAAGGGACAGTGCTTATATTGTCTCTTAATGAGATAATCATTGCCTGCCATACATGTGGCGTGCATGTTATTTGCCACCTGTCAACCCAAGCCCGAATGTTGTCTAGGTCATGTTGCATTTGTACATGGACTACTTCTGTCCTTGAGGACTCATGAGTGGTCATGAACATTGTTCAATCATCAACGAACATCCCCACTTCTGACCTTATGATAGAAGGAAGATCATTAAGCAGCTGAAGATGGTTGGGCCTAGGATGCTACCCTGAGGAACTGCTGTACAGATGTCCTGTTGCTGAGATAACTGACCTCCAAAAACCACAACCACCTTCCCAAGTGCCAGGTATGACTCCAATAAGCACAGTGTTTGCCCCCAGTACTCATTGATTTCAGTTTTGCCAGGACTCCTTGATGCCACATTCAGTCAAATGTGGCCTTGATGTCAAGAGCTATCACTCTCACCATACGTCTGAAATTCAGTAGTTCTGTCCATGTTTGAGCCAAGTACATAATAAGGTCAGGAACTAAGCAACCTGGCAGATCGCAAAGCAAGCATCAGCGAGATTTACTTCCCTACATATGTCCCAATAACCCCATTCCAGAAGCCCATTAAAACCAAAGGGAATGAGAACAATGTTAAAATTTCCCTTTTTGATTTTGATTATCCTCCTGTTAGTTTGAAATATTCAATTCAAAATAACATTGAACAATCTGTTTATGTTTTGCACTCTGATATTTACCTGAATTATGTGCCAATTCAAACATGACCTTCAATGTCTTTTGTTTTTGGACATTTAATTTCATCTGTGCTCAACAAAGCAATAAGACAATGAATCTACTTTCCATGCATCCATACTGATCCACTGTTGACAGAATAATATTTCTGAAGGAACTTCACAGTGCAACCCCTGCTACAGTCTGAATCTGCTTCAAACACTCCTCCACAATTTATTAATCCAACAAAAGTCAAAAGTAATCTAGTCTCATAAAAGATAGGGTGAGACATCAAATGCTGGAATTTCCTGGATGACAATTATGAAGAGGGTAAGACAGGTCAAAGTGAAACTTTATGTCAAACAAAGAGATTAACAGTGTAGAATACCAACAAGAACAGACGGTGTGAGGTTAGAAGTAAAACAGGCATTAGGAAAACAAAGAGGAAAGAAAAGATATTGGGCAGTCAGATTGGGGAAAATCAAAAACAGTCTTGAATTATAAGGAGATAGTAGGAACTGCAGATGCTGGAGAATCCGAGACAACAAGGTGCAGGGCTGGATGAACACAACAGGCCAAGCAGCATCATAGGAGCAGAAAGGCTGACGTTTCGGGCCTAGACCCTTCATCAGAAAAGGGGGAGGGGAAGGGGATTCTGAAATAAATAGGGAGAGAGGGGGAGGTGGATAGAAGATGGATAGAGGAGAGGAAACAAACAGGTCGAAGAGGCGGGGACGG